>NC_134353.1:124492916-124821666 GCF_048569485.1 Anomaloglossus baeobatrachus
CTTATTATGATACCAGCACAGATAAAGCATACAGCTACGGGCACCGCATGCAGTGCTTTTTTTGTAAAAAAAAAAATAAAAAAATATATATATATTTAAATTTTAAAGAAACGGTAATACCAAGCTAAGATAAAGCCAGACAGCTGGAGGCTGGTATTTCTCAGGCTGGGGGTTTCATGCTTATTGAGTTGGGAGGGTGTAGGGAAGATACAATAGTTTTAAAGACTGGGTGCAGCGTCCAAATATGAGGATATACAGTTAGGTCCAGAAATATTTGGACAGTGACACAAGTTTTGTTATTTTAGCTGTTTACAAAAACATGTTCAGAAATACAATTATATATATAATATGGGCTGAAAGTGCACACTCCCAGCTGCAATATGAGAGTTTTCACATCCAAATCGAAGAAGGGGTTTAGGAATCATAGCTCTGTAATGCATAGCCTCCTCTTTTTCAAGGGACCAAAAGTAATTGGACAAGGGACTCTAAGGGCTGCAATTAACTCTGAAGGCGTCTCCCTCGTTAACCTGTAATCAATGAAGTAGTTAAAAGGTCTGGGGTTGATTACAGGTGTGTGGTTTTGCATTTGGAAGCTGTTGCTGTGACCAGACAACATGCAGTCTAAGGAACTCTCAATTGAGGTGAAGCAGAACATCCTGAGGCTGAAAAAAAAGAAAAAATCCATCAGAGAGATAGCAGACATGCTTGGAGTAGCAAAATCAACAGTCGGGTACATTCTGAGAAAAAAGGAATTGACTGGTGAGCTTGGGAACTCAAAAAGGCCTGGGCGTCCACGGATGACAACAGTGGTGGATGATTGCCGCATACTTTCTTTGGTGAAGAAGAACCCGTTCACAACATCAACTGAAGTCCAGAACACTCTCAGTGAAGTAGGTGTATCTGTCTCTAAGTCAACAGTAAAGAGAAGACTCCATGAAAGTAAATACAAAGGGTTCACATCTAGATGCAAACCATTCATCAATTCCAAAAATAGACAGGCCAGAGTTAAATTTGCTGAAAAACACCTCATGAAGCCAGCTCAGTTCTGGAAAAGTATTCTATGGACAGATGAGACAAAGATCAACCTGTACCAGAATGATGGGAAGAAAAAAGTTTGGAGAAGAAAGGGAACGGCACATGATCCAAGGCACACCACATCCTCTGTAAAACATGGTGGAGGCAACGTGATGGCATGGGCATGCATGGCTTTCAATGGCACTGGGTCACTTGTGTTTATTGATGACATAACAGCAGACAAGAGTAGCCGGATGAATTCTGAAGTGTACCGGGATATACTTTCAGCCCAGATTCAGCCAAATGCCGCAAAGTTGATCGGACGGCGCTTCATAGTACAGATGGACAATGACCCCAAGCATACAGCCAAAGCTACCCAGGAGTTCATGAGTGCAAAAAAGTGGAACATTCTGCAATGGCCAAGTCAATCACCAGATCTTAACCCAATTGAGCATGCATTTCACTTGCTCAAATCCAGACTTAAGATGGAAAGACCCACAAACAAGCAAGACCTGAAGGCTGCGGCTGTAAAGGCCTGGCAAAGCATTAAGAAGGAGGAAACCCAGCGTTTGGTGATGTCCATGGGTTCCAGACTTAAGGCAGTGATTGCCTCCAAAGGATTCGTAACAAAATATTGAAAATAAAAAATTTTTTTTTTGGGTTTGGTTTATTTGTCCAATTACTTTTGACCTCCTAAAATGTGGAGTGTTTGTAAAGAAATGTGTACAATTCCTACAATTTCTATCAGATATTTTTGTTCAAACCTTCAAATTAAACGTTACAATCTGCACTTGAATTCTGTTGTAGAGGTTTCATTTCAAATCCAATGTGGTGGCATGCAGAGCCCAACTCGCCAAAATTGTGTCACTGTCCAAATATTTCTGGACCTAACTGTAAATATATCTAATACAAAAAATAGATCTAATTGGCCCTGTATTGACCCTGATATCAACATAGTCTTACCCTGTTAATCCCCTAACCATGATTTTTATATAAAGCATAATAAAATCATGCTATGCCAAACCAGGCTGAAGGATAACCGGTTGCATGCCGGGCCAGGCTTAACCATATGGAGATGAAGTATGATGACCATTATTAGATGTCGTGGACCGCCCAGTAGGTAAAATAAAATGCGGGCAAAATTACTTCCCTGCATGTTATGCACTCACTGCATGGCCTTTACATGTTTCCCCTCCCCGAGTAGGTTCATCAGGAGGCCAGGGAACAGATGCAAACTTTACAGGCTAGATGACCCATGTCTTATTCAAGTAAAGTTGGAGGGCGGCCGATACAAATAAGAAAAGGCGATATATTGGTGAGAGAACCCAATATGGGACTTAGGGTACCGTCACACTTTAGCGATGCTCCAGCGATCCCACCAGCGATCTGACCTGGTCAGGATCGCTGGTGCGTCGCTGGTGAGCTGTCAATCAGGCAGATCTCACCAGCGACCAGTGACCAGCCCCCAGCGACGAGTGGAAGTGACGCTTGGTAACTAAGGTAAATATCGGGTAACCAAGCGCTTGGTTACCTGATATTTACCTTGGTTACCAGTGCACACCGCTTAGCGCTGGCTCCCTGCACTGGTAGCCAGAGTACATATCGAGTTAATAAGCAAACCACTTTGCTTCTTTACCCGATGTGTACTTCGGCTACGTGATCAGGGAGCCGGCACTGGCAGCCTGAGAGCGGCGGACGCTAGTAACCAAGGTAAATATCGGGTAACCAAGCAAAGCCCTTCGCTTGGTTACCCGATATTTACCTTGGTTACAGCTTACCGCAGGCTGTCAGAAGCCGACTCCCTGCACATTCAGATCGTTGCTCTGCTTCACAGCGGGAGAGCAACATCCAAAAAATGAACCAGCACTGTGTAACGAGCAGCGATTTCACAGCAGGGGCCAGATCGCTGCTCAGTGTCACACACAGCGAGATCGCTAATGAGGTCACTGCTGCGTCACAAAAACCGTGACTCAGCAGCGATCTCGCTATGTGAGAAGTACCCCTAAGGCGCTACAGTCTCCAATAGTTTATTGTGCATGTGCAGGTTAATCATTTGCTGGAGCGTGAGGCTCAAAGCAGAAGTCTCCACATCCTGCCCATGTGTATTATGGCGCGCGGGCACATTTCTTTTTTATGCCTAAGCTTTCCTGTCATGGTAACTGCATTCACTAAGGCGCAGTTGCGCTTTGATATTAGCTGCCCTATTTATGCTGCTGTTTAGTCTTCCATCTAGAATACAATATCACTATACATACTTTCTGCTGGCATTGTATTGTCATGGTAACGTAGCTATAGATGATGTGACATTACGTTTGTGCTGTTTAGTGCTTGCTGGATGGGATTGTTTTTGGATTCTTTCCTGGTTATATCGCCCCCCTTTTTTTCTGACATCACGTTTTATTTTAATATATGTTGTGTATTGATAATAAAGTTGTTGTAATTTGACATGAATATAGTACTCCAGTTGTGTTCTTTGCATGTATATTCAGGAGTTTATTCAAAACTTGACTATTCATCCATTATATGCTGAAAGGGACAAATAAATAAATCTTTATTTTTATGTAGCTCTAACATATTCCGCAGCGCTTTACATACATCAGTAACACTGTCCCCATTGGGGCTCACAATCTAAAGTCCCCCTATCTGTGTGTGTTTCTGGTGTGCGAGGAAGTACTGGAGTACCCGGAAGAAACCCACACGAACACAGGGAGAACATACAAACTCTTTGCAGATGTTGTCCATGGTGGGATTCGAACCAGGACCCCAGCGCTGCCAGACTGCATTGCTAACCACTGAGCCACCAAATGTGTTTTTAACTCCACATCACATGTTATTAATAACTGTAAATATTACCCTAACCTGCAGATTAAACCTATAGCTGCAGGTTAATAACGTTTTCACAGGAGGCAGGTTCCCTTTAAGCTCTTCCCTCCCAGGCAATTTTTCGGTTTCAATTTTTCCTCCCAATAGCCATAACTTTTTCTTATTTTTCCATCAATATAGCCATATAAAGGCTGGTTTTTTGCAGGTAGAGTTGTACTTTTGAATAACAACACTCATTCTGCCCCGTTTTGTAGTGGAAAAAAGAAACAAAATACTAATTGCGGTGAAATTGCAAAAAAGTGCAATTGCACAATGTATTTATTTTCTTTTTTTTTTTATAACAGGACTGCCCGCTGTGAGCTCCACGCAGCGACTGAAGTGAGCCACGCGATCAGCGGTGACATCACTTAGGTGATTTGTGGTCACAAGTATAGGTCTCCAGCTGTGGCCACAGTTAGCCTGTGTGACGTCTCTGCTGATTGCTTGGCTCACTTAAGTCGCTGCGTGGAGCTCACAGCGGGCAGTCATGTTCTATGGTGCTCACTGTGAGATTTAGATGTAGCAGTGCTGAAAGATTCGTGGGACCTCGAGTAGATTACTTCGGACCTGCGGGGGTGTTTTGGGGGTTAATAAAATGGTGAAGGAGGGTGTTTTTTGTCTTTTATTCCAAATAAAGGATTAATTCTGTGTTTGTGTTTTTCTTTTCACATAGATTAGTGACGGGGAGGGTGTCTCATAGACTCCACCCATTATTAATCTAGGACTTAGTGGCAGCTGTGGGCTGCAATTAACTCCTTATTACCCTTATTACCCCGATTGCCACTGCACTAGGGCAATCTGGCACTTTACCCGCCTCATCTAATGGTTGCGGGCAGCTGCAGGCTGATCATTTTAGGCTGGATTTTGCAAGATTTATGACAGTAACTTATCAGGAGCCAAGAGGAAAAGGGAGGAAGTTGAGCAGAGAATTGCTTATACAAAACAATCGGCAGGCGTTAACTCTTCTCATGAAATGCAGCTACTATGTATGTTCATGGTTAAAGCCTACCAATCACCAGGATTTTCCTATATAACCTAATATCAATGTATACTGGCACTATCACGCTGATTCTATACATACCTTTAGTTGTCAGCTAGGATGTATAGGTTTTGAAACACAAGCAAGTAAAGTTTGTAAAATCAACAGTTTTTTGAGTGACAGCAGCTGCCAATCAACTGATAGCTGGGGTGTGTTTTGATATAGATTGCCACCCCCTGCCTGTGCATCCTCCCACTATTATGTATGCTAATTCCATTATAGAAGTGTTTTATCAATGGTTGTGGCTATAAATCATGGTGGCTTAACCCTAGAACGCATACCTGGGGCCTCGCAGCCTGCTAGGTCATTTGTTTTCTATGGTAGATTGTTATGCTTGCGCGTTCTAGGGTTAAAGGACCTGTGCTGATGTCATACCCATGTGACCAGAAGGGGCAGGGCCTCAGATAACATAGCTGGTACCAGTAAGTAACGTTATTTTTCCTTTGGCTAAGGCTCCGCCCCTTCTGGTCACATGGGTATGACATCAGCACAGGTCCTTTTAGCCACTATGATTTATAGTCACAAAGCTCAATAATGGCAGCATAAATAATAGTGGGAGGATGGACAGACAGGGGGCAGTAATCACTATAAATAACCACCCCAGCTATTAGCTGCTCGGTTCCTGGTGCCAATCAAAAAGCTATTCATTTTACAAACTTTTACTTGCTTGCGTTTCAAAACCTATACATCCAATCTCGCAAATGAAGCTATATATAGAGTCAAGCATGATAGTGCCAGTATAGCACTGGCTTTAGGTTATATAGAGAAATCCTGGTACTTGGGGCGCTTTAAAATCTGGGCAAGCACCAGAGGCTGATCTTTACAGGATGTAAGATAAAAGCTCCCATGGCAGGAGAATTACAGCAGATGGAGAATGCTAGTCAATTGCAAACATGCCAATTTTCATGCTTTTTAACTTAGGTAATTTAATACATTGCGTATACCCCTTTAATATAAAACTTGTTTCGATCAACCGGTCTTTTTCTTACGCTTAATCCACACGGCGCGAAATCAGTGCGAGTAGAGTGCGATAAAACATCGCATTCCACTCGGACCAGTATTACCCTATGTGCCAGCGCACATGAGCGATTGTTTTCTCAGCCCTAATCTGACCGAGAAAACAATCGCAGCATGCTGCGGGTGCAATGCGATCCTTGTTTCTCTTGTACCCATTCAAGTCTATGGGGCGAGATAAAAATCGCACTGCACTAGCATTACACACAGATATACCGCGAGTGCAGAGCGAGAATGGCAATAGCCGGTAATGGAGGAGAGAGGTAGAAAAATCCCTCAATCTCCTCCTCAGCGCCGGCCCGCCACCCGCAGCTCTGGTCTGATCGCGTGATTGGACCTCAGTCGCAATGACACTCTGCTCCCGCTGTGCTGCCGGCGTGAGCCGAGTGTCATGCGAGGATTGCAGTAGTCCCCGTGTGGCCCCAGCTTTATAAACACAGTGGATTTGCTGACCAGAGAATGTGCAACTTGTGTGTCATGGCGCTCATGAATTCTACTGGGCGTGCTTTTGCTGTGTTTAAATTTTGTCATAAAGTGTAATTTTACATATGAACTTAGTGAAATTGAGCTGTATATGGATTAGTGATATGTTATATTGTATATAAGAATTAATGTTCTACATGACATTTTCTGTCCGGATCGGATGTCTGCCTCAACTATGTATCTGGCAGAAACGAGAATCGGGAATCTTGGATTTTTAACTTGCCTTGTTCTAGGGCAGGATAGGCCCATAACACCTCTTATCACTCTCCCTAATGTAATTAGCTGAAATGCTTGTCTTGGCTTCAGCTACGCTTTTGTAGGACATTTGGAGGTCATAGATTGTGGCTGAGCTTTCCTGAAGTTCATTTGCACATGAATATGACCGCCAAAGCTTCTCTACAGAGATCAACAAAATGTTGTGCTTCCCTCCCTTTAAGGGGGTATTCTTACATTCATACAGAGGGTACGGAAAGTATTCAGACTCCTTTAAATTTTTCACTTTAATTGCAGCCATTTGGTAAATTCAAAAAAAGTTCATTTTTTTTCTCATCTGCAACCCATCTTGACATAAGGAAAAAAAACAGAAATGTAGACATTTTTGCATATTTATTAAACAAGGAAAACTGAAATATCACATGGTCGTAAGTAATCAGACCCTTTGCTCAGTATTGAATACACACCCTTTTGAGTTAGTACAGCCATGAGTCTTCTTTAAGCGATGCAACAAGTTTTTCACACCTGGATTTGGGAATCCTCTGCTATTTTTCCTTGCAGATCCTCTCCAGTTCCGTCAGGTTGGATGGTGAACGTTGGTGGACAGCCATTTTCAGGTCTCTCCAGAGATGCTCAATTGGGTTTAGGTCAGGGCTCTGGCTGGGCCAGTCAGGAATGGTCAGAGTTGTTCTGAAGCCACTCCTTTGTTATTTTAGCGGTGTGCCTAGGGTCCAACTCTTATTGGAAGTCTTAGGGTCCAACTCTTGTTGGAAGTCTGAGGTCCAGAGTACTCTGGAAGAGGTTTTCTTCCAGGATATCTCTGTTCTTGGCCGCAGTCATCTTTCCTTCAATTGCAACCAGTCTTCCTATCCCTGCAGCTGAAAAACACCCCACAGCATGATGCTGCCACCACCATGTTTCACTGTTGGGATTGTATTGGGCAGGTGATGAGCAGTGCCTGGTTTTCTCCACAAATACTGCTTAGAATTATCACCAAAAAGTTCTATCTTCGTCTCATCAGACCAGAGAATCTTATTTCTCATAGTCTGGGAGTCCTTCATGTGTTTTTTTGCAAACTCTATGTGAGCTTTCATATGTCTCTTGCACTGAGGAGAGGCTTCCGTCGGGCCACTCTGCCATAAAGGCTCGACTGGTGGAGGGCTGCAGTGATAGTTGACTTTATGGATTTTTCTCTCATCTCCCTACTGCATCTCTGGAGCTCAGCCACAGTGATCTGGGGTTCTTTTTTTACCTCTCTCACCAAGGCTCTTCCCCACGATTGCTCAGTTTGGCTGGACAGCCAGGTCTAGGAAGAGTCCTGCTGGTCCCAAACTTCTTACATTTAAGGATTATGGAGGCCGCTGTGCTCTTGGGAACCTTGAGTACTGCAGGATTTCTTTTGTAACCTTGGCCAGATCTGCACCTTGCAAAATTCTGTCTGAGCTCCTTGGGCAGCTGTTTTGACCTCATGATTCTCATTTGGCCTGACATGCACTGTGAATTGTGAGGTCTTATATAGATAGGTGTGTGCCTTTCCAAAACGGGTCCTATCAGTTTAATTAAACACCGCTGGACTCCAATGAAGGAGTAGAACCATCTTAAGGAGGATCACAGGGAAATGGACAGCATATGACCTAAATAGGGTCTGAATACTTATGACCATTTGATATTTCAGTTTTTCTTTAATATATTAAAAAAATTCTACATTTCTGTTGTTTTTTTTTTTCTGACAAGATGGGGTGCAGAGTGTACATTAATGAGAAATAAACTTTTTTGAATTTACCAAATGGCTGCAATGAAACTAAGTGAAAAATTTATAGGGGTCTGAATACTTTCCGTACCCACTGCACTTACGTCCGCGGGTTCCCAGTTGACCCTCATTAGTTAGGATGGTGCTGCCTAATAAAGGACTATCTCCAGTATTTACCCTTCCCTCCCCACCAGTATACAAGCTTTCAAATCTGCTCTTCTGTGCAGGTCTATTCACAAAAGCCACCTTCTGGAGGACTTCTTTTCATAGATGTTTATTGAACTAGTGCTAACCATCAAGATGGCAGACAGCCGCGAGCCACACAACATGGCTCTGGAGCCACAGGTTGGGGATCTCTGCAGTAGATCATTGAGCCTGCTCATATCATACACTCCTTGCCTAGGAAACCTTGAAAAAAGGCTTTGCACTATAAGAATAAATTTATTAAAAATCCCTCTGTTCTTGAGCAAAGATAATTTTTAATAAAATGTAAGTTTCAAAGTTGCCTGTTTTTTACAATGACTTTTTGCAATTTCATCCATTTTTGAGCTTGATACAATCCTTTCAGGCCCCTGCTTATAGAGAAGAAAGCACAAAAGTACAGTAGATCACTTGAATTTTTTTTTTTATTGCGCCTTTGAGTACTTTTTTCTTGTATGTAATTTTATTGCGTTTTTTACTTTAGGTTTTTTTTCTTTTTTATTTTGTTTTGTTTTTGATACTTTCTGATATTTTGGCTTTGACAAAACTTTGATATAGTCATGTTCAGATTACATGCTGCTGTTAGCTGTGGTTTTCAGCATCTAATGCAACTTTATGGGAAAAATCTGATAACTCTGCGTACCCAGAAGAGAATTTGGCATCATTTTGTGGATTTCAAACATGCACGGCAGGTCACGCAGATTATTGGGAACCTGTCATCAGATTTGGGGATTTTAAGCTGCGGCCACTACCAGTGGGTTCTTATACAGCATTCTAACATGCTGTATATGTAAGAGCCCAGGCCGCTGTAGAACATGAAAATTACTTTAGAATCTAATATATAAAGCTGTGTGTGTGTGTGTGTGTGTGTGTGTGTGTGTGTGTGTGTGTGTGTGTGTATATGTCCGGGATTGACATCTGCACCGTCGCAGCTACAGCCACAAAATTTTGCACACTCACACGTCTGGACCCCGAAAGCATCATAGGCTATGTTTTGAGGGGAAATTTTAACCCTGCGCTTTAGTTATTCGCCAAAAAACCTGCCTCCATTAAAGCGAATGGAGCTCGGAGCCCAGTGCAGCCAGAACTTCAGAAGAATGCGCAGCCACGCCCTTATATGGAATGTTGGCGTGTCACAATGCAGCCAGGGAAAGAGGCAGACCCAGACAGGGTAAGAGACAGACACAGACAAAGAGATAGAGACAGACACAGGGAAAGAGACAGACAGGTAAAGAGAGGGAAAGAGATAGATAGACAGGGAAAGAGATATTGACAGACAGGGAAAGAGTGAGACAGACTGAGAGACAGAGACAGATAGGGAAAGAGACAGACAGACAGAAGGGGAGACAGACATAATTCATTGATATCTATTTGTTTTGTGGTTTTTGTGTGCAGAATACATTTTTGTTAATACATTCTATTTTGTTAACAGCAGTTATTAACCCGGGCGAAGCCGGGTAGTACAGCTAGTACTCACCTAAAACGGTTGCTGCTGTGGAGTGGGGTCATATGGGCGTCTCCTTTCTCCAGTGCTGGCGCCTCCTCTTTTGGCCATCTTCGTTCTCCTTCTGAAGCCTGTGTGCATGACGCGTCCTACGTCATACACACTTGCCAGTCCCGCGCAGGCGCACTACAATACTTTGATCTGCCCTGCTCAGGACAGATCAAAGTGCGCCTGTGCAGGACCTCAATGCCGGCGAGTGCAGATGACGTAGGTCGCGTCATGCACCCAGACTTCAGAAGAAGGATGACAAACATGGTCGAAAGAGGAGGCGCCAGCATCGGAGAACGGAGACGCCCATATGACCCAACTCCACCACAGCAAGTGGTGAGTATTATAAAGTGTTTTTATGTTCTATACAGCGGTCTTTGCTCATATATACAGCATGTTAGAATGCTCTATATAAGAGCCCAGTGGTGGTGGCCGCAGCTTATAGTCACCAAATATGCTGACAGGTTCCCTTTAAAAAAAAAAAAAAAACGCGCAGTAGGCAGGAAATTTCTATAATCCTGTCCTCTGCTGGTACTGTAATATGCTGCGATTTTGTGCAGTAAAAACGCATTGTGAGAACTTAACCTAAAGGGTCAGAACCATTTAGGTGGCACGCGGAGGACCTGCATAGTAGGCTGATTTTATGGCTGGTGCATACGGTAAAGTGGCTTCTATTTCCAGTACATGATTTAATACTATTTTGCTGTGATTGGCTCAGTTACGTCTGGCTACCTTTTTTGTTTGTGATCAGATCGTAATAATATAATTTCACTTTGACCGTTATTTATCACATCTATTAATGGTATATTCCGTTCTCTGGCGGTACACAACTTTCAGGGAAGAGGCTCCTGCAGGTGGTAGTGAGAATGGTTTTGGAAGTGACATTAACATGATAACTTGACTCCTCTGTCTGATTGTCCACTTCTAGACTTAGACTATTAAGTAGTGGCTTGTACAGATCTTGCATAGTATATAAATGTGGCATGCATGTGTCAGATGTGAGGATATCGTGGAATGTCACATGGCTGCATTACAAATCCATTTACGCTGTGGACTTCATAAAAACACTAGTGTTGTACTCACAAACGGAATCTGGCACCAAGTTTTTGAAACCTCATCTGAGAGCAGCATAATGTAGACAGAGGCCCTGAAACCATCGATTATCACTTAGATTACTGGGTGTAGCGAATCTGCCACAATTAGGCTGTGCGCACTTTGCGTATTTAACAGGGCTGTGTAGTCTGAGTCGGTGTTCATTTTGGTGGAGTCGGTATAAAATGGAGCGACTCCTTAAATCTAATATATAAAGCTCAGTGTATGTATGTATGTATGTGTATATGTGTGTATGTCCGCTAAAGGAATCCGCACCGTCGCATTTACAATCATGAAATTTTGCACAGACACTCCATGTGACTCAGGGAACGTCATAGACTATGTTTAGGCAGGAAAATTTAACCCCGTATTTTCCAGTTACTCTACAAAAATCCTAAATAGCAACGGTCAGTGGTTGCTATAGGAACAAAATAAACTGTTAGTATAAGATAGGATAGACGGATAGAGAGAGACAGAAAAAGACAGACAGACATAGAGAGACATACTGGGAAACAGACAGCCCTGTCAAGAGACAGCCCTGTCAAGAGACAGCCCTGTCAAGAGACAGCCCTGTCAAGAGACAGCCCTGTCAAGAGACAGCCCTGTCAAGAGACAGCCCTGTCAAGAGACAGCCGCCCAAAGAGACAGCCGCCCAAAGAGACAGCCGCCCAAAGAGACAGCCGCCCAAAGAGACAGCCGCCCAAAGAGACAGCCGCCCAAAGAGACAGCCGCCCAAAGAGACAGCCGCCCAAAGAGACAGCCGCCCAAAGAGACAGCCGCCCAAAGAGACAGCCGCCCAAAGAGACAGCCGCCCAAAGAGACAGCCGCCCAAAGAGACAGCCGCCCAAAGAGACAGCCGCCCAAAGAGACAGCCGCCCAAAGAGACAGCCGCCCAAAGAGACAGCCGCCCAAAGAGACAGCCGCCCAAAGAGACAGCCGCCCAAAGAGACAGCCGCCCAAAGAGACAGCCCTGGAATCAGAGAGATAGAAACAGTCAGACAGACAGCGACACACAGACAGAGACTGGGAGGGAGACAGAGACAGTTACTATCCCGGGCAACGCCCGGGTACTTCAGCTAGTATATAATAAATTGGGTACAGTAGTTGAATGCAGAATGTGCTGAATATATTTTCATAGGAATTTGGGAAAGTTATGAAATGTCCTATAAATGGTTGTTCTATTCCTGATCTAAGGCTACATTCACACACTGTTTTCTGCTGCGTTTTTTGAGGATACGTTTTTCAGCTGCAAAAGCAGATCAACTTTTTAAACGCATCACTTGAAAGATTTTTGAGCTCATAGATAATGTTTTTCAATAGCAAAAGCAGATTAGAAAAACGCCACACAAACAAATTGAGCCCAAAAACGGATCCTCACAAAACGAAATGTCTGAATGTGATAGCTTGAAACCCATTGACTTTGCTGGGATGCCCAGAGTCACTGCATTTCACTGGAAAAAATGGATCTGCAAAAAACGCTGTGTGTGAATGTATGTAGCCTGAGGATCTAGGCTTTGTCTTAGCTGAGATAAGTCTGTGCTGCACTTGAGCACCAGTGAAGCTCCTCCTCTACAGGCAAGGGTAAAAAGTAAACACACTCAGAAAGAAGGAAGGCCTGCACTCATCTCAGAATTGCTAGAGTGAACAGGATAACAAGATTAAAGTCATTACTTCTTAAAGCACATTTAGGCCCTGTGTGCACTAGAAAATAGAATTTTCTTAAGAAAATTCCGCAGGCTCTGAAAGATTTCCGAGTACAGGGTAGAGCTGGGCTCAACTGCGGGTATGGGGGAGGTGCTTAAGGGAAAAGAACGTTACAGTAGTTTAACAAATCCCAAGCACACAATCAATAACAACAGGGTAATGCAAAAAGTGTTTTTTTATTGTGCAAGCAGAAAGAAAATGCCACTACCGATAAAGCAAAGCCAAAGCAAAGCCAACGTTTCGGCCTTCACAAGGCCTTTGTCAAGGACTTGCCTATGAGAAAATAATAGAGATTATTTACACACCAGTAAGTGAACAAGAATATACATATTTATATACATATTTACAAGCAGTATATATACACATACGTTAATCAGAGAATGACGGGTATAGACGGATTAAACGTCCGATAAGCGAGCCAATGGTAGGGCGTTTTGCTTTTCAAGAATAACTTGCTAGATGGGGAGAGAGATACATAAATAAGCACCATAGGAAAAATAAGAGGCAAAAAGTACAGTGACTACAAGTACACGCCGGTGTATTAATCAATCAAGAGAGTATGCCGGCGGGCAATACATAGATAAATAATATCTATACGCTCAGATCCACCAGGGGTGGGTAACATGGCGGAAAATACAGGACATAATGCATTGGTGATACAGATATATAGAGAGGTTTTTTCTAGGAGGGCAGAACCAGGAGGAGGCAACAGAGTAGACAGTGTAACTGCTATCCCATAGGTATTATACATGAGGTTTAAACTGGATGCTGTATGTTAAAATTGCTAGCAATGGCACACAGGTAAACAGTAAAAAATGCATAAGCGCAGTAGATAGTATAAAGCTTATAACATACCCAGAATCAAGGAGGCATAAGAGGTGAGTGGGTAGGTGGAGGAAGTGCCTATGGAGAAACAGGATACAATGATATAAAACGCTATATACACAGAGACCAGGCTGAGTAGAGGCCAAGGGTATAGACCAAGGTATTACCTTACAGAGCACAGGGGCATGGGGACAGGGTCCCAGAGGTGCAGGCAGGAGGCATGTGGCAGTGGGGTCTGTAGAGGAGCGTCTATTTGTATCCTGGGCGATACTTCCTGGTGTGACTCATAGAAGCCAGTGCGCAGGCGCCAAAGACGTCAGTGATGACGTGGGCGTGTTACCGTTTCCTGGGGAAGAGCGATGGCAAGCCCCCCCCCCAGGGACCCCGTTACCCTCCTTCCGTCCCCCTTGTAATACCGGACTGACGGTCGGACTTTCCTTTTTATTAAAACCCGCCGGGGGTCACGGAAGCCGGGTCGGGCCACTCACAGCCTGACCCCGAATACCACCGGCCCGGTGACCGTGCGAGCCCTGCAAGCCCCTGCGTGGGCGTTTCAAAAACACAGCAACAGGATTGATGAGGACTTATATGAGGACTTGTATAGGTATAGAAGCCAAAACATCAAGTTATTAGCTCTATCAGTTTCTTTGTTCCTAGAGTAAGATAAACAACAAACTTGCTCCCTCCCTCCTCCCCTCTTCATAGAGTGAGGCAATCTGATGTGAAACATTTAGGCTATGAGTGCATGTTGTGTATTTGCATGCAGTTACGCTGCGATCTGCACCGCAGCGTAACTGCATGCGTCCTGCGTCCCCAGCATAATCTATGAAGATTATGCAGGAGACGTGCGCACGTGGCGTATTAGAGCGCAGGCTTTGGCTGCTGCCCGAAGCGCGCGTTCTAAGAAGTGACATGTCACTTCTTTCCTGCGCTCTGCATGCAGCCCCCGCTCTGTCTATGGGAGGGGCTGCACTCAGAGCGCATGAAATCGGCTTTTTTTTTTTTTTCACTACGGACTTCTTCTGCAGCGATTTGAAGCGCATGTGTGCTGTTCAAATCGCTGCAGAAATCTCTGCAGGGACAAACGCTACGTGCGCACATAGCCTTAGTGTGCGGTACCTAAGAAAAGCCTAAGATTGGAAATTCAAAGTAGAGTTATCTAATGACATATTTTACAAACTTTATATTTGTCATCTGTACTATTGATTTATGCAAAGTTTGTTTTATTTCTATCTAAAATTATACAGAAGGGAAAATAAGTATTTGATACTGTCTATTCCCACCTACAAAGAATGGAGAGGTCTGAAATTTTTATCATAGGTACACTTCAACTGAGAAACAGAATCTACAGGAAACGTCTGACCTCTGTAATTGCAAACAAAGGTTTCTGTACCAAATATTAAGTTCTGTTTTTCTATTATATCAAATACGGATTTTTTCATGCAATAAAATGCAAATATTTATAGGATTTTTTTAGATTGTAGAATATAGAAACTTATAAAAAAAAAAAAGCAGAAAGAATTGACATGCTGCTTTTTTTTTTTTTTTTCCAACCAAATCTAAAGGAAAAAAGAAGCAAAATGTGCAGAGCAGGTTAGGATTCTCATAGACTTTGCTGGGATATGTTTCTCCTTCCAGTATTGAGTTAAATCTGCAAGGGAAAACACATGAAACAGCCACAAAAAAGCAACGTGTGCACAGAGCCTTAGGTGGTGACCACAAAGATGCACATTTTTGGTCCCAAAAGAAACGCTCTCTAGGCATGCATTTCTTACCTCGTTTTACTGTGGTTTTTTTGTTAGTTTTTTTTACAGCGTTTTTGCCCACTGCGTTTTTTTAAGTCAAATCTATTGACTGGAAGGGCTCAAAAATGCAGAAAGAATTGAAATGCTGCATATTTTGTGGTCACCACAAAGACACAGCCAAAAAAAAGCTTCAATGTGCGGACAGCAAAAATGAAATCTTCACAGACTGTGCTGGAGAAGGAAAAAAACCGCAGCAAGAAAACGCAGTATGCGCACAAGGCCTTAAAGGGAACCTGTCAGGTGCAATATGCACCCAGAACCACAAGCAATTCTGGGTGTATATTGCTAATCCCTGCCGAACTGTCCCTGTATCTAGTAGCATAGATAAAGGTATCTTTAAGAAAAGTATTTCTGAAGATCATTTATTATATGCTAATGAGGCCCGGGACTAGTCCCAAGGGTGTGAGTTCCCTTAGCTAGCCAGCCCACATGGCATGTTAGTATGCACACCCCTGTGGGTGTACTAACATGCTAATGAATACACAGCGATGCCGCACATACCTCAGTCTTGATGGCAGGTGGCAGAGGATGGATGCGCACTGCACATGATCCGGAATTCCTGGGACTTCCGGTCATGTGCACTATACCTCACTGAAGTCGGGGAGATTTAGTGCGCATGATCGAAAGTCCAGGGCCCATCCATCCTCCACCAGCCGCCTTCCAGAGTGAGGTATGTGCGGCGCAGCTGCGCATTCATTAGCATGTTGGTACTTTCACAGGGGCATGTCAACATGCTATGTGGGCCGGCTAGCTAAGGGAACCCACACCCTGGCAACTAGCCTTGGGCCTCATTAACATATACCGTATTTTTCGGACTATAAGACGCACCGGACTGTAAGATGCACTCTTGTTTTAGAGTAGGAAAAAATAGAAAAAAAAGATGAAGGTAAAAAAATGTGGTCGTGACACAGTTATGGGGGGGGGGGTGTCTACTGCTGACAGTGTTATGGAGGTAATAATATCCCCAAATTCTGTACTCATATTCCCCATTCTGGGTACCTTCCAGGTATATATGGCCCCCATCGTGGAATATGTATGTTCCCCATCCTTATATGTGTGATCTTCCAATCTGGTGTGTGTGTAATATATATATAATATATATATATAATATATATATAATTAGATATGATCCAACCCCGTGCAGGTGTACAGTAATGCCTTTATATACTATACTATTTATTGCCTTACTTTTACAGATGTGATGCTCACCATGCTTCAGTGTGGTCTTGGCACTAGAAACAAAGTCTCCCATATCTCAAGGACCTGCAGTGATGTAATGAAGAGGCGGGGCACTGTGCTGTTCTGAGCTGCTCTGGCCCGCCCCTCTGCATTACATCACTGCAGGTCCTGCTGTTACGGGAGACTTTGTTTCTAGTGCAGAGGCAGGAGCAAAGTGAAAGCAATGTGAGCACTCAGCACAGAGACTGCGGCTGTGCTGTGATGGTATGCCGTGCTTTGGCCCGGACACTGCAGTGATCTGCACTTCCTCTGGGCCAGACATGACTGCAGCGGCCCCCTGCTCCTGCCTCCTAAACAGCGGACACAGTCTCCAGCCGGTAGCTGGAGCACCCACGTGTGTCCGCTGTTTACATTAAGCAAGTATTGATTCGCTGCTCCTCATACCCGCTTCTAGTCACTGGCTACAGAAAGTAGAGAGGTGGGCGGGGAGCAGCTAATGAATATTCATTCACTGACTGCAGATAGAGGTGGGCGGGGAGCAGCTAATGAATATTCGTTTACTTTAAGCAGCTGTCACACATGGTTTCTCCAGCTGCTGGCTTCCTGCAGCAGCGACCCTCCGTGCCTCCTGTGATCCCACTCCATACCGCTGACTCCCCACAGCTCCCTACCCAACTTTGACATTCGGACTATAAGACGCACCCCACACTTTCCTCCCAAATTTGGAGGGGAAAAAGTGTGTCTTATAGTCCGAAAAATACGGTAATAAACGATCTTAGAAATACTTTTTCTGAAGATCTCTTTATCTATGCTACTAGATACAGGGACAGTTAGGCTATGTGCGCACTGGGAAATGAAATTTCCTTGCGTAAATTCTGCAGGCTCACAAAGATGTTATCACCTGCGGAAAAAATCCGCACCAAATTCCGCACCAGAATCCGCATGCGGATTGTCGCGTTTTGTTGCGGATTTGGTGCGGAATTGGTGCGGATATGGTGCGGTTTTTCCGCAAGCTGTTCCCTGCGTGATTTTTACATTACATTAGGGAAAACCCGCAGCTACCTGCGGAAAAGAAGTGACATGCACTTGTTTTTGCTGCGGGATTTCCGCAGCAAAACATGCAGCTGTCAAATTCTGCCTAGTGCGCACAGGATTTTTTTTCTCCATAGGATTTGCTGGTGATTCACTGCAGAGATGTTATGAACATTTTCTGCAGCAAAACATGCAGCAAATCCGCGGAAAATCCGCGGCAAAATCCGGTAAGTGCGCACATAGCCTTAGGCAGGGATTAGCTATAATCTGCTCGTGGTTCTGGGTGCATATTGCATCTAACTGGTTCCCTTTAAACAAACACAATCTAAGCCAATGAAATATGTTTGCCTTTGAAACTCTGCAAGTCCTTAACAGGCTTGCTCTGTATAGTTTTGGAAGTGTTTTTATTCCTGGAGTGTTTTCTGCAACCTTTTGCGTTTGTGTATATGATGTTTTCTCAGGCAGATTCCAACTGGAATCTGCCTGAAAAAGAAAAATGTTGCCAGAAATGAACATAATGCACAACAAAGTTAAAATGACATTGCTGTGCAAATGTTCTGTTTTGTTTCCTTAATAATCCGCTTCAAGGCTCAGAAATAGTGAAATAGCTCAAAAAGTAGCATGTTCACTTTTGATTGCCTCCTGCTGGGAAGACACTCGTCAACTATGGTGAAAAAAAGACGCCACAAAAAACCTACAGCAAAACCGCCTTAGGGTAAAGACCACCGGAACTTTTGTGAAGTGACTTAGCCTAGAACAGTGGTCCTCAACCTTCTTTTATTTTTTTTTTTTTTATTTTTCCTGGAGCCACATTCAGCTCTGAGAGAGTTGTGAGCCATATCGCACCCTCTTTGTGACATTCTGCTCCCCTCAAGATAGTGGCACTCCAAGCATTAACTATATAATATCGGGCAAAGCTTCCCCACAGAAATCTCACTGAGATGCTGTACTTACATCTAGGGGTTTTCACCTTACCCCACTTGAGTATTATATCATCAGGCACTTCTATCACTGTCACATCCTGCGTAAAGCATGTCCTGTCCTCTCTCTGGCCGTATGGTTCCATCTCCAGATTACTAGACTTAATTTATCACTAAACCCCCGAGGCCAGATTATGCACATCCAGACCGTCACTAAAGTCACCATCTGAAGACCTGCTCTTCCTAGCCACTAAGGCTGGTTTCACACTACGTCTTTTTAACATCCGTTGAAAACGTTTTTTTTAGCGGAAGTACGGATCCTGCTTTTACAGCAAATAACGTATGCAAACGCATATGTTATTTTGCAGGATCCTGTCACTGGATGTTTAGGGGCGGGCATTGGAGTCATGTGATCGGGAGTGAGGGGAACTAGACTGGGAGACGGCTTCTGACAGCTGCAGACGCTGGTAACCAAGGTAAACATCGGCCTTGGATACCCGATATTTATCTTGGTTACGAGTGTCTGCAGCTGCTAGGAGCAGGGCTGCCTGCACACGTAACTAACGTAAACATCGGGTAACTAAGAGAAGTGGTTACGCGATATTTACCTTGGTTACGAGTGTCCGCAGCTCTCAGGTGGGGGAGAGGAAGGGGAGGAAGGGGGAAAGACAGATAGAGAGAGAGGGTGAGGGAGGGAGGAGGAGAGAGAGACAGATCACGCGAGACTGGTTCTGGGCATGCTCAGTACTTTCTGGGCATGCTCAGTACAAAAGCAGGATCCTGTCTATCAGCACGCCAGCGTTCACCTGCGTTCGCGTGCGTTATAGTGCGGATCCGGTGACTTGCAGTATTTTGACGCAGCTCAAAAACGCTACAAGTAGCGTTTTTGAAACATGTTAAAAAACTGCAAGTCACCGGATCCGCACTATAACGCACGCAAACGCAGGTGAACGCAGGTGGACGCGAGTCCATTGCAAATGCATTGAAATGAAAACGCATTTGCACTGGATCCGTACTTCCGCTAAAATAACGTTTTCAACGGATGTTAAAAAGACGTAGTGTGAAACCAGCCTTACTACGGTAGACCTTGGTACTAATGCACCAAGCTAGCAAACAGCGGCAAGTCACAGGTTGGAGACGCCTGGCCTAGAAAAACTAGAAGAGACATCAATTGCACATACACTTTAATTGGACACTGTCAGGTTTAACATGAATTCTTCTTCTTCTTTTTTTTTTTTTCTACCAGGTGTAACCTCTCCAGGAAAATACCACTCCAAAACCTCCTTTTATCAGTAACAAAGTGTATTTCCATAATTCTTCCTATACGTTTATATGTGGTTTTTGAGGAGGATTTTAGAGTGGGTATGTTAAAGAAAACTCCATGTGAACATAACATAAGAGATGTGATTATTGAGTAGTTTCATGTCTGGAGAGTACTGACTTTTCTTTTTTGAATTTTTCATTTTTTTTAGTTTGCTAATATTCCGTCAATGTCCCAGTTCATACTGCGTTTTCTGTTGATCTGCAATAATGTGTATTTTCATGTGGTTGTTTGGCGACGCTAATGGTGCCGATGACTTCACTTCCCCATATTCCTATTGGGATGTGTGCATGATCTGACTAATAGGACGTATGCACGTGTCCCACCATGATCGGCACTGCTTCACTCCTGATGTGGAAGTGAGTGGGGTGAACAGCCCTTCAATTTTGATATTAAATGGTAACTGTAATCATGCGGTATAGAGGCAAGGTACCAAAGTCAGGCCGGATGCAATATTTGCAGGACCACCAAGCCATTGCATTTATACAGGTTTGAGGACCCTACAATCCAAACTTTGACCATACCTGGGCTCTGGTCCATTATGGTTGTTGGTAACTTAGTTTTTGAGAATGTAGTGAAATTGTAAGCCTTGACATCTGTGAAGACATTTATGACCTATAGACTTATGTTTTACCCCTCATAAAAGTAGGAATAACCTCACAAACCGTATCATTTCCACCTTCACTACTATAAGAAATTTTCATTGTCTGACATCTGCTACAGTGTAAGCTCGTTCCTCCGTCTTTTATGTTGAGTTTTTTGCCCTTTTATATTTACTGTTTATAGTAAAAAGTTGTCTATAGCGGGTAAAATGTTACTGCTTGCGTGTTATGGTTAATGTAGTATTTTATATGGTTAAGCAATAACCTATATACATGAGAACGGGTTTTTGTTGCATACAAAGCTTCATTGTACTGAGCTCTTGTTAGGAAGTCTTGTTAAAACCCCAGGCCTATTCATATATACTAATCTGATTAGTGGTTCCAGGCCTTCACTAGTAATGTCACTGTAAAGGTCCAGTCACACTAAGCAACTTACCAGCGATCCCAACAACGATAGGGATCGCTGGTAAGTTGCTAGGAGGTTGCTGGTGAGATGTCACACTGCGACGCTCCAGCGATCCCACCAGCAACCTGACCTGGCAGGGATCGCTGGAGCGTGGCTACACGAGTTGCTGGTGAGCTCACCAGCAACCAGTGACCAGCCCCCAGCGCCACGTGGAAGATGCTGCGCTTGGTAACTAAGGTAAATATCGGGTAACCAACCCGATATTTACCTTGGTTACCAGTGCACGGAGCTACACGTGCAGAGAGCAGGGAGCAGCGCACATTGAGCGCTGGCTCCCTGCTCTCCTAGTTACAGCACACATCGGGTTAATTACCCGATGTGTGCTGCAGCTACATGTGCACAGAGCAGGGAGCAGCGCACAATGCTTAGCGCTGGCTCCCTGCTCTCCTAGCTACAGCACACATCTGGTTAATTAACCCGATGTGTCCTGCAGCTACATGTGCACAGAGCAGGAGCCGGCACTGACAGTGAGAGCAGCGGAGGCTGGTAACAAAGGTAAATATCTGGTAACCAAGGACAGGGCTTCTTGGTTACCCGATGTTTACTGTGGTTACCAGCCTCCGCAGAAGCCGGCTCCTGCTGCCTACACATTTAGTTGTTGCTGTCTCGCTGTCACACACAGCGATGTGCGCTTCACAGCGGGACAGCAACAACTAAAAAATGGCCCAGGACATTCAGCAACAACCAACGACCTCACAGCAGGGGCCAGGTTGTTGCTGGATGTCACACACGGCAACATCGCTAGCAACGTCACAAAAGTTGTTCGTTAGCAGCGATGTTGCTAGCGATGTTGCTTAGTGTGACGGGGCCTTTACAGCCAGCCTACATGTAGTGTCATTTATCTGACCATGCTCATCAGTGCGTTTCTTGTCTGTTTTCAACTGAAGCTTATCCTACAAATTGCTCTTAAGCCCCTGTCACATTTAACAACTTTCCAGCGATCCTGACAACGATACGACCTGATAAGAATTTCATTTCGTTATAAGTAAATTGATCCCTTGAAATTTGTCAGGATTTGGTTGAAACCAGGTTCGTTACCCAAACCGCAGAGCATGAATCGGAGTCCGGTTGTGTTATTGCCGTCTTGTGTGTTTAGAATTTAAAATGCTGCCGCATTTCAAAGAAAGCCTACTTTTAAAGCTTGCCAGGGATGATGCAGCTTGTATGAGTAGTCAAAGAGGCTGGTGACTTCTACCCACCCTTTTCTCCATGGCTGACTGACTGGCCTGTCCCCGTGGCTGACTGACTGGCCTGTCCCCGTGGCTGACTGACTGGCCTGTCCCCGTGGCTGACTGACTGGCCTGTCCCCGTGGCTGACTGACTGGCCTGTCCCCGTGGCTGACTGACTGGCCTGTCCCCGTGGCTGACTGACTGGCCTGTCCCCGTGGCTGACTGACTGGCCTGTCCCCGTGCCTGACTGACTGGCCTGTCCCCGTGCCTGACTGACTGGCCTGTCCCCGTGGCTGACTGACTGGCCTGTCCCCGTGGCTGGCTGACTGGCCTGTCCCCGTGGCTGACTGACTGGCCTGTCCCCGTGGCTGACTGACTGGCCTGTCCCCGTGGCTGACTGACTGGTGTCTCCCCATGTGTAATAGGAAGAGACCTGCTATAGAAGAGCACCTGTTTTGGGCTGCCCTCCAATTAGTTATCCTAGTGGCATCATCCAGAGCCAGACTTTAAGGCTATGTGCCCACGCTGCGGAAAATGCGCGGATTTTGCCGCGGATTTCTCGCGGAAAAGCCGCGGATTTCCCGAAAATCTGCAGCTCAGGCACTTCCCAGCCATTTCTATGGCATTTTGGAAATGCTGTGCCCACGCTGCGGATTTTTCGGCAGCGGATTTCGTGCGGATTTTGATCCGGAAAAATCTGCAACATGTCAATTATTGTTGCGGATTTTCATCCGGATTTTGGCTTTAAAATTGGGAAAAAAAAAAATACGCACCAAAATCCGCATCAAATCCGCACCTTTGAAAAGGTGCGGATTTTGCGGGAAAGCTGCAGATTTTTCTGCATCAAAATCCGCAGCTACATTCTCCCGTGGACACATACAGTGTCTACAAGTAGTATTCAACCCCCTGCAGATTTAGCAGGTTTACACATTCGGAATTAACTTGGCATTGTGACATTTGGACTGTAGAACAGCCTGGAAGTGTGAAATGCACTGCAGCAAAAAAGAATGTTATTTCTTTTTTATTTTATTTTTTAAATTGTGAAAAGTTTATTCAGAGGGTCATTTATTATTCAACCCCTCAAACCACAAGAATTCTGTTTGGTTCCCCTAAAGTATTAAGAAGTATTTGAGGCACAAAGAACAATGAGCTTCACATGTTTGGATTAATTATCTCTTTTTCCAGCCTTTTCTGACTAATTAAGACCCCCCACAAACTTGTGAACAGCACTCATACTTGGTCAACATGGGAAAGACAAAGGAGCATTCCAAGGCCATCAGAGACAAGATCGTGGAGGGTCACAAAGCTGGCAAGTGGTCCAAAACCCTTTCCAAGGAGTTGGGCCTACCTGTCTCCACTGTTGGGAGCATCATACGGAAGTGGAAGGCTTATGGAACTACTGTTAGCCTTCCACGGCCTGGACAGCCTTTGAAAGTTTCCACCCGTGCCGAGGCCAGGCTTGTCCGAAGAGTCAAGGCTAACCCAAGGACAACAAGGAAGGAGCTCCGGGAAGATCTCATGGCAGTGGGGACATTGGTTTCAGTCAATACCATAAGTAACATACTCCACCGCAATGGTCTCCGTTCCAGACGAGCCCGTAAGGTACCTTTTACTTTCAAAGCGTCATGTCAAGGCTCGTCTACAGTTTGCTCATGATCACTTGGAGGACTCTGAGACAGACTGGTTCAAGGTTCTCTGGTCTGATGAGACCAAGATCGAGATCTTTGGTCCCAACCACACACGTGACGTTTGGAGACTGGATGGCACTGCATACGACCCCAAGAATACCATCCCTACAGTCAAGCATGGTGGTGGCAGCATCATGCTGTGGGGCTGTTTCTCAGCCAAGGGGCCTGGCCATCTGGTCCGCATCCATGGGAAGATGGATAGCACGGCCTACCTGGAGATTTTGGCCAAGAACCTCCACTCCTCCATCAAGGATCTTAAGATGGGTCGTCATTTCATCTTCCAACAAGACAACGACCCAAAGCACACAGACAAGAAACCCTAGGCCTGGTTCAAGAGGGAAAAAATCAAGGTGTTGCAGTGGCCTAGTCAGTCTCCTGACCTTAACCCAATTGAAAACTTGTGGAAGGAGCTCAAGATTAAAGTCCACATGAGACACCCAAAGAACCTAGATAACTTGGAGAAGATCTGCATGGAGGAGTGGGCCAAGATAACTCCAGAGACCTGTGCCGGCCTGATCAGGTCTTATAAAAGACGATTATTAGCTGTAATTGCAAACAAGGGTTATTCCACAAGATATTAAACCTAGGGGTTGAATAATATTGACCCACACTTTTATGTTGAAAATTTATTAAAATTTAACTGAGCAACATAACTTGTTGGTTTGTAAGATTTATGCATCTGTTAATAAATCCTGCTCTTGTTTGAAGTTTGCAGGCTCTAACTTATTTGCATCTTATCAAACCTGCTAAATCTGCAGGGGGTTGAATACTACTTGTAGGCACTGTAGCCTTAGGGTAAGTTCACACAGTGCGTTTTTCGCGGCGTTTTTGCGTGTTTTTCGGGTGCGTTTTTGCTCAGAAAACTGCATGACTTTGCTTCCCCAGCAAAGTCTGAGTTTTCATTTTTGCTGTCTGCACACAGCGTTTTTTTTCAGCTGCGTTTTTGTGGTGCCACAAAAACGCAGCATGTCAATTATTCCCGCGTTTTTCACTGCGCTTTTCATCCATTGAGTTCACTGGGATGTTGAAAGACGCAATGAGAAACGCAAATAGCTGCGTTTTGGTGCGTTTCTAAGACCAAAATCGCAGCTATAAACGCAGGAGGTGGGTAGTAAAGTGACGTGTACAGGAAGATGATTCTTTCTGTCAGTATATACAGAAGCGTGAATCCTCCCGGTACCGTCACCGCTGCGTCCACCTCCCGTCCTGTTCATGTATGCTGCCGTGCAGCGCCATGTCTGGGCGGGAGGTGGAAGCGGCTGCGAAAACAAAAGTGAACAGTAAAAAAAAAAAAGTTATACTCACCTGTCTGCAGACTCCCGGTGCTATGCCCGCTCCCATCGCCTCTCACGGTATCGCCACCCCCGCTCCGGCTGTGTGCAGACGGCCGGGAAACCTCCAATGGATGCAGGACCTGGCGATGGATCGCCTGATGCAGTCACCTGACGCATCAGGTGATCGTAAGTATCGCGGTGACGCGGGCGCCCGGCCGGTATCAGCGGATGCGTCAGGAGACTTCATCCCTAATTACAGGCAGCTGCTGCAGCGATCGGACTGGATCAGACTCCTCCAATCGCTCCAGGAGCTGCCGGTAATCAGCACATAAGTGAGTATTTTTTTTTTAATTTTTTTTTTTTTTGCACCGATGCATCTGCTGATTGTATAAACGGCTTTTATACAATCAGCTGATGTGTGATGGGATTCAGGCACTTGATCCTGACACATCATCTGATCGCTTTGCCTTCCAGCAAACCGATCAGATGATATTGGATCTGGATTGGACGGCGCGGGACCCTAACCCAGGATTACTGCGGAGGGGGGTTCTTTATTTCAATAAAGATGGAGTCACTAATTGTGTTGTGTTTTATTTCTAATAAAAATATTTTTCTGTGTGTTGTGTTTTTTTTTTATCTTTACTAGAAATTCATGGTGGCCATGTCTAATATTGGCGTGACACCATGAATTTCGGGCTTAGGGCCAGCTATACAGCTAGCCCTAACCCCATTATTTCCCAGCGAGCCACCCGGCATCAGGGCAGCTGGAAGAGTTGGATACAGCGCCAGAAGATGGCGCTTCTATGAAAGCGCCATTTTCTGGGGTGGCTGTGGGACTGCAATTCACAGCGGGGGTGCCCAGAAAGCATGGGCACCCTGCACTGTGGATTCCAATCCCGAGCTGCCTAGTTGTACCCGGCTGGACTCAAAAATTGGGCGAAGCTCACGTCATTTTTTTTTTAAAATTATTTCATGAAATTCATGAAATAATTTAAAAAAAAAAAGGGCTTCCCTATATTTTTGGTTCCCAGCCGGGTACAAATAGGCAGCTGGGGACTGGGGGCAGCCCGTACCTGCCTGCTGTACCCGGCTAGCATAGAAAAATATGGCGAAGCCCACTTCTTTTTTTTTTGTTTGGGGGGGGCAAAGAAATCCTGCATACAGTCCTGGAAGGAGGATGCTGAGCCTTGTAGTTCGACAGCTGCTGTCTGCTCTCCTGCATACACTATTGGATGGAGTATGCTGAGCCTTGTAGGTCTGCTCCCCCTGACTCTCCCTCAAGCATACAGTCCTGGATGGAGCATGCTGAGCCTTGTAGTTCTGCAGCTGCTATCTACTCTTCTGCATACACTAGTGGAGAATGAAGAACACATTGAAGAAGGAAATTACATCAGACCTTTTTTCTTGTTCACTGATAAAAAACGCATAAAGACGCAGTGAGCAAAAACGCAGCAAAAAAACACACCAAATCGCGGCAAAACGCGTGCGTTTTTTTGACGCGGGTGCGTTTTTGTGCAGTTTTTGCCGCAAAAAACGCACAAACGCAGCGTCAAAAAAACGCAGTGTGTGAACCTAGCCTAAGGTATTTTAAGGTATCCTTTTTTTTTTGAACTCCGCAGCATATCAAAGTTAAATAGATACGGCTACAATAAAGGAACCGATATCTGCCCATGGTTCACACTGCATTAATAGCTGTTAGTTTCCCTTTATAATTGTAGTGGCTCTTAATAAATAGAAGCCATAGTATGAACAGAGCCAAACATGCAGTTTTCATTTTGGATTTTTTTATTTTTTTAATGTCCATGCATTTTTTTTATTTCAAAATGTATTTGTAGGTATTAACATGTTGCTTAACGTTCCAATGAGAATTTTATGGATTACCTTACACTTCAGCCATTGGAAACACTTATTACTTGGTTTCCAGCCTTGTGTGTTTGTTGGAAGCATTAGCGGCAGAATTTCCCCATGACAATTGTTCTCTCGGTTAAGTTGAGTAATTACACCACAGCGGTTCATAACAAACAAAAGCTTTAATTAGACAAATACAGAGCGAGATGGAACAGCTTGGAAAATGCTCACTCGCCAGTAAAGCTGAATCTTAGGTGAATTCCATCAGATGAGAAAATGACCTCCAAATTACACAAATTGCAAAACTGCTGAAGAAATGAAAGGATAATTAAATCTGTTATATTGCTCCTTACAGGGGTTTTGCATGAGCAATATTTAATCATTGTACATGTAAAATGAAAAAGAACTTTCTGTTTTTGGGGTTTTTTTGTATTTTTTTTTTCTTCCCCAAATTCCTCTCCATTTAGAAAATATTTGTTTGCTGTTAGGCTGCTTTCACACATCCGGTTTTTGCAGTGCGGGACAATCCGGCTCAAAAACCTATGCAACGGATGCGGCGAAAAAAACAGATCAGTTGCATAAGTTTTTCCATGCGTCCCGTCCGTTTTTTGACGGATGCGGCTTGATACTGAGCATGCGCAGTACAAAAAAACGCATCCGGTGGCTGGATGCGGTTTTTGCCACAGGACGCCGCATCCGGCATCCATAGGCTTGCACTGTAAATCGCGCCGGATCCGGCGCGATGCGTTTTTTTTGCCGCACCAAAAAACGTGCCAGGCAACATTCCATCCGGCCGCCGCATGGGCTAAATATGCCGCATCCGGCAAAAACCAAATGCAACGCAAGGCCATGTGGCACAATACAGCGTAAATGCAAGTCTAAGCGGGAAAAAACGCAACCGGTGGCAAAAAAAAATACTGTTGCGTTTTTTCTGCAGAACGCCGTATTGCGCCGCTCAGCAAAAACCGGATGTGTGAAAGCAGCCTAAGTGAATAAAAACATTTTAGTTTACAAATGATGTCTGCAAACCCCCACATATCATCAAAAGTAATACATTGGTCTCTGCTTGAAAAGAAGGAAAGGACTATTGGGGGACTAGCGCATTGTTCCCGAGCAGCGGCAAGGGATCAGTAGATTGTGATTTGAGTTTTGTTTTTTTGCTTTTTTCTTTTTGTTGTTTTTAATTTTACAGATCACCCAGAGTCCAATAAATATGTATATCTCAAAAGAGAGAAAAAATCAAACAAGGGTCCTGTACAGTATACTAGGTGTAGGAGTTTTTGTTGTGGGGTATATTCATTTTTCAGCACCGAATTTGAGTAAAATTGAAGATTTTGTCATGAAAATGAGGTTAATATAACTTTCATATCATGGTTTAAAAAATGGTCTATGAAGCTTAGTCTTGTAAAATTTTGGTCATTAGTCTTGAATTGAGTGAGTTATTGATTAAAATCTTACTTTTCAAAGGGGATGTACTCATTTATGCTGTGTGTGTGTGTGTGTGTGTGTGTGTGTGTGTGTGTGTGTGTGTGTAATATGCTCCCATCTCACATGAGTTGAATTCAAAGATCTAAGTACAGAGAAGACCTTTTTCTCTGAAACGTTTCACAAATTTGTCTAAATCTGTTAGTGTTTTCAGCTTTTAGGAGTTGCGTACAGATCCTTGAAATATTGGGCCGTGCATTATCATGCTGCAACATGAGATGATGGTGTTGGATGAATGGCGCAGCAATGGGCCTCAGGATCCCCTCACAATATTGGTGCATTCAAAGTGCCATTAACAAAATGCACCTGTGGTTTATTGTCCAAGTCTGTAGTAGACTGCGTCTGGGTGACCGCCTGCAGAAGGCGCATACGCACGAAAATGATAGAAGTGACTCAGTCTGCAACTTTATAGTCAATGGCCCCGTTGGTGCATGCATTCGAAAACAAACAATTTTTTTTTTTTTTGAGGGGTGGGACCAGTGAACTTAGATTATAATGCAGGGTGAGCACGGCCTAAGACACACCTATGCAATAAACATGCTATCTAATCAGCATTTTGATATGTCACACCTGTGAGGTCGATAGATTATCTCGGCAAAGGAGAAGTGCTCACTAAAGCTGGGTTCACACATAGTGACGCAGCAGCGATCACGACGGGCGATCTGACCTTATCAGGATCGCTGCTGCGCCGTTACATGGTCGCTGGTGAGCTGTCAAACAGGCAGATCTCACCAGTGACCAGCCCCCAGCCAGCAGCGACACGTGGAAGCGATGCTGCGCTTGGTAACTAAGGTAAATATCAGGTAACCAAGGAAAGCACTTCTCTTGGTTACCCGATATTTACCTTAGTTACTAGCGTCCACCGCTCTCACGCTGTCAGTGCCGACTCCCTGTTCCCTGCACTCCTACCCAGAGTACACATCGGGTTAATTACCAGATATGTACTCCGTGTGCAGGGAACAGGGAGCCGGCACTGGCAGCATGAGCGTGGCGGACGCCTGGTAACGAAGGTAAATATCAGGTAACCAAGGAAAGGTCTTCCCAATGTTTACCTTGGTTACAGCTTACCACAGGCTGCCAGAAGCCGGCTCCCTGCTCGCTTCAGTTTGTCGCGCTCACTGTCACACACAGCGATGTGTGGTTCACAGCGGGAGAGCAACGAGCAAAAAATGAAGCAGGACATTCAGCAACGACCGGCGACCTCACAGCAGGGGCCAGGTCGTTGCCGGATGTCACACATAGCGACAGCGACGGGACGTCGCTGCTACGTCACAGAAAATGGTGACGTAGCTGTGACATCATTGTCGTCGCTGTGTGTGACACCACCTTAAGGCCGGTGTCCCACTTGCAATTGCCTCATGTATCTCGTGCGAGTTTTGCAGTGCATCACCCGGCACAGACTTCTCACTCTTTTCACCGGAGTGGGTCGGTTGCATGTATTGCTATGCAGCCGACCCACTCCTGTGAGCAGAGTGTGAGTCCGTGATGGGTGATGCACCTTGAAACTCGCGCGAGATACACATGAGGCAATCGCAAGTGGGACACCGGCCTTACACAGATTTAGGGCACATTCACATGACCGGTCCGTTTGTCCTGGTCAGTTCCTGTTTTTTTGCGGACCTACAGACAGGACCATCTTTTCAATGTCTTTTGTGTAGGATCGGATGGCACACGGAAACACTTCCGTATGCATCCGATCCTACAAAAAAAACCACATCGGATTCCGTATGTCAATTTGTTTATTATGGAACAAGTCCTATTCTGTTCCGTAATAACGGACCGTGACTCAATACAAGTCAATGGGCCCGCAAAATCCCTGGAAGCCGCACGGAAGCACTTCCGTGTGACCTCCATCGAGTGCCCCTGCAGTCTGTGTCCCGCTCCCTGCCAGCTCCGCGGCTGCCCGCACTGCAGTGTGTCAGTGTCTGCCCGCACTGCAGTATCAGCAGCTTCTCACACAGCAGTGCGGGCAGCTGCGGGGATGACGAGCGCTGCTGTCAGGAGGTTAGATGAGCTCATTACCTGCTGTGAAGATCTCTTGCACTCCTGACGTCAGTGCTGTCTCTGTCTTCTATGCCCTCTGCGTTCTCACATCACGTCTCGCGGGCGGCCCGAGACTGTCACTAGCGGTGACGTCACAGGCTCCCGCGATACTGCTGAGAACGCGGTGGGCAATGGAAGTCAGTGACAGCGCTGACGTCAGGAGTGCAGGAGATCATCACAGCAGGTAATGATCTCATCTAACCTCCTGATGGCAGCACTCGTCATCCCCTGCAGTGACCTGGGCTGACCTGTTGATGTTAGCTCAGGTCACAGCACTACTCTCCCAGACAATGGGGAATATTCTGTTTTTCATTGACTGGGACAGTGACTATGGTACGGATTGTCATGGGACCCCCTTATTGGATTACGCCGGACCCGGATTTGATTATTTTCAATAAATTGGTGAAAGAGGGAATGTTTTGGGGAGTGTTTTTTTCAAATAAAACTTTTTTTGTTGTCTCTATTATTTTTTTTTTTTTTTTTTATTACTGACTGGGTTAGTGATGTCGGGCATCTGATAGACGCTTGACATCACTAACCCCAGGGCTTGATGCCAGGTGACATTACACATCTGGTATCAACCCCATATATTACCCCGTTTGCCACCGCACAAGGGCAATGGGATGAGTTGGGGCAAAGTGCCAGGATTGGCACATCTAATGGATGCGCCACTTCTGGGGTGACTGCAGCCTGCTATTTTTAGGCTGGGGAGTGTCCAATAACAGTGGACCTCCCTAGTCTGAGAATACCAGACCACAGCTGTCTGCTTTACCTTGGCTGGTGATCCAATTTTTGGGGGACCTAGTGTTTTTTGTTTTAAATTATTTAATTTAAAATAACAGCTTGTGGTGCCCTCTGTTTTGGATTACCAGCCAAGGTGAAGCTGCCAGCTGTGGTTTGCAGGCTGCAGCCGTTTGCTTTACCCTAGCTGGCTACAAAAGATAGGGGGGGGGGGGGCCTCACGGCTTTTTTTTTTTTTAATTATTTATTTTTTGGCTAAATACAAGGCTAAGCACTCTTTAGTGCAACATGAAAGTCACAAAAGGGTGCCAGCTTAGAATATGCAGGGAGGTGGGACATTATATATGTCTTTCTCATCTATCTATCTTTATATCTATCTCTATCTATCCCTCTGTTCATTCATTCATTCATCCCTCCCTCTATCTCTGTCTCTATATCTACTCATCTATCTTTCTTGCTGCTTCCATTTTTTGCGGACCGCAAAAACGGAACGGTCATGTGAATGTTGCCTATGACAAATTTTGGATCCATATTTGAGAGAGGAAGGTCTTTTGTGCACATAGAAAACAACTTAGATCTTAGAGTTCAGTTGATGAAATATGTGAGCAAACAAAGAAGTGTTGTAATATTTTTGTTCTGTGTATGTGTAAATCTGTATATACATTGTATAGCCGCCATGATTTTTAAGGATAGCACCAAGTTATCTATTTGTATTATGAACAAGTTGGCGGCATATTGCAACATCTATCTTTTTCCATTCTTAATGTACAACCTCTTTTAGAGCCTGTTTGCTGGATGGAGAGTGATAACTTGTCTCCAGATTTCCCCAGAGTTGTTTGGTTCAGATCAGGAGACACTTGGTCACAGAATCACTTTCACCTTGTTCTCCTTCAGAAATGTAACAGTGGCCTTAGATGTGCATTTTGGATCAGTGTTATATTGGAAAAATGCACATCAACCAAGGGCACAGAGTGATGGTAAAAGTTTCTTTGTTAATATAGAACAGTACAATCAATGAAATGTAGCTCCCCGAAACCCGCAGCACTCGTACAACCATGGCAATCCATCAGCACCCAGTGATCCTTTCAAGGGGAGGACGGGTGTCTGGTCAGATCGCATGGTTTTAAATGCTGCTGTTGGTGATTAACTGCAACCAGTTCGTGGATTTACAGCGGTGACCAGAGCTTGCTCCGGCTGCTGCATGTTAGAGGCAGATACTTACCTTGTTAGACAGCCGACATCTGCCTTTTGTAGAATGTGCTTTGGGTTGGTTTCTATCTTTCTGCAGTGCTTCTAATTTTTTATTTATTTTACTGCAACTATTACATGTTGATGACTATTGGACGTGGACATATGGGACCTATGCAGCTCAAGAATTTATCATAATGCTCAATTCCTCCTACTTCGCAGGTAGAAATGGGCCCCTGCACCTCTTGGACCCTTGTGCAGTAGCACAGATTGCACCAATTAAATGTCCGCACATGGTACTATTGATATCCAATGTGTATCTGCCTTTATATACTGCCAGCACAGTCACTAATATCCTAAAGTATAAAATTGGGCATGGCAGAAAGTATTAGCTCAAGGTGCAACTTTTTAGCATTCATTTTTGGTTCCAAATTCCCACATTATACTTTTGTCATTCTTTACTTGTAGGTTTTATATGAAACATTTACTTTTGACTCATTTTCACGATCTGTAGCGCTTGTGGGGTTTTCAGGTGGGGAGTTTAAGGACACAATTTTAGTTGTTTTGATCTCCAACTCTATAACGTAGGTGATGTCCCCCCCGGTGAGATATTATAAGACACACTAGGATTAAAAGACAGCACCGCATTTTAACATTAAAAATGATTTTTTCCTATTTTGCTCCTCTAAATTTGGGGTGCGTTTTATTAAACAAAAAATACGGTAAGTTATTTTTTTAATTTATTTTTCTTTTACTTATTTTTCCATACACTTGTGTTCCGTGTTCCAGAATATTTTAGTATCTGTTAACTGACAGGTATGCGAATTTTGCTTATTGCTACCTATAGTATTACTAAAAACTGTTCCCGTGACCGTGTGTCGGAATTATTGTCTACGTTCTGTTCCTTCAGCAATACTATTATGTGGGCTACATAACATATCTTCTACGCTTATTGCTACTGTAAGCAGAGTTATTAAAGGGAGCTAGTCTTCTGATATACTACTACTACCTTGTAATAGGGAGTCACCAACTTGAATTAAGCCATTTCTACATATTGGTTGTGGTCTTTGCGTTGATTTTTCCATCAATTTCTGAAAGAATGTCTTGTTCTTAAAGGGAACCTCTCACGACTCTTTTGGCGTGTAAGCTGCGGCCACCACCACCGGGCTCTTATATACAGTTTTCTAACATTCTATATATAACAGCCCAGGCCGCTGTGACAACATAAACACTTTATAATACTTACCTAACGGTCGGTGTGGTGGGCCATATTGGCATCTCCGGTGTCTGCGCCTTCTGTTTCGGCCATCTTCGTCCTCTTTCTGAAGCCGGTGTGCATGATGCGTCTATGTCATAGACACTGGTCTTGTGGCGCCCTGGACTAGCCAGGTCGTCACAGGTAACATACATACACCCCCCACCCCCAATAGACAGTAACATTAGCCAAACATAAAATCCTTGTTGCCTCCCTCCAGGGTCTGATGTCCACACCAGGTGGGGCGGAGCCAAGTGGTTGGCCCCACCCACCGAGGAATTCACAGGCCGGGAGGCGGGAAAAGGAGTCAGATCAGTCCAGGAGGTGGAAGTGAGAGGAGTAAAGTGGAGAGTGTCTGGGTTTGTGGCCCGGGCACTGACAAGGTTGGCAGACGGTGGTGGCCGTCTGCAGGAGTGGTGAATCAACGAGGACCGGGGATGGGCGGTGGCCCACTGGTACCGACCGGGGAGCGAAGTGAAGCCAGCACCCACAGGCAGGGCCATCGGACCCCGATTAGGCTTGGAGTCGCCGTCAACAGTCAAATCCGAGTGTGACAGGAACCCCATGGGTTTCCTAACAGCCAAAGACCCGTTAGAAGGCAACTGTCCGCACCGTGAGGGTATACAGCTACCGCCTAAGGCTAGAGACCCAAGGGCCAGCGCCTGCGGGCAAACGGGCTCCTCTGGCATCCATGCACCGGGGAGCGGACTACCGTTGGGGATCCATCGTAGTCAAAACAGTACACAAAGGTGCAGGGAAAGACAGCCGCCATCACCTGTCCGGGGAGAGACACTGCAGCCGGCTGCGGGGACCCGTCCATCCATCAGTTTGGTTTACCGAGGACTTTGTGCATCTCTTACTGAGTGAGTACACCTGTGCCATCCGGCACCGCGCCGCGCTGTCCCTGCAACCCTGCACCTCACCAACCCTGCCTCCCCGTCACACAGTCCAGCCCCGGGACCACCGACCCATACCCACAGAGGGGGATAACAACATCCCAGCTGCTCCCTACCATCGCTCCCGGGATCCCCGTCACTAGCAGCGGTGGTGCCCATCTTCACCACAACCCGTGGGTGCCGTCACGGACTAAATCCCCCAAACCAACCACCCTTTTCACTCACGGGCGAGGAGCGCCGCTCGAGTCCCCGGATCCGGCCCACCGCTCAAGCCACCGAGCAGCAGCGCCGGACCCGAGCGTTAGCGAGTGCAGCGGCGGCGTCCTCCCCGCCCACGACCGCCTGTCCCGCGCAGGCGCACTACAATACTTTGATCTGCCCTGCTCAGGGCAGATCAAAGTACGCCTGCTCAGAACCTGAATGTTGGCGAGTGTGGATGATGTCGGACGCGTCATGCACCGCGGCTGGAGAAAGAGAAATAAGATGGCCAAAAGAGGCGGCACCGGCACCGGACAACGGAGATGCCCATATGGCCAAACGCGCGACCGTTAAGTATTATAAAGTGTTTGTTCTCACAGCAGCCTGGGCTCTTATATACAGCATGTTAGAATGCTGTATATAAGAGCCCAGTGGTGGTGGCCGCAGCTTAGTCCAAAAAACTGGTGACAGGTTCCCTTTAAGAATTCATTGAGTTTGTGCAAGATACTGTCATATCTGGGTCTTTTTCCAGCAAACCTATGGGCTGTGCTTGTTATTACGGTCCGATCTCCGTATTGCTGAGCTGCAGACACAGATCATTGATCAGAGTGCTGCTGTTTCTAGAAATGTAAACTCTGTGGCATCCAGCTGACATTTCTGTGGGGAAGTAGCGGCTGGCTTTAGCTATGAGGCTGAATTTCATAGAGGAAGTTCTTTGTTGTCAGTGATAGCTTAAGCGGAGATGATAACTAAAATGGCTTTTTCTTTAAGGAAATGTGCACGCGCGTATGTATTTTATATATAGATGTGCTTTGCGTTTACCATTTGTTTTACGAGCATGTTTATTACTCACCGTGACGTGTGACAAGATTTACAGGGTTGAGATTTTGGAACAATGCGGAACGTGTCTTTTATTGTAAATTCTTTGTGGTCATTCTGTATATGGTTGTACCATAAACCCTGAACTCCAAACCATAGGATAATCCAGCTCACGTGCACGGGGCCAGACATGGCATGCAGATGGACTTCTTCCAGGATGAAGCTTTTTGACACTGATCCAAGGGTCCAAATAACAAAATCTTCATATCTTGGTGTGCTACTATTGCCACAAACGTATGAGTGTGTAAAATATTTTATATGTACACTGTATATCACAAAAGTGAGTACACCCCTCACATTTTTGTAATTTTATTATATGTTTTATGGGACAACACTGAAGATATGACAGCTGGATACAATGTACAGTAGTCAGTAGTGTTGAGCGTATGCGGATCGACAAAATCCGGATCCGCACAGTTTGAGCTCTCCTCTTTCTCTATTTCTCTTTCTTTCTCTTTCTTTCTCTTTCTTTCTCTTTCTTTCTCTTTCTTTCTCTTTCTTTCTCTTTCTTTCGCTTTCTTTCGCTTTCTTTCTCTTCCTTTCTCTTTCTTTCTCTTTCTTTCTCTTTCTCTCTCTCTTTCTCTCTTTCTTTCTCTTTCTTTCTTTCTCTTTCTCTCTTTCTCTCATTCTCTTTCTCCCTTTCTCCCTTTTTCTCTTTCTTTCTCTTTCTTTCTCTTTCTTTCTCTTTCTTTCTCTTTCTTTCTCTTTCTTTCTTTCTCTTTCTTTCTCTTTCTTTCTCTTTCTCTTTCTTTCTCTCTTTCTCTTTCTTTCTCTCTTTCTCTTTCTCTTTCTCTTTCTCTCTCTCTCTTTCTCTCGTATCCACTAAATAACTCAACACACAGCCATTAATGTCTAAACCGCTGGCAAAAAAGTGAGTACACCCATAAGTGAAAATTGCCACATTGTACCCAAAGTGTCAATATTTTGTTTGGCAACCATTATTTTCCAGCTCTGCCTTAACTCTGTTGGGTATGGTGTTCACAGGAGCCACTGGACTCCTCTTCCATCCTCCATGACGACATCAAAAAGCTGGTGGATGTTAGCGACCTCGCGCTCCTCCTCCTTCCGTTTGAGGAGGCCCCACAGATGCTCAATAGGGTTTAGGTCTGGAGATGCTTGGCCTGTCCAGCACCTTTACCCTCAGTTTCTTTAGCAACACACTGGTCATCTTGGAGGTGTTTTTGGGGTCATTATTAAGTTGGAATATTGTCTTGCAGCCCAGTTTTCAAAAGGAGGGGATCATGCTCTGCTACATTATGTCACAGTACAGGTCGGAATTCATGGTTCCCTCAATGACCTGTAGCTCCCCACACTCCCACTACCATGCTTGACTGTGAGCAAGACACACTTGCCTTTGTGCTTCTCACCTGGTTGTCACCACACATGCTTGACAGAATCTGAACGACATAAATTTATCTTTGTCTCGTCAGACCACAGGACATGTCTTTTAGTCTGCTTATCTTCAGCAAACTGCGGGCTTTCTTGTGCATCATGTTTAGAAGAGCCTTCCTTCTGGGATGACAGTCATGCAGACCAGTTAGTTGCAGTGTGTGGTCTCACCACTAACAGGCTGACCCATAACCTCTTTAACCTCTGAGGCAAATCTGACCGCACTCATGCATCTATTTTGAAAAGATAACCTCTGGATATGACTTTGAGCATGTGCACTCAAACTCTCGGTCGACCATTGCAAGGCCTGTTCTGACTGGAACCTGTCTTGTTAAACTGCTGTATGGTCTTGGCCATCTTGCTGCAACTCAATTTCAGGATGTTGGCAATCTTCTTATAGCCTAGGCCATCTTTGTGGAGCAGCAATTCATTTTTTCAGATCCTCAGATAATTCTTTTCCATGAGGAGCCTTGTTTAACTTCCAGTGACCTGTATGAGAGAGTGTGAGTGATAACACCAAATTTAACTCCCCTGCTCCCATTCACACCTGAGACCTTGGAACACTGAGTCACATGAGACAGAGTAGGGAAAAAAAAGACTACCTGGGTACAATTGGGCCATTTTCACTTAGGGGTGTACTCACTTTTTTTTTTTTTTTGCCAACGGTTTAGACATTATTGGCTGGACACACCAAATTTTCACTTTTATACAAGCTGTACACTGACTACTTTACATTAGATCAGTGTCTTATCTTCAGCTTTGACCCATGAAAAGATGAAATATTTACAAAATGTGAGGGGTGTACTCACTTCTATGATGTGTTGAAATTGTATGTATGTGTATAATATATATGATTTTAATTTTCAACTTACTAATCGTAGGGATTGGTTTCAATTAATTTTTTGGATCTTAAGTTAATCTTAAGACGGCAGATGGAAAATAGGCTATTGATATCTCCCTTTAAAAAATCCATTGCCTGCAGTAGCATCCTGATGGCCTCCTTCAACCATTCCAAACATATCATCAGTAATATTCCTGTTGGGGAGCTAATAAAACTAAAAAAGAATACCACTTGTAGCCATAATTTTGAGGAGGAAACTAAAGTGACATGTACAAACCTGAGTAAAAGGGGGTATTCAAACTGGTCTCTGGATAGAGCCAAAAAATGAGTTGCAGCTATGGATAGGGTTAAATTGTTGGAATCCACTGAGAAATACTGTATATACACATCATATTTATTCACTTATTTAGCGCCATGAATTCCACAGCGCTTTACATACATCAGCAACACTGTCCCCATTGGGGCTCACAATGTAAACTCCTTTTCAGTATAGCTTTGGAGTGTGGGAGGAAACCGGAGAACCCAGAGGAAACCCACGCAAACACAGGGAGAACATAGAAACTTTTTGCAAATGTTGTCCTTGGTGGGATTTGTACCCAGGACCCCAGCGCTACAAGACTGCAGTGCTAACCACTGAGCCACCACAAGACTGCAGTGCTGCTCATACACGTTTATTTCCTTTGTGTGTATTGAAACAACACAGTAAAAAACAGAGGGGGAAAAATAGGCAAATTGGACATAAGTTCACACACAGTTGCAAAAATGGGCCGGACATAATTGTTGGCACCCTCAACTTAATATTTGGTTGCACACCCTTTTCCATAAATAGCTGCAATCTAATTGCTTCCTATCACTATCAACAAGCTTTTTACATCTTAGTTGGAATTTTCTTTTGCAAACTGCTCCAGGTCTCTCATGTTTGAAGGCACTTTCTCCCAACAGCAATTTTAAGATCTCTCCACAGGTGTTCAATGGGATTTAGATTCGGACTCATTGCTGGCCACTTCAGAACTCTTAAGCGCTCTACAGTGCCATGGGTTGTAAACTTCATGATTATGTTTACACCATGGACAAAGCAACATCAAGATCTCTGGAGATGGACTTGTAACCTTGAGATTGTTGATATTTTTCAAGAATTTTTGTTCTCAAGTCCCCAGACAGTTCTCTTCTCCTCTTTCTGTTCTCCATTATTAGTGTGGCACACACAGACACACTATGCAAAAATTGAGTCAACTTTTCCCCTTTTTATCTGGTATCAGGTGTAATTTTCATATTGCCCACACCTGTTAGGGTACCGTCACACTTTAGCGATGCTCCAGCGATCCCACCAGCGATCTGACCTGGTCAGGATCGCTGGTTCGTCGCTACATGGTTGCTGGTGAGCTGTCAATCAGGCAGATCTCACCAGTGACCAGCCCCCACCCAACAGCGACGCGGGGAAGCGATGCTGCGCTTGGTAACTAAGGTAAATATCGGGTAACCAAGCGCTTGGTTACCCGATATTTACCTTGGTTACCAGCGCACACCGCTTAGCGCTGGCTTTCTGCACTCCTAGCCAGAGTACAAATTGGGTTAATAAGCAAACCGTTTTGCTTATTTACCCGATGTGTACTCCGGCTACGTGTGCAGGGAGCAGGGAGCTGGCACTGACAGCGTGAGAGCGGCGGACGCTAGTAACCAAGGTAAATATCGGGTAACCAAGCAAAGGGCTTCGCTTGGTTACCCAATATTTACCTTGGTTAAAGCTTACCGCAGGCTGCCAGACGCCAGCTCCCTGCACATTCAGATCGTTGCTCTCTCACTGTCACACACAGCGATGTGTGCTTCACAGCGGGAGACCAACAACTAAAAAATGAACCAGCACTGTGTGTAACGAGCAGAGATTTCACAGCAGGGGCCAGATCGCTGCTCAGTGTCACACACAGCGAGATCGCTAATGAGGTCACTGGTGCGTCACAAAAACCGTGACTCAGCAGCGATCTCGCTATGTGAGAAGTACCCCTTACTTGCCACAAGTGAGTGTGAACGAGCATCACATACTTGAAACACAGTTGTTTACCCAATTAATTTAATTTTGGAAAGGTGCCAACCATTTTGTCCAGCTCATTTTTGGTGGTTATGTGGCATCATGTCCAATTTTGCCTTTCTTACCCCCTTCATTTCTTTTGTGTTCTAATACACACAAAGGAAATGAATGTGCATGTTAAAACATGCGTAATTGCAATAATTTTCTCGGCGAGATGCTTCATTTCCAGGAACAATTTCAAGGATGCCAATGCTTTCGGCCTTGGCTGTATTACACACATAAAGTGGATATAAAAAGTCTACACACCCCTGTTAAAATGCTGTTGTTGTTTTTTGACATGTAAAAAAAAATTTAAAGAACAACAATTTCAGTACTTTTTCTACCTTTATGGTATGTGACATATTAAGTATTTTCTTAATTGTTCTGCTCAGTTTTGTCACAAAAAATAACGGATTTCCTAGTACCAGCAAAGGGAATGAGATTCCTGAAGTCTCCTGCACCCATTGCTTATTTTTTCCTTGCAGATTTGAACCCTATTCCAAACTGCAGCATAGGAATTCTTCCCTCATTTTTGCTGTGGTTTTCATCTGTTCTAATGATGGGGGGAATGTGTATATTATATGCTGTGGCTTTCATGCCAACACTTAAAGGGAACCTGTCACCAGATTTGTCCCTTATAAGCTGCGGCCACCACCACTGAGCCCTTATGTACAGCATTGTAAAATACTGTATATAAGAGCCCAGGCCGCTCTGTAGAACATAAAAAAGAGCTTTTATTATACTCACCTGCGGGGCGGCCCGGTCCGATGGGCGTCACTGGTCTAGTTCCAGCATATTCTAGAATGCTGCATATGAGTTTACTGGTGGTGACCGCAAAATCTGACAAATCTGGTGACCGGTTCCCTTTAAGTATTTGCAGCAGAAATGTTTGCAGCAAATATTTAACATGTGCACATACACTTTCGCCCCCCAGCGATTTTTTTTTTCATTTTTGTTTTTTGCGCCCCTTCTTCCAAGAGCCATAACTTTTTTTTTTTTTCCATCAGTCTTACCATATGAGGGCTTGCTTTTTGCGGGCTGAGTTCTTTTGAATTAAACCATTAGTTTTACCATAAATTGTACAGGAAAACGGGAAAAAAATTCAAAGTGAGGTGAAATTGCAAAAAAAAGTGCAATCGCTTGCACGATTGTCTGTGGTCTTTTATTTAGCACATTCACTATATGGTAAAACTGATGAGTCCTTATGATGCCTCATGTCAGTACGGGGTCGGTGATACCAAACATCTTTACTTTTATCTAAGGCTAGGTTCACATTTCCGTTGTTTTAAATCCGTCAGGTTCGTCAGCAACGGATCAGTTGTTTTTTAGATGTCAACTGACGCAACGGATGTGTTTTTCACAGGATTCCTTTCACAGGAATCCTGTGAAAAAACTGATCCGTTGCATCCGTTACATCCGCAATACGTCTGTTTTTTGACGGATCAGTCATGATCCGTTTGTGTTTAAGACAGCCCAGTGGGTGTGCCAAACATGCTGGGCATGCTCAGTAAAGCATGAGGGAATCCAGCGCTGGATTCTGTTGTAAGACGGATTACGACGGAATCCAGTACCATAGACATCCATTACAAGCTTGACGGATGGTGACGGATTCCTCCGCGGCACGTTAATTGTGACGGCCAGAAAAACATTCTGCGTTTCTCCCGCCCAGCGGTCAGTCAAACGACTGACCGCGGCGCAGCGGATGCAACGCAAGGTCATCAGTCGCAATCCGCCACTAATACAAGTCTATGGGACCCAACGGAATCCGCTAAACTGATGCCGTTGTTTACCAGAGCCGTGGATTGTGACTGATACATTTTAACGGAAATGTGAACCTAGCCTAAGGGGTGAAATTTGTTTTCAAACGTTTGTCCAAAAAAAAAAAAAAAAGAGTAGCGCGTTTGTCACCATTTTCTTAGACCCGTAGTGTTCTGATTTTTGGGATCTGGGGCTCAGTGACTGCTTATTTATTGAACTATAATTTTTAATTGTACCATTGTTGTGTCGGTGCACGGTTTTGATTGCCAGTTATTGCAGATATTACAGCTCTGGAAGCGAAATCGTAAGGAAGTGTCAGGATTGTACATCTGGGTCCTGTAAACCAGAGTTGTGTGGGCGACGTGAGTCACTCTGCCTCTATTTCTGTGCTCTATTCTGGCACCTGAGATCATCAGAAGCGGAATAGACTGAGTAGTGCGGATGTCTTTATACCTCATTTGTAGACTGACAGCGCTGCAGGAATAAAAATCTCAATTTAAAATAAAATATCTTTTTCTTTACATTATTTCTAACAAAGAATATTGTTCATATATTGGTCCCCATCTCGTGGTTTGTATAAAGCCCCCGCCCCTTGCAAATGTCTAATTTTTGTATCAATCAAGACAAGTAAGGTTTTTGACATTCAAGAATCGTGAGTTCTCTTCTTTGGAATAATGGCTTTTGGCCCCCAATGTAGCTTATGTAGCTCTGGTGAGCTCAGCTGTCCTCCGATGACCTGAGCCAAAACAGAAGTATGGGTGTGCACTACCGTCGGGTACCTTGTGCTGGTGCCCGGGAGGAGTGAGACTAAAGGCCGCTTTACACGCTGCGACGTTGCTAGTGATCGCACCCGCCCCGTCATTTGTGCGTCACGGGCAAATCGCTGCCCTTGGCGCACAATATCGGAGGTATTTGTCACACGGACTTACCTGCCTAACGACGTCGCTGTGACCGGCAAACAACCCCTTTTCTAAGGGGGCGGTTTATGCGGCATTACAGCAACGTCATACAGCAGGCCACCAGGGAGGGGCGGAGAGCAGCCGCATGAAAGACACGCCCACCTCATTGCCGGAGGACGCAGGAACGCTGTTGTTCGTCGTTCCCGGGGTGTCGCACGTAGCGATGTGTGCTACCTCAGGAACGACGAACAACCTGCGTCCCAGAAGATCAACGACATTTTGAAAATGAACGACGTGTGTCAACGATCAACGATGTGGTGAGTTTTTTCGATCGTTAGCGGTCGCTCATACGTGTCACACGCAACAACGTCGCTAACGAGCCCGGACGTGCGTCACGAATAACGTGATCCCAGCGACCCCTCGTTAGCGATGTTGTTGCTTGTAAAGCGGCCTTAAGACGGTCAGAGTCGGTCACTGCGCTGGTTCCTGGGTGCTTGTGGAAATTAGGTAAGAATCCAAGAATTCCAAAGAAGAAATGAGATCACAGCGCTCAGAGGGAAAATCCAAGCTGTTCTTTATTCAAACCATGAAGTGGAGTAAAACAGCGGTAAGAGATCCGGGTGCCAGCTCCCTCAGAACGACGGACGTTTTGTACCTCCTAGTACTTTCACGGGTCCATTACTATCCTCCGATGACCATTCAGCAGCGCTGCTTCTGCTCCGCACAGACGTGCAGTTCAGTGTCAAGTACATTTTTTGACCGATAATACAGAATACTTGGCTCCCTAGAATTATGCTTTTTGGGGTGGTTGGTGGTGGAATACTGACAAAATTTGGTCACCCTGGTTTAAATGAAAATTGGGGGCACAAATGCAGACTTGTGATGAGTATCCTTTATATGTAGTTAATAATGACATCCTAGTGGCTGTTGGCGTAACATATCAATCACATTATCTGTGCATCGAAAACATGAGATTCCCATGTACACGACTCTTGTGCCAGGGTTTAATTTATAAAGCATTATGTTATCATATTTATCTTCCGTAATTCAGACTTTATGCCACCGCTACTAATAAAAAGAAGCGCATCAGTCTGCTGCAAATCTATTATTTACTAGGATTAAAGCGAATCTGTCATCTGAGAGCAACATAATGTAGGCAAAGATATCCTGAATCCTATGATGTATCACTTAGATTGCTGGCTGCAACCGTTCCGACAGAGTTCTTAGATTTAGCCATCTAACAGAGCTGAGTGAGCTGTCCTCACCCATACCAGGCTCCCTGTAGATATTGTACATTAACAGTGAGGTGTCAATCAGAGGAGGGAGTGTGCCGGACTGCTATGTGCATGACATTGTAGAGCAATGAGAAGTCCTGCCGGTTAAACAAAAATTGCAAATAAGCAACAGATCGGACCTTGACAAGACACGCATTCCTGAATTCTATGTTTTAACCCTTGCAGCGTGCTGGTTTCAGCTTACATAGCAAAAACCTGCTAACAGATTCCCTTTATTAGTACATATTTTGCCTCATTCAAAAATGTTAAATGTTCCCATTTCTAAAAACGTAGACTAGAGCTAACCAGACTTGTGGGAATGATGTGCAAAACAGATGACTGTTTCAAATTGACTATTGCATATTGTGTAACAGTTTATCTGACAAGCTGTAAAAATGTTAAAGTGAACCCGCAATATGCACCCAGCACCACGAGCAGTTCTGGGTGCATATTAGTAATCCCTGCCTAACCATCCCTGTATACACTAGCATAGATGGAGAGATCATTAGAAAAAGGATTTCTAAAGATCCTTTGATATGCTAATGAGCAAGGGGACTAGTCGCAAGGGTGTGTTATACCCATGACTAATTTGTCCTCTTGGATATAGACAAAAAGACTGATGGCACTCACAAAACTGAAATGTGACCAGGTGCATAACTGAACATGACATAAAATACAAAAAAAAGATACAAATGGAAAAAAGTCCAGCTTCAACAGAGGGATATCATTTTTTCTTTATTTTCCTTTTAGCACAAGTATACAGCACATTGCAGTCAAGATAATAACATGACCGACGTCAGCGACGCGTTTCAAGCGACAACACAAAAAAAAGATAGTTTGCACTCTGAAATGCTAAATTATGAAAAACCATGAATGTGGGACTATAACCTGCATTTCTGCTAAGGGAAACCTAAGCCCCAGAGAGAGACTTCAACATAGAGTAGGTACCCAGTTAGGAGAGATGCCATGATGTGGCGACTGGGCAGATATACAAATGGCAGTTTCTATATGCTAAATATCTCATTTTTCTTAGATTTTCCTTAGCAGTAATGCAGATCTATTCATTCACACTCATGGTTTTTCATAATTTAGCATTTCAGAGTGCAAACTGTCTTTTTTTTGTAATTTGTCCTCTTAGCACGCCCACAGGGGCATGCTAACATGCTATTCAATGTCCATTGACCATGTCCTCATCAGTGCTGACGCACGTACCTGTATCCGTTGTTATCGCATTAGACTCCAGGCAGTGCGCATGCTCACCGCACTTCCAGTCATGTGCACTATGAAGCCGGGTGTACGCGTCCCGGCTTCAGAGAGGTCTAGTGCTCATGCTGATCATGCGCATTGGCCGGTGTCTGATCCTTATCAAAGGGTATTTTAGAAATTCTTTTTCTAAAGCTCTCTTTAGCTATGCTACTAGATACAGGGACAGTTAGGCAGGGATTAGAACTATGCACCCCGAGCTGCTCGTGCTTCTGGGTACATATTACATCTGACAGGTTGACTTTAAACCGTCCTATGACATTAATTTTCAGATGGTAGAATCACAACCTTTAGGTGATACATATCATCTGATCAATCAAAGAATTCTCCTTGTTGTATAACAGATTTTGACTCTGCATAGTTATCAATATATTTATTTTTTATACAGTGATTGAAGTCTCATGTATAGCCTTATTTACACCGGCTCAGATAGGGGTGCCTTTGCACCACCAGCTATTTGACACGGGCAGCCTACCCTACAGTAACATGCAAGTATTACAGATCATTTTTAAACCTTCTTACTTGTTTTTAATGGCATTGTTTGGGTGAACAAATCATTCATTGTGCACAACAAATGTAATAACAGTAAACGTGATATATATAACCTTTAACTTGATGCTACAGGTCATGTCAGTTGGTGCAATGCCAAAAATATTGAATTTTTCGAGATGCCAGGTTCGGGTTGTGGGGGCCGCTGCCGCTTCTTGGGCTGCTCGGATCCAGGTTACTGCTGCAGCTCGAGTGGTGACCGGACCCGGGCTCGTACGGCTGCCCGTCCTCACAACCATCGTAAAGGGGTTATTGACAGGGGAGTTATTGTGTCTGTGATGCCACCCGTGGGTTGCGGTGAGGGATGGTGACACCGCCGCTGCCTGATGATGGGGCGCCCGGGGATGATGGAACGGAGCAGCAAGATGGGATCCCCTCCACGGGTAGGGGAAGTGTAGTCTCGGGACCCGCGGTCTGAGCACGGGAGCGATGGCTGCTGGAGGTGGCGCGCCGGATTGGACCGAGAGTCAATGGTGTACTCACAGTTAAGTAATTTCACACAAGTCCAGTAGTAAACCAAGTTGCCAGTGGCCGGCTGCCTTTGGAGGGTGCATTCGGGTCCCGCAGCCAGGTTAATGAACAGGTATCCCTTCTTCCTGGACTTTGTTTTTGTCTTTCCTTTTGGACGACTTCGCATGGAACTGAGAAGTCTACTGCAGGTTCTGTGTGTGTTGGGAGCTGTAGTCCGCGAAAGCTGACCCTTGGGATCTCAGTGGGTTCTGGCGGATACCCTATTCCCCGTGTTGGGCTTCCGTTTCGCTCTATCTTGGCAGTTAACAGGACAAAGTCTGGAACCTTGTCCTCGGCTGGTTAATTGGAGAGGGGCTTGCAACCTTCCTCGCCCTAGGGTCCAGGCACCCCGACTGTGCACGGCCTCCGGACCGGAATCCCGCTGTCGGCACCGGCGGGCTACAACCCTGCCCCGGTCTACTTTAGGTCTCCCGCGACCAGATCTGTGGCCTGTGGCCCTGTCCACTGTCTGCCACCTAGCCGGGTAGTACAAGGGCCCCTACCCCTGACTACACTGCACAGTCTGCACTTGACTTCCACTCACTACTACTCCACTTCAGACTGCTACTTCATTTCCCAATTGAACTCAAGCTTAACTTCAACTGATGCGTTCTTGCCTCTGACACCTCAGGACCCCTAGGTGGGTGTTCTCATGCGCCTGACCCTGTCCACTGGTGTGCCCTTATTATCATGAGGTGGTGGCTAGGCTTTATGGCTGTGTGTTGTGCCTGAGTGTGGGTTTTTGGTGGTGACAAGGAGGATGTACAACTTTTGTGACTACCTGGTTTTGCCAGGACGTCACGCTTTCGGTTTTTTTGTTTGTTTTTCTTCATTAGCATGAATTGTGTTTATAAAAATTGTATTTTTTTTTCCACGATTTCCCAAGATCAAAACCTTATATTTCCACTTGATCTAGCCATTCAAGGGCTTGGTTTTATTTTTCATGTATTTTTACAGTTCTGTGTAGTTTACTGTAGAACTTTTACTAAAACAGTTGTGAGCTATTTTTGCCAAGCACAATAGTGCAAAACAAGATATCTTCTAAGACGCTCCAAATAAAAGCTGCAGGACAGCCTTTTCTGTTAAAGGGGACCTTTCACCAGATTTGGCGGCTATAAGCTGAGGCCACCGCCACTGAGCTCTTATATACAGCATTCTAGAATACTGTATATAACAGCCCAGGCCATTCTCTATAACGTAGAAAACACTATTATAATACTCACCAGCTGGCTGTCACCGGCCGGGACTGAATACCTTGTAAAAGCTGAACACACATGCCCTGGTTTGAAGCACATGCGTGACACAGGAAGGGAGCAGAGCCTCCTGAAACGCGTAGACCTAAGCATGGAATAAAGTTACGTTAAATTCATCTCCTGCATGAGTGGTTGTTGGCGCGGTAATTAAATTACCCATTCTTCACTTATCTTCTACTGAAACGCTGTATATAAGCGCTGGTGGTGGCTGCAGGTTCCCTTTAAGCATGTGTGGCGCCCCTGAGGCGTCAGTCGCCACAGAGATACTGCACCTCAGCCAGAGGTGTGGCATCTCATCCCTGGGTAAGGAAGAGGTCATCCACTGGTTCACTCAAAACACAGACACACTCATTTAGCAACACTCCACTAGACCGTGGTTAGGGCCTTGTGCAACTGAACTTCTATAGCAGTTAGCACCGTCCCCGAAGCCAACCTGGGGGTGGAGTCTAGTTAGTGGGAGCAGACTGTAGAAGAGTCGAGAAGGAGCAGTGGAGGAGTGAAGACCTGTGGTCTGGAGCTGGTGCAGCTCAACCCAGGCGTAGATAGAAAGGATCCTAGATCCGACGGGAAGTGCGCCAGTTGGTCTCGTTCCACATACAGCATATTGGAGTGGAGGGTTTTGGCCGCTGAACGGGGACTCTGTCCCAAGACTAGAGGAGAAGAACCAACATGCTCATTCAGTAACACTGGAGTCCGAGGTGACTGCAAGCATCGAGGCCACATCCGCGCACGAATCCGCTGGAAGGTAACCATAGAGGTCCAAGGGATAGAGCTTCAAGCCACCCCAACATGGTCCGCAGTCAGACTTAGGGCACTTTGTGCGGAGGTGCAGGACAGGCGGGAGAGAAGTCAGCGCAGGAAGACGACCAGGGACGGAACATAAGAAGGGTGCACCGGTCTTGACCTCCGAACTACCCGGGATTGGCTGGAGCCCATCACAGTGAAACCAAGCACTCCAAAGGCGGTCACTGATTAGTCTTGTAACCTTGGAACCTGCTACAATTAGTAAAAACCTTTTGAGACTGCATCCCTGTGTTGCTCCCTTTATCGTCTGCGCCTTCGGCTCTACACCCCCTCCATCATAGACTACTATCCCCATTGGCCCTGGGGCCCAGCTCTACCTGTAGAGAGCTATATCAACTCAGCTGCATCACCATCTGCCCCAGAGGTCCCATCCAGCAGCGTCGGCCATCCCTGGCCGAGTACCACAGGTGGTGTCACGAATAACAGCTATCATCTTTCCCCTTGTAAATAACCTCCCTTTTAAATAACGACACTGCCGGGGTCACGGAACCGGGGCTTGCTGCCGCAACATCTCTCCCATAGAAGCCAGAGAACCGCGGCTCTGTAACGAGTGCCACATGGCCCCGCTGCGAGCGTGTCACATGGATACAGCAGAACTATGTATCCTAGTATAATGAAGTGGTATTTGTCACATCCACAAAAGTCTTATCTGTACAAAAAATATTTACGAATTTGGTATCGCCATAATTGTCGTTGTCCGATCATTTTTACAATAAAATAAATGCATAAAAAAGCAATATTTGAATTTAATTATTTCACTTGGATTTTTTTTTTAAACGCTTTTGAGTACATTTCATGGGAGTATGAATGATTTATTTTAAAATTGGCACTTAGCCGCTAAAAATAGGCCTGGTATTGCTATACCAACTAAAAAGTCAAAATGTTACGGTGCTTTACAAAAAGTAGTAAAAAAAACAGAGCCAAAAAATGAAAATTCGCCTGGTTGGGAATGGGTTAAAAAACATTATGGGTTTGTGGCTATGTCTGTTTCCCAATTTTTTCAATGTGTATATATATTTTTTTTCTTTATAGAAAATTGGAGACCTCTGACCTGAGATGGCTAGCCCCATCCAGTGGGCACGTCGAAGATGGCAACATGTCGCACCTTTCAGTGGAGTCAGTGAAGCCTCCGAGGGTCCCTCACTATTATGTCCTTTCCTGACATTTTCTGGTCGAAATCACAGCATGAGCAGATTAACGTCTAAACACCGCACTGTGGTCCCGTGTTCAGAGCGGTTTAAGGAAGAACATGAGAGGATATCCAAGGGCTACAAAAACAACCGAATACGGACAACCAAGTACACATTGCTGAACTTTCTACCAAGGAACTTATTTGAACAATTTCATAGGTAAATTAAAGAAAAACTTAGATATGCAGCTACTTATGGTGTAAAAAAGTGCTGGTTCCTGTGGATGATATTATTTTCTCTTTAAAAATACTATATGAATTCCTGTTTGTTCTGGCAATGTCTTTCAGGAAGGCCACGGGGTGCACTAAGGTACTAAAATGTCTAAATGCTTCAGTCCATTGATATTTATTACGTAAATGGGTATTATCACCTCAGTACTTAAAGGGGTTTTTCCACGAACAAAGTTAAAGTTGATTTTATTCAATAGATCTTGGAATAATATTATTTTCCACAATTGAATGTTATATAAAATGGCCCTGTTCTGAGACAATCTTATGTGTCCCTGCTATGTACTGTGTAATGGCCGTGTCTGACCATACAGGGACATGGGCTGATCATACCACAGCTGCTGGGCCAGGGAGGTAGCAACAAAGTATACAGATAACAGCATGGGATCACAAATAATTCTTCCTCTGAGGTAAAACATATTTTAAAAACAGGCAGTGAAATGTTTTCTTCACAAATATAATCAGCTGTGTTCCTGTGCTGTCCTGTCTTTATACTCTAATTTGCATCCTTCCCTGCCCAGGAGTTGTAATCTGATCAGACCATGTCCCTGTACGGTCAGACACAGCCATTACAAAGCACATAGCAGGGACACATATATAAGACTAGAAGGTGCCCGATGCTAACGGATCGGGTAGTCTACAATGTGTATCTAGGTTAGCAGATTGAATAATAAGGTAATGAATGGACTGGATGGGTTAAGTTTAATTTAGTATATTCTTATATTTGTTTGTTGGTTTATAGGCTCTTTAGCGCGTGCGGTGTGGCGACGGTTGTCACTGTAATGACGTCATTTTGGAGCAAGACAGACACAGAATTAGGCAATTATATGCAGCATCCTGGTCTGTGTGCCATCCTGGTATAGTCTCCATCCTTGTTTGGCCCCCATCCTGGTATGTGGGCTGATGCTGTAATGTGGCCCAATGCTGGTATGTGCCCCCATCGTGGTACAGCCACCATCCTGACATGTGCCCCAATCCTGCGGGGTAATGTGTGCGGGGGCGGAGTGCGGGGGGGCTGGAGCCGAGCTGGGCCATGGCGCTGAGGACATCAGTGCTGGGGACTGCATGGCTGGGGACAGGTGACTATTTGTGTGTGTTCAGTGTATACATGCGGGGGGGGGCAGAGCCGAGCGGGATAATGTGTGCGGGGGCGGAGTGCAAGGGGGGGCTGGAGCCGAGCTGGGCCATAGCGCTGAGGACGTCAGTGCTGGGGACTGCATGGCTGGGGACAGGTGACTATTTGTGTGTGTTCAGTGTATACATGCGGAGGGCGGAGTGTGGGGGGGTGGAGCTGAGTAGGGTAATGTGTGCCGGGGGCGGAGGCGAGCGGTGGGTATGTGTCGGCTGGGCTGCCGGTGTGGGCTCCTGGGGATGCAGCACTCACCGGGGAGTCGGGGCTCCGTGTGGGTGTGGGGAAAAGTGTCGAGTGTCGTCCTGTCGGGCCGTAGTTCGGGCTGTTAAGTTAGCTGAGCCTTTGGTTGCAGGCTCTTTAGCACGTGCGGTGTGGTAACTGTTGTCACTGTAATGACGTCATTTTGGAGAGCAAGACAGGCAGGCAGACAGACAGAATAAGGCAATTATATATATACAGGAATATCTGTACAGTGTATGGGCTAAGTCCCCCTACGTCCAGGTGGGAGACCCCAGAAAAAGTGGTGGAGAATGAAAGGGCTAAAATCCTATGGGACTTCAAGATCCAGACAGATAAGCAAGTGGTAGCTAACCAGACAGATATCGTGAATGTAGACAAGGGTCAGAAGACAGCAACGATAATAGATGTGGCAGTGCCTTATAACAGTAACATCAGAAAGAAGGAATATGAGAAGCTGGATAAATACCAGGGCCTTAAAGAACAACTGGAGAAGATGTGGAAGGTGAAGGTAACAGTGATTCCAGTGGTGATGGGGGTCACTGCTCCAAGTGCTCCTAAGTTGGAAAAATGGCTGCAACAGATTCCAGGAGCAACATCTGAGCTCTCTGTCCAGAATAGAGCAGTGCTGGGAACAACTAAGATCCTGCGCAGAACCCTCAAACTCCCAGGCCTCTGGTAGAGGACCCGAGAGTGAGGAGGGACAAATAACCACCCACAAGGGGTGAGAAGGTAATTTTTATATATATATATATATATATATATATATATATATATATATATATATATATATATATATATATATATATATATATATATATATATATATATATATATATATATATATATATATATATAAAAATATATATATATATATATATATATATATATATATATATATATATATAATTTTTTTTTTTTTATATATATATATATATATATATATATATATATATATATAATTTTTTTTTTATATATATATATATATATATATATATATAATTTTTTTTTTTATATATATATATATATATTTTTTTTTTTATATATATATATTTTTTTATATATATATATTTTTATATATATATATTTTTATATATATATATTTTTATATATATATATTTTTATATATATATATTTTTATATATATATATATTTTTATATATATATATATACACAGTTAGGTCCAGAAATATTTGGACAGTGACACAAGTTTTGTTATTTTAGCTGTTTACAAAAACATGTTCAGAAATACAATTATATATATAATGTGGGCTGAAAGTGCACACTCCCAGCTGCAATATGAGAGTTTTCACATCCAAATCGGAGAAAGGGTTTAGGAATCATAGCTCTGTAATGCATAGCCTCCTCTTTTTCAAGGGACCAAATGTAATTGGACTAGGGACTCTAAGGGCTGCAATTAACTCTGAAGGCGTCTCCCTCGTTAACCTGTAATCAATGAAGTAGTTAAAAGGTCTGGGGTTGATTGCAGGTGTGTGGTTTTGCATTTGGAAGCTGTTGCTGTGACCAGACAATATGCGGTCTAAGGAACTCTCAATTAAGGCGAAGCAGAACATCCTGAGGCTGAAAAAAAATAAAAAATCCATCAGAGAGATAGCAGACATGCTTGGAGTAGCAAAATCAACAGTCGGGTACATTCTGAGAAAAAAGGAATTGACTGGTGAGCTTGGGAACTCAAAAAGGCCTGGGCGTCCACGGATGACAACAGTGGTGGATGATCGCCGCATACTTTCTTTGGTGAAGAAGAACCCGTTCACAACATCAACTGAAGTCCAGAACACTCTCAGTGAAGTAGTTGTATCTGTCTCTAAGTCAACAGTAAAGAGAAGACTCCATGAAAGTAAATACAAAGGGTTCACATCTAGATGCAAACCATTCATCAATTCCAAAAATAGACAGGCCAGAGTTAAATTTGCTTGAAAACACCTCATGAAGCCAGCTCAGTTCTGGAAAAGTATTCTATGGACAGATGAGACAAAGATCAACCTGTACCAGAATGATGGGAAGAAAAAAGTTTGGAGAAGAAAGGGAACGGCACATGATCCAAGGCACACCACATCCTCTGTAAAACATGGTGGAGGCAACGTGATGGCATGGGCATGCATGGCTTTCAATGGCACTGGGTCACTTGTGTTTATTGATGACATAACAGCAGACAAGAGTAGCCGGATGAATTCTGAAGTGTACCGGGATATACTTTCAGCCCAGATTCAGCCAAATGCCGCAAAGTTGATCGGATGGCGCTTCATAGTACAGATGGACAATGACCCCAAGCATACAGCCAAAGCTACCCAGGAGTTCATGAGTGCAAAAAAGTGGAACATTCTGCAATGGCCAAGTCAATCACCAGATCTTAACCCAATTGAGCATGCATTTCACTTGCTTAAATCCAGACTTAAGACGGAAAGACCCACAAACAAGCAAGACCTGAAGGCTGCGGCTGTAAAGGCCTGGCAAAGCATTAAGAAGGAGGAAACCCAGCGTTTGGTGATGTCCATGGGTTCCAGACTTAAGGCAGTGATTGCCTCCAAAGGATTCGCAACAAAATATTGAAAATAAAAATATTTTGTTTGGGTTTGGTTTATTTGCCCAATTACTTTTGACCTCCTAAAATGTGGAGTGTTTGTAAAGAAATGTGTACAATTCCTACAATTTCTATCAGATATTTTTGTTCAAACCTTCAAATTAAACGTTACAATCTGCACTTGAATTCTGTTGTAGAGGTTTCATTTCAAATCCAATATGGTGGCATGCAGAGCCCAATTCGCGAAAATTGTGTCACTGTCCAAATACTTCTGGACCTAACTGTATATATATGTATATGTATATATATGTATATATATATATATATATATATATCTATCCAATTGTAGAAATTATTATTCTGAGATCTATTGAATAAAATCAACTTTAAAATGTGCCTTCTTCGTGGGGAAAACCCCTTTAAGTGCTAAATAGCAAGAACTGTTCACAGCCCCAAAAAGTACTTTCTAGATATACGCCTGTTAAATAGATCCCAAATATAATTTTGGCCGATGGAAAATTAAGGGTGTCTTGGTACATCAGGCTTATGGCTCAAGCATTGCAGGGCCAAACCTACTACATTTATTTTATTTATTATGGTGCCTTATTAAATATTTTTAAGTATTTTTAAAATGTTTTAACATTGGGACAGATTTAAAAATCAAATTTATACACTGCATAAAATAATTAAACCCGTCAATCTGGAAATGTAAAAGTTTGTGCTTGTTAATGCATTTGCGACTTGTAAACATTTCTGTTGTTCTCTACACCTTTTGGTCGACCTTCCCTCATGAAGAACACGTTCATGCTGGTGGTCAATTGAGTTGTAGGTGTATTGAGCATTCGTCATATGGCTATGTAGGGTGTACGGCTGCGTTGACCTCTTTCTGTCCTTCCCATATCCACTTGGGTTCTCTTTAGGAAATATTAACGTGTCTGATGTTGGAGGAAATCGGGATATATACCAATAATATCGCCATACAAGATTGATTAATACCTCCGTGCTATGACTACATAATACCACACCGTAGTGATAAAATAAGGCCATCATAGTGATCATTAAACGGGCTTTACACCCCTTAGGAAGCAAATTGTTGGCTCCACTTGCCTATTTGAGTAGTTGTCACTTGACCGCTCATTTTGCATACTAATGGTAATGTGATGACTAGTGTCTCAGATGCTTTGCTCAATGTTTTACAAAAAAAAGGAAAAAAAAATATTTTTAAATGGAATCTGTCAGCAGGTTTTTGCTATGTAATTCGGAGAATTCAGCGTTGGCTGTGACTAGTGGGCACTGGTCCAACGCTGTCCCCTTGTGTGATTAACAGCTCATGGTCAATAGATATTGTACTTTGTATTGAGAGAGCCTTGTGTGGGTGGGCACAGCTTTCTCAGCTCCTCTAGAGGGCTAAATCTGAAACCTGAATTTTGTCAGAACAGCTGCACCCAGTAAATTAGGTGACACATCAATGGAATCAGGGTCTCTTTGCCTACATTATGCTGCTTTCAGATGAGGGAGAAAAAACCTGGTGACAGATTCCCTTTAATACAGATTATGATATGGGGCAGAAATATTCCCAAAATGAATGTACCACACAAACCTGATTTTGGATGACAGATTCCTTACAGGCTGTGGTGTTAACGGACTAAACAGAAATAATGGGTTGGTAAACCATGTCACGTTCAGACTTTTTGTGCACCTTTTGTCTTTTTATACTAGTAAGACAATGTGCATTACGTTTTACCTTGCATTCAGTGGCTGTGTTGGGGCTTGTGTCTGACTTCCCGCAAAATTCTGATATATGTAATAACGCAGCCATTGACCGTAGTGATGCAGACTGAGTCACACAGTGCACTGCCCTACATAATTTTTTGTTTTATATGCCTATTGGGGACGAGCACCAAGACTGTTGATTTTATCCATTTTAAAAAAGAGCCAAATGCTTGAATTTGATTTCAATATTGATTCAATATTGTTTTCTGTTCTACAATTTTTGTCTATTCAGGGCCGCCAACTTATACTTTCTCTTCCTGGTGTTCTTAAACTGGGTTCCTGTGGTGGAGGCTTTCCAGAAGGAGATCACCATGATCCCCCTCGTCGTTGTATTGACCATCATTGCTATTAAAGACGGTTTGGAAGACTACCGGAAACACAAGCTGGACAAGGTCATCAACCATATACTGACTCGGGTGTATTGTAGGTAAGCATGAGGTCTGCTGCTCGTATACATATGGTAGAACTATACAACACTGTTTTCTCTACTCTGTGCCATGTGAACATGTACCTCTATCTTGTTTGATTGTGACTGATCAGTGCCCAGCATACCTGTATACACCCTGTATATCTGGTAATTGTTCTGCTGGGCAAATTTGGGGTATTTTGACGAATATAGTAAAGGGGTTCTCTGTTTCTAGCCTTCTGATTGGTCGGTGTTCTTACCCTGGAATCTGCACTGATCAAAAGAATGGAGCAGTAATTCACAAGCTCAACTTCCACTCTATTTCATTGGGCTGTAGACCACTCTTCTTTTAGCAGCCTCCAGCTTGATCTCGAGCCATGACAACTTGATGGATGAACACTCTGTAGGAAGATCGATCTTGTTCTGTAGGAAGATCAATCTTGTACAAGCCTAGATAGGTCCACCAGGGTCTTCTCTACCTAGATAGGTCTGCCAGTGTCTTCTCTGCCTAGATGGGTCCACCAGTGTCTTCTCTGCCTAGATAGGTCCGCCAAGGTCTTCTCGGTCTAGATAGGTCCGCCAGGGTCTTCTTCTGTCTAGATAGGTCCGCCAGGGTCTTCTCTGTCTAGATAGGTCCGCCAGGGTCTTCTTCTGTCTAGATAGGTCCGCCAGGGTCTTCTTCTGTCTAGATAGGTCCGCCAGGGTCGTCTTCTGTCTAGATAGGTCCGCCAGGGTCTTCTTCTGTCTAGATAGGTCTGCCAGGGTCTTCTTCTGTCTAGATAGGTCTGCCAGGGTCTTCTTCTGTCTAGATAGGTCTGCCAGGGTCGTCTTCTGTCTAGATAGGTCCGCCAGGGTCGTCTTCTGTCTAGATAGGTCCGCCAGGGTCTTCTTCTGTCTAGATAGGTCCGCCAGGGTCTTCTTCTGTCTAGATGGGTCCGCCAGGGTCGTCTTCTTCTTGTTGCTGAATATCCTGGGCCATTTTTTAGTTGTTGCTCTCCCGCTGTGAAGCACAGATCGCTGTGTGTGACAGCGACAGAGCAACAACTAAATGTGCAGGCAGCAGGAGCCGGCTTCTGCGGAGGCTTGTAACCACCGTAAACATTGGGTAACCAAGAAGCCCTTACCTTGGTTACCCGATATTTACCTTCGTTACCAGCGTCCCCGCTCTCACGCTGCCAGTGCCGGCTCCCTGCTCTCTCCACACGTAGCCACAGTACACATCGGGTTAATTACTGCTCCGCTGCTCTCCTGCTGGAGAACTCTCTAACTGTTGTGTTGGCTCCTGACTTCCCCCTACTGGCTGCACCTCCGCCCTCCCAGGTCCTAAGCTAGTGGTACTGGGGCCCCTGTTGAGGGCATCCTATAAATACCTCTGTCGGCGACCCCTTTATTACCCTACCCTAGCCAAGTCCCCAGTGGGAACAGGGCAACCTGGTGTATATTTGAGTGTGACTGACCTCCTCAGGAACCGGATTTAGCATTACACCCAATGTTGGGTGCAATACTCTGTGGCGACTGAAGCCTCAGGGGCACCACATATGCCCCTACTTGTCCTGACAGCAATCTAATGCGTGCACTGGGGCAGCCAAACTGTTCACTATTGCACTAAGGACCTGATGTTTGCATTCTGTACACATTACTATGTACAATGTATATATTCCTGAGGATTCCTCTGAGTGGGTATAAAGGACTATTGTTTTTCTTTTTTTTTTTTTTATTTTATTTTTATTACATTTAGGAAGGAAAAAAAATATGTTGAATGTTACTGGAAAGATGTTCAAGTTGGAAATTTCATTAAGCTCCAGTGTGACGAGATCATCCCGGCTGATATGGTGCTGCTGCATTCCTCTGACCCTGATGGAATTTGTCACATTGAAACCTCCAGCCTTGATGGTGAAAGTAACTTAAAACAGAGACAGATGGCAAAAGGATCCATCATAGTAAGTTGTAAATTCTAAATGTGCAGTGTACAAAAGATACTTTTCCAATGGACATGTTGGCCTTCTCCGTATTTTTATTTAGCTCATTTCGTTTGGAATACTTGGGCAGCAATAGATTAAAAAAAATGATAAAACATAACTTTTAATGTTTTATCTAAAAATACTAACACGTATGCAAGTGCATAAGTGATAAAGTGCTATAATACAAGTGTATCCACACTCCTCTCCCGTCCACCGGTCATGAACTATCAAATATTGACTTGGATATCCCTGATATACATGCGTATCAGTCTAAATACACTATAACAAATGTAATGCTCCAGTCTCTCAACTAGCTCAAAGGAAGGTCAGTTTTATAGCTTCTCCAATCAGCAAAACAATTTTCAGCTGTGCGAACATATCTGCACAAAGGATTTCTAAACATCCATTAGCCTTCTAACACAGTTAGCAAACACAATGCACCATTAGAACCCTGGATTGGTGGTTGTTGGAGTGGTTGCTTCCACGGGTCCAGCTAAGTTCTAGCGAAACGGCACGCCATTGTCCGGCGTTGTATGGCTTATCTCACCCTCCCCACCGCTTGTACCTTCATGTTTCCCCTGCAATAAAGACGGAGTGATATGGTGATCATCTGGAGTGCGACTTTCTTTCTCCTTTGGAGATATATATATATATATATATATATATATATATATATATATATATATATATATATATATATATATATATATATATATATATATATATATATATATATATATTATATATTGTTAAGCAAAGAATGTTATGGGGCGAGGATCTGCTGCCGACACTGCTGTGGGGGTAATGTCCCCAAATTCTCTGCTAAGTTACCCCATCCTGGTAATGATCCTCCTGCCTTGTATATGCCCTTATCCTGCTATATACTGCCATCCTGCTATATGCCCCCATCCTGATATATATACTGCCATCCTGGTATATATTCCCATCCTGGTATATGGCATGTATCCTGTATCACTCAAAAAAAATAAACGTTTATACACACCTTTCCTCGCTCCATGCAGCATTGCTCCTCCCCTTGTCTGTGGCGGCAGCAGCGCCGCTGATCTGTGTGGAGCCGTCACCGGTCACTAACCTGCAGCATTGCACTCCAGGCTGCAGTTGCCAGGGGTGATCACGGCAGGCTGTTTACTATGCGCGCACCCCCCCACCCATCATTCCGCCCACCTGTCAGCACTGGCTTCAGCGCTGAGAGATGATGGGCGGGATGATGGACGTTCATATGAAATGAGCGGGTCCACGTGGTCATGGTAGGCGCTGCTGCAGCCTGCTCGTGCCGCCAATGACCTGCTCCACCGCAGCACCCTCATTCCCGGCCGCAGCCCTATATTCAGACCATTAGAAGCACCCCCCACTTTTCCCCCAACATTTGGGGGGGGAAAAGTGCGTCTTATAGTCCGAAAAATACGGTATATTTTTATTAAGTTGGTTTTTTTTTAATTATTACCCCACTGTGATAAATAAGGTACTCACAATAGATCCAGAAGGACTATTTGAGATGTGTGGCATTAACCATCTAACCCTGTGACATGTCAAACATGATGAACCCTGCAACATTGTGAATATCCCTGGAGTTCAATGTGTAAAAATGTGTTTATGCTGTTGCAGGAATTTCTAGGACTGTCCACAGTTTTTTTTATAGTGGTGATTTGATGACTTGGATATAGGGCCTTGATGCAGATTGCAGTGTATTTGGACTGATACGCACGTATATCAGGGATAGCCAAGTGAATATTTGTTAGTTCATGACCAGTGGATGGGAGATGTGTTTATACACTTGCGTTAGGCTACATGCGCACGCTGCGTATTTTGCTGCGTTTTTGCTGCGTTTTTGGCTGCAGTTTTGTCAGAACTTTCTGACATTTGACTTCCCAGCAAAGTCTATGAGAAGTCAGATTTGCTGTGCGCACATTGCAGTTTATTTATCAGCGTTTTATTTGTCAAAAGTTTGTGACAAAAAAAATGCAGCATGTTCACTCTTCCTGCGTTTTTGTCAACATTTGTCACAAAAACGCACCTACAATTACAAGCGTTTTTTGTAACATTTCCCGGCTCTCTGACAAGGTGCAGTTTTGGCTGCAGTTTGTGAACACAAAAAGATGCAGCGTGCACATGTAGCCTTATAGCACTTTATCACTTATGCACTTTTTTGAATATGTGTTGGTATTTTTTGATAAAATAACAAAAAAAAGTCATGTTTTATCATATTTTGTCCTTTATTGCTGCCCAAGTATAATTGATCTGTGAGTATTTTGTGTAATCCTCAATGTAATGTGATTGTCTTTTGTGCTATCATTTCGTTTGGAAGAATAAAAGGTCTTCATGCTACAATGTTTACAAAAAACAAACAAACCTGCAGTGTTAGAGGTTGACCACTGCTTAAACATTAATGGCCTACCCTTAGGATTGGTCTTCAATGTATAATCAGCCAGGGTCCGACACCGAGCATTCTCGCCAATTAGCTGTTTCCAGTGCCGCCGGCTGTAGCAGGCGGCTGGTAATGCTCAGGTCTAGAGCTGCCCCGTCAACTGATAGTGACCACGGCTGGGTTACTGCACATCCGCCTTCCATTCTAATCAATAGGAGGCGGATGTGCAGTACCCAATCTCGGCCACTATCATCAGACTGGGCTGCGCCGGAACTCCCGTTCCCTTATTAGTTTTATGGTGTTTTATTTTCACATAGAGCTCAGTTTATAAAATATCTTCAGGGTTGCTGCTAGTCTGTCCCAACATGTTTCCTCCTTTTTTTTTTGGTGGTGGTCCAGGGAGTACCAATAATTTACATACACCCTCCGATCCATCATGGCAACCTGCTTCCTAAGGCCTCATTCAGACATCCATGATGCACATACATGTGGTATCTAATTTTTCACACGTACCCATTATCTATGGGGCTGTTCACATGTCTGGTTGTTTTTATTCGGCATCCTGGGTGACTAGGCCAAAAACTCTAAGGATTTGTGAAAAACAGGCTGCAAGGTCATATACGTACATTTATAAGATAGGAGAAGCCTTGTCATTATTTATCTGTTTGTGAAAATCACTGATTGTAAAATGGACACACTGACACCGATGCGAAATCCTGCCGGCCCCGATGCGAAATCCTGCCGGCCCCGATGCGAAATCCTGCCGGCCCCGATGCGAAATCCTGCCGGCCCCGATGCGAAACCCTGCCGGCCCCGACGCGAAACCCTGCCGGCCCCGACGCGAAACCCTGCCGGCCCCGACTCGAAACCCTGCCGGCCCCGACTCGAAACCCTGCCGGCCCCGACTCGAAACCCTGCCGGCCCCGACTCGAAACCCTGCCGGCCCCGACTCGAAACCCTGCCGGCCCCGACTCGAAACCCTGCCGGCCCCGACTCGAAACCCTGCCGGCCCCGACTCGAAACCCTGCCGGCCCCGACTCGAAACCCTGCCGGCCCCGACTCGAAACCCTGCCGGCCCCGACTCGAAACCCTGCCGGCCCCGACTCGAAACCCTGCCGGCCCCGACTCGAAACCCTGCCGGCCCCGACTCGAAACCCTGCCGGCCCCGACTCGAAACCCTGCCGGCCCCGACTCGAAACCCTGCCGGCCCCGACTCGAAACCCTGCCGGCCCCGACGCGAAACCCTGCCGGCCCCGACGCGAAACCCTGCCGGCCCCGACGCGAAACCCTGCCGGCCCCGACGCGAAACCCTGCCGGCCCCGACGCGAAACCCTGCCGGCCCCGACGCGAAACCCTGCCGGCCCCGACGCGAAACCCTGCCGGCCCCGACGCGAAACCCTGCCGGCCCCGGTACCATTTTTCATGTTTGAGGCCTAAGTTATATAATTATCCTGTCATATCGGCAGCCTGATCACTGGACATCTGCAGTAATTTCATGTTGTCTTCAATTCCATCCCACTCTTTCTGTTGTCTAATTTTTCATTACATTATATGGAATATGAATGGTACACTCTGAGTACATTTTGAAAAAAGTACAAATGTTGATGTCATTTGAAACTATGCCTTGTCCTGAACACAACAAAACAATCCCTCATGCAGCCATGAAGATCAAAGAATAAGATATGATTTTATAAAAGCCAAGAAGGGAAAAACTAAAGCAAAAAAATAGCTGTTTCCAAGGGGTTAAGGCCTCTGATCTCCAGAAAAGCAATACCATATGTAAGTAAATAGTAGATTCATGACGATACTAAGTAATACGCAGTGTAACTTTATTCTACTTGCATATTACAGTTTATACAAATCTGTTAAAATTATGACACTTATTTTTTTTCTTCACTTTCTAGGACTCCGAGTTAGATCCTGAAATGTTTTCTAGCAAAATACAATGTGAAGCTCCAAATAGTGACCTGGGAAGGTTCAAGGGATTTCTGTAAGTAGCCCCATATTCCAGCCAGATAAGTAACCAATTTATTATCTTTTAGGTAAAAACTAAATATTTGTGCAATTTGCACAGTCAACATTGTGTCCTTTTAAAATACACCGTATCTTTGTTTTACTGTGTGGCATAGAACATGATATCCTATTGGAGAATTTGTCCTGTACAGTGTAAGTTTTTTAACATATATATATATATATATATATATATATATATATATATATATATATATATATATATATATATATATATATCTATATATCTCACACACAGCTCTGGCAAAAATTAGGAGCCCACTGCACAGTTTTATAAAAGTCAGCTTCTCTACATGTCTGACAGCCATTCCATTCCAGTGTCAGTTGCATTCCAACCGGAGTACAGATCGGCAGAGGGTGAAAGCGACTCTCCACTGACCGAGATGACCGACATCTTATTCGAATGTCACTCAGCAACCGCAGGATGACATCAAGTGACCTGCAAAAGAAATAGCAGCTTGGGTGGAGTGAATGGCAAGAACAGTTTGTAACAGGTTCCTAGAGGTAGGGCTCAAGTCATGTAAAGCTAGAAAAAAAGCCTTTCATCAATGAGAAGCAAAGGAGAGCCAGGCTGAAATTTGCCAAAGACCATAAGAATTGGACCATAGAGGACTGGAGTAAAATAATCTTCTCTGATGAGTTTAATTTTCAGCTTTGCCCAGTACCTGGTCGTCTAATGGTAAAACGGGACCCGGAGAAGCGTACAAGCCACAGTGTCTTGAACCCACTGTGAAATTTGGTAGAGGATCGGTGATGATCTGGGGATTTTTCAGCAAGGCTGGAATTGGGCAGATTAAACTTTGCAAAGGACGTATGAATCAAGCCACATACAAGGTTACCCTGGAAAAATGGTTGCTTCCTTCTGCTCAGGCAATGTTCCCCAACTCTGGTTTTTCCAGCAGGACAATGCGCCATGCCACACAGCTAGGTCAATCAATTTGTAGATGAAGGACCACCACATCAAAACCCTGTCATGGCCAGCCCAATTTCCAGACCTGAACCTCATTGAAAACCTCTGGAATGTAATCAAGAGGAAGATGGATAGTCACAAGCCCTCAAACAAAGAAGAATCGCTTACATTTTTGCACCAGGAGTGGCATAAGGCACCCAAAAGCAGTGTAAAAGACTGGTGGAAAGCATGCCAAGACGCATGAAAGCTGTGATTAAAAATCATGGTTATTCCACAAAATATTGATTTCTGAACTCCTCCTGAGGTAAAACATTATTAGTATTGTTGTTTCGAAATGATTATTAAATTGTTTTCTTTGCATTATTTGAGGTCTGAAAGCAATGCGTTCTGTTATTTTGACCTTTTCTCATTTTCAGAAAATAAATACAAAATTTATTGCTTGGAAATTCGGAGACGTTGTCAGTAGTTTATAGAATAAAAGAGCAATTTACATTTTACTCAAATATACCTATAAAGAGAAAAATCAGAAAAACTGAAAATTTTGCAGTGGTCTCTTAACTTTTGCCAGAGCTGGATAGATAGATATCTCATATATTAATAATAATTATTCATTTACATAGCGCTTTAAATACATTGACGCATATCTCTGTCTCTCTCTCTGTCTCTCTATACAGTGTGTCCACCCATATCCTGTCCACCGCCATTAACTTGATAACAGTGGCAGCTATAGGCATAGAAGTGGTGTCTAGGTATAGTAAAGTAGCCATGCGCTATGCAATGAAATCACCTATAGCTCCACCTGGTGGAAAACAACGGAGTTAGCATTTTTATCTCAAACGGAACAAGATAGAGAAAAAATGTGAATTACAAAGTTGTAGGGCATCATCAATTCAATACGAATCGACACCTTGCATACAGAAATGCTATGATTAGAACGTGTAAAACTCACAAGGCTGTGGACGTGAAGCGATACCTCATGGAGACCTTCCTACAAGTCATTGGGTATGGTGGCTGCGTAGAGTGGCCTCCACGCTCACCTAACCTGACCCCATTGGACTTCTTTCTGTGAGGTCTCATCAAACAGCAGGTGTATGCGACCCCTCCACCAACATTGTAGTACCTACGACGACGTATCACAGATGCTTGTGCAAACGTGTCACTTGCCATATTGCACAACGTGCAGCAAGATACAGTATGCTGGCCAGAGGTGTATTGCAGCTAACGGTGGCCACTTTGGGCATCAAAGTTAAATGAGTGCCGTATGCGTGACCAACATTCAATGTTTTGGGGGGTCATGGGTTTTAGATCATAGCATTTCTGTATGCAAGGTGTCAATTCGTATTGAATTGATAATGCCCTACAATTTTTTAATTCACTTTTTTTCTTTATCTCGTTCTGTTTTCAAGATAAAAATGCTAACTCTATTGTTCTCCACCAGGTGGTGCTATAGGTGGTTTCATTGTGAAGCGCATGGCTACTTTGCTATACCTAGACACCACTTCTATGCCTATAGCTGCCGCCGTTCTCAAGTTAATGGCGGTGGACGGGATATGGGTGGACACACTGTATAGATATGTTCTGATATATTTCCTTTTTTTCTTAACTTAGATCGCATCAAGACAAGCAAAAGATTGGCCTGAGTAAACAAAACTTGCTTCTGAGAGGATGCATTGTGCGCAATACAGAGGCTGTTGTGGGTATTGTAGTGTATGCAGGTCAGCGCACTTTAAGTGGCTACACTTTTCATTAACTTTGGTGATGCCCAAACTGAAATGAACAATATTGGTCACTGATACAAGCGAAGACAATTGAAAAGGCAACTGAATTCTAATATGTGGGGGCACTTCCTAATCTTATGGAAGCTACTCATTTAATTAACTAAGACTTTATTTTACTCAATTAAGGGGGTTTTCCCACGAACAAAGTTAAAGTTAAATTTAATTTTCTTTGTCGCTCCATTGGGAGACCCAGACAATTGGGTGTATAGGCTATGCCTCCGGAGGCCGCACAAAGTATTACACTAAAAGTGTAAAGCCCCTCCCCTTCTGCCTATACACCCCCCGTGCTCCCACGGGCTCCTCAGTTTTTATGCTTTGTGCGAAGGAGGCAGACATACACGCACAGCTCCATAGATGGGTCAGCAGCAGCTGCTGACTATGTCGGATGGAAGAAAAGTGGGCCCATATAGGGCCCCCAGCATGCTCCCTTCTCACCCCACTCTTGTCGGCGGTGTTGTTAAGGTTGAGGTATCCATTGCGGGTACGGAGGCTGGAGCCCACATGCTGTTTTCCTTCCCCATCCCCCTTAGGGCTCTGGGTGAAGTGGGATCCTATCGGTCTCCAGGCACTGAGACCGTGCTTCATCCACAACTCCTGGGAGCCTGCTGGATAGGAGCCGGGTATCGTTCAGGGACATGGCCCTGCTACTTAAAGGTACTCTGTGTCCCCGTGGGGACCGAGCACAGCAACACTCCAGCATTGCTGGGTGTGCTAGTGCACCGGGGACCGCGGCGCTGACCGGGTTAAATGTGCCATTACACACTCAGCGTCGCTGAGTGTGTTTATGTAGGGGGACTACCGCGCTGACCGCCGCCGCCATGTTTAACACTGAGGCGCGGCTGGGACTTGTAGTGCGCCGGGGACTTCCGCGCGGCCGCGCTTTTACGGCGGCCGCGCTTATTACTCGAGTCTCCGGCTTTTGCGGCCTAGTCTTTCTTCCTCCCGCCCACAGCCCTGACAAGCAGGGGAAGGGCGGGACGCTGTACAGACGAGCAGCAATGAGGGCTGGAGAATGCTTTGCATACTCCACCCCCTCACTGTGCACTGTGGGGCACCAGTTCCCGCACTTTCTGGGTCACGCCCACGGCTCCCTCCTCTCCTCAGGACGCCGGCAGCCATTCCTGTCAGCTCCTCGGACGCTGCAGAGGGGGACAAATTCTGGGAGACCCAGGCAGGGATTCTAGTGGCCTCACAACCGCTTTAAGCGGGTGGTAAGCAGCACCTGTGGTGCTAGCCCCATTGTGCAGAAGTGTAATTATATGTTTATGGTATATACTTTACACTGTATAGTGCACAGTTGTTTTCTGGCTATATACCCTATTGTGTTGCTCAGGGAAGACAATAGCATGGCGCCCACAAAAGGCAGGGGTGCCAAAACACAGGCTTACTATGCTGCCTGCGCCGCATGTACGACGCCGCTACCGGCAGGTTCCACTGACCCTCATTGTGTGCACTGCTCGGCCCCTACTGCACTTGCTCAGCCGGAGCCTCTGCTAAGAGGGGCCCAGGGGGAGCCATCTGCTGACACTCTCCAGGTGACAGGGACGGAGTTTGCAGTCTTTACGGATAAACTCTCTGAAACTATGGCTAAGATACTAGAAGCCTTGCAGTCCAGACCGGTATCTCAGCACAGGGACTCTGTTGAATCATTGTTCCCTGGCCCCCCTCAGTTGGACCAACAATGTCCTCCAGGGGTATCTCATACATCCCAGGCTGAGGGTTCTGACTTAGACCCCAGCCCCAGACCGACTAAGCGGGCTCGCTTAGAATTTCCCTCGACATCATATTGTTCAGGGTCTCAGCGGGGGGAATCTCTGGTTGATGAAGCGGAGACAGTTGATCAGGATTCTGATCCTGAGGCCGCTCTCAATCTAAATACTCCAGACGGGGACGCCATAGTGAACGATCTTATTGCGTCCATCAATCGAATGTTGGATATTTCTCCCTCAGCTCCTCCGGTGGAGGAGTCAGCTTCTCAGCAGGAGAAATTCCGTTTCAGGTTTCCCAAGCGTACACCGAGTATGTTTCTGGACCACTCTGATTTCAGAGAGGCAGTCCAGAATCACCATGATTGTCCAGATAAGCGTTTTTCTAAGCGCCTTAAGGATACACGTTATCCCTTTCCCCCTGACGTGGTCAAAGGTTGGACTCAGTGTCCCAAGGTGGATCCTCCAATCTCCAGACTGGCGGCTAGATCCATACTTGCAGTGGAAGATGGGGCTTCACTCAAAGATGCCACTGACAGGCAGATGGAGCTCTGGTTGAAATCCATCTATGAAGCTATCTGCGCTTCTTTTGCCCCAGCATTCGCAGCCGTATGGGCGCTACAAGCTATATCAGCAGGTCAAGCGCAAATCGACGCAGCCACACGCACTTCCGCACCGCAGGTGGCGTCCATAACCGCTCAGACGTCGGCAATGGCGTCTTACGCTATTAATGCTGTCCTGGACTCTGCGAGCCGTACGGCGGTTGCATCCGCCAATTCGGTGGTACTCCGCAGGGCCTTGTGGCTACGGGAATGGAAGGCAGATTCTGCTTCCAAAAAGCGCTTAACTAGTTTGCCCATTTCTGGCGACCGATTGTTTGGCGAGCGTTTGGATGAAATCATCAAACAATCCAAGGGAAAGGATACATCCTTACCCCAGCCCAAACCGAACATACCCCAACAGAGGAGGGGGCAGTCGAGGTTTCGGTCCTTTCGGGGCGCGGGCAGGTACCAATACCCCTCGTCCAAAAGGCCTCAGAAAGATCAAAGGAACTCTGATTCATGGCGGTCTAAGTCACGTCCTAAAAAGACCACTGGAGGTGCCGCTACCAAAGCGGCTTCCTCATGACTTTCGGCCTCCGCAATCTGCATCCTCGGTCGGTGGCAGGCTCTCCCGCTTTTGCGACACCTGGCTGCCACGGGTAAAAGACCGCTAGGTGAGAGACATTCTGCCTCACGGTTACAAGATAGAGTTCACCTCTCGTCCCGCGACTCGATTCTTCAGGTCATCCCCGCCTCCCGAGCGAGCCGAGGCTCTTCTGCAGGCGCTGGGCACTCTGAAGGCAGAAGGAGTGGTGGTCCCTGTTCCTCTTCAGCAACAGGGTCACGGTTTTTACTCCAACCTGTTTGTGGTCCCAAAGAAGGACGGGTCTTTCCGTCCTGTCCTGGACCTGAAACTGCTCAACAAACACGTAAAGACCAGGCGGTTCCGGATGGAATCCCTCCGCTCCGTCATCGCCTCAATGTCCCAAGGAGATTTCCTTGCATCGATCGATATCAAAGATGCTTATCTCCACGTACCGATTGCTCCAGAGCACCAGCGCTTCTTGCGCTTCGCCATAGGAGACGAACACCTGCAGTTCGTGGCACTGCCGTTCGGCCTGGCAACAGCCCCACGGGTTTTCACCAAGGTTATGGCTACTGTAGTAGCGGTCCTCCACTCTCAGGGTCACTCGGTGATCCCTTACTTGGACGATCTCCTGATCAAGGCACCCTCTCAAGAGGCATGCCAACACAGCCTCGACGCTACTCTGGAGACTCTCCAGAGTTTCGGGTGGATCATCAATTTTCCAAAGTCAAATCTGACACCGGCCCAATCGCTGACATATCTTGGCATGGAGTTTCATACCCTCTCAGCGATAGTGAAGCTTCCGCTGATCAAGCAGCGGTCGCTACAGAAGGGGGTACAATCTCTCCTTCAAGGTCAGGCACACCCCTTGAGGCGCCTCATGCACTTCCTGGGGAAGATGGTGGCAGCAATGGAGGCAGTCCCTTTCGCGCAGTTTCACCTGCGTCCTTCAATGGGACACCCTTTCGCGCAGTTTCACCTGCGTCCTTCAATGGGACATCCTTCGCAAATGGGACAGGAAGCCGACGTCCCTCGACAGGAACGTCTCTCTCTCTCAGGCGACCAAAGCTTCCCTTCGGTGGTGGCTTCTTCCCACTTCATTATCGAAGGGGAAATCCTTCCTACCCCCATCCTGGGAGGTGGTCACGACGGACGCGAGTCTGTCAGGGTGGGGAGCGGTTTTTCTCCACCACAGGGCTCAGGGTACGTGGACCCGGCAAGAGTCCTCACTTCAGATCAATGTTCTGGAAATACGGGCAGTGTACCTTGCCCTGAAAGCGTTCCAGCAGTGGCTGGAAGGCAAGCAGATCCGAATTCAGTCGGACAATTCCACAGCGGTGGCATACATCAACCACCAAGGCGGCACACGCAGTCGGCAAGCCTTCCAGGAAGTCCGGCGGATCTTGATGTGGGTGGAAGCCACGGCCTCCACCATCTCTGCAGTTCACATCCCGGGCGTGGAAAACTGGGAAGCAGATTATCTCAGTCGCCAGGGCATGGACGCAGGGGAATGGTCCCTTCACCCGGACGTGTTTCAGGCAGGGCTGTGGAGTCGGTAAGCCAAACCTTCGACTCCGACTCCGACTCCTCAAATTCTCTTGCACCGACTCCGACTCCGGCTCCGACTCCGACTCCGGCTCCGACTCCGGCTCCGGCTCCTACATATATTGCTTAGTTAGGTGAAAAATTTATTGTAGTACATGAATATGTGTATGTGAACATCAGACATTTAATAATTTTTATGATAAGATAATCAAGATATTTGGATAGAACATAAAATATATTTATTGGAATACAACTTTAGAACACAAAAAAACTGTAATAAATTGTAAATATGTAATACACTATGTAATATACAGTAGATTACATATATATCTTGTGTGTGTATATACACTGTGTGTATATATATATATATATATTACATATTTACAATTTATTAGTTTTTTGTGTTCTAAAGTTGTATTCCAATAAATATTTTATGTTCTATCCAAATATCTTGATTATTGTATCATAAAAACAATTAAATGTCTGATGTTCACATTGTACTACAATAAATTTTTCACTTAAATATAAGCATTATACTAAATGTTATTATTTAGTAAAATATTCAGCACATTCTGCATTGCACTCCTGTCCCCAATTTATTATATATTTTAAGAGTCGGAGTCGGTGCATTTTATACCGACTCCGACTCCACCAAAATGAGCTCCGACTCCGACTCCGACTCCACGACTCCGACTCCGACTCCACAGCCCTGGTTTCAGGAGATCTGTTGCCGCTGGGGGGTGCCGGACGTCGACCTCATGGCGTCCCGGCACAACAACAAGGTACCGACGTTCATGGCACGGTCTCAAGATCCCAGAGCTATGGCGGCAGACGCCTTAGTTCAGGATTGGTCGCAGTTTCAGCTCCCTTATGTGTTTCCTCCGCTGGCACTGTTGCCCAGAGTGTTACGCAAGATCAGGGCCGACTGCCGCCGCGTCATCCTCGTCGCTCCAGACTGGCCGAGGAGGTCGTGGTACCCGGATCTGTGGCATCTCACGGTCGGCCAACCGTGGGCACTACCAGACCGACTAGACTTGCTGTCTCAAGGGCCGTTTTTCCATCTGAATTCTGCGGCCCTCAACCTGACTGTGTGGCCATTGAGTCCTGGATCCTAGCGTCTTCAGGATTATCTCAAGAGGTCATTGCCACTATGAGACAGGCCAGGAAACCAACGTCCGCCAAGATCTACCACAGGACGTGGAAAATTTTCCTGTCATGGTGCTCGGCTCAGGGTTTTTCTCCCTGGCCTTTTGCCTTGCCCACTTTTCTGTCCTTCCTTCAATCTGGACTGGAAAAGGGTTTGTCGCTCGGCTCCCTTAAGGGACAGGTCTCAGCGCTCTCTGTGTTTTTCCAGAAGCGCCTAGCCAGACTTCCACAGGTACGCACGTTCCTGCAGGGGGTTTGTCACATCGTTCCTCCTTACAAGCGGCCGTTAGAACCCTGGGATCTGAACAGGGTGCTGATGGCTCTTCAGAAACCACCATTCGAGCCAATGAGGCATATTTCTCTCTCACGCCTTTCGCAGAAAGTGGTTTTCCTAGTAGCAGTCACCTCTCTTCGGAGAGTGTCTGAGCTAGCAGCATTGTCGTGCAAAGCCCCTTTCCTGGTGTTTCACCAGGACAAGGTGGTTTTGCGTCCGGTTCCGGAATTTCTCCCCAAGGTGGTATCCCCCTTTCATCTCAATCAGGATATCTCCTTACCCTCTTTTTGTCCTCATCCAGTTCACCAATGTGAAAAGGATTTGCACTTGTTAGATCTGGTGAGAGCACTCAGACTCTACATTTCTCGTACGGCGCCCCTGCGCCGCTCGGATGCACTCTTTGTCCTTGTCGCTGGCCAGCGTAAAGGGTCACAGGCTTCCAAATCAACCCTGGCTCGGTGGATCAAGGAGCCAATTCTCGAAGCTTACCGTTCTGCTGGGCTTCCGGTTCCCTCAGGGCTGAAGGCCCATTCTACCAGAGCCGTGGGCGCGTCCTGGGCTTTGAGGCACCAGGCTACGGCTCAGCAGGTGTGTCAGGCGGCGACCTGGTCGAGCCTGCACACTTTCACGAAACACTATCAGGTGCATACCTATGCTTCGGCGGATGCCAGCCTAGGTAGACGAGTCCTTCAGGCGGCGGTTGCCCACCTGTAGGAAGGGGCCGTTTTACGGCTCTATTACGAGGTATTAATTTACCCACCCAGGGACTGCTTTTGGACGTCCCAATTGTCTGGGTCTCCCAATGGAGCGACAAAGAAGAAGGGAATTTTGTTTACTTACCGTAAATTCCTTTTCTTCTAGCTCCAATTGGGAGACCCAGCACCCGCCCCTGTTTTTTTTGTGTACACATGTTGTTCATGTTGAATGGTTTCAGTTCTCCGATATTCCTTCGGATTGAATTTACTTTAAACCAGTTAATAATTTTTTTCCTCCTTCTTGCTTTTGCACCAAAACTGAGGAGCCCGTGGGAGCACGGGGGGTGTATAGGCAGAAGGGGAGGGGCTTTACACTTTTAGTGTAATACTTTGTGCGGCCTCCGGAGGCATAGCCTATACACCCAATTGTCTGGGTCTCCCAATTGGAGCTAGAAGAAAAGGAATTTACGGTAAGTAAACAAAATTCCCTTCATTACACATTGGGATAACAATTTTCACAATTTGATGTTCTTTAAAAAAACAAAAAAAAGTTCCTGTGCCGAGATAATCTTATATATGTGTCCCTGCTGTGTACTGTGTAATGGCCGTGTCTGACTGTACAGGGACATGGTCTGATCATACCACAGCTCCTGGGCAGGGGAGGAAGTAATAAAGTATACAGGTATTACAGCATGGGATCACAGCTGATTCTTTTTGTAAAAGGTAAAACATTTTTACTTTTGAGGTAAAACCTTTCCCTGCCGGGTTTTTAAAGAATGCTTTACAACAAAGAATCCTCTGTAATCCTCATACTGTACTGTGTTTATACTCTTTTGTGACAACCCCCCGCCCCCCTCTTACTACCACCACCCTTGCCCAATACATGTGGTATGGGATCAGACCATGTCCCTGTAGGTCAGGCACGGCCATTACACAGTACATAGCAGGGACACATATATAAGATCTCAGCACAGGAACATTTTATGTAACATCCAACTGTGGAAATTCTTATTATTCCAAGATCTATTGAATAAAATGAACTTTAAAGGGGCATTTACACTGCAAGATAATCATAGACACTTTTTCAACAATTGTCTTGCCATGTAAAGAGGCTTCAAATCACCTACTAAATGAGAGAAACACTCGTTCATCAGAAGAAATGATCTTTTATGCAGTAAAGATGATCATCATTCTCAGTGGTGCATCGTCCAGTGTCAACAGGACCCACACTGCTGAGGATTGTGGCAGCCTATGTGCACTGAACCATCTATTATAAATCACTTGGTGCGCATTGTTTACTTTAGTCTGCATGTGTAAACCAGCATTCAAACAGCCAATCGGTAGTAGGTTACTGATCGGCTGTCTTATCGTGCCACCAGTCGGTCTGTGTAAACAGACACATATATAGAACCATCATATTCCCCAGCACCTTACAGACATTATCACTGTCCAGTGTCCACGTTGGAGCTTGCAATCTACATTCCCTTTCAGTATGTCTATGGAGGGTTGGAGAAAACTGAAGAAACCCTCCCCCCCAAACACTGACAGACTCCCTGCAGATGTTGTTTTTGGTGGGATTTGAACTCAGGACTCCAGCGCTACAAGGTTACAATGCTATGTTGAAGTCTTCTTTATACACTTTGTTTGAATCGGTCTGTCAAAGTTCCTTAATTTTTAGCAGCAAGAATTGGGATTAATTTCTCTTCTCCCCCTGTCTTCTCCCCCTGTCTTCTCCCCCTGTCTTCTCCCCCTGTCTTCTCCCCCTGTCTTCTCCCCCTGTCTTCTCCCCCTGTCTTCTCCCCCTGTCTTCTCCCCCTGTCTTCTCCCCCTGTCTTCTCCCCCTGTCTTCTCCCCCTGTCTTCTCCCCCTGTCTTCTCCCCCTGTCTTCTCCCCCTGTCTTCTCCCCCTGTCTTCTCCCCCTGTCTTCTCCCCCTGTCTTCTCCCCCTGTCTTCTCCCCCTGTCTTCTCCCCCTGTCTTCTCCCCCTGTCTTCTCCCCCTGTCTTCTCCCCCTGTCTTCTCCCCCTGTCTTCTCCCCCTGTCTTCTCCCCCTGTCTTCTCCCCCTGTCTTCTCCCCCTGTCTTCTCCCCCTGTCTTCTCCCCCTGTCTTCTCCCCCTGTCTTCTCCCCCTGTCTTCTCCCCCTGTCTTCTCCCCCTGTCTTCTCCCCCTGTCTTCTCCCCCTGTCTTCTCCCCCTGTCTTCTCCCCCTGTCTTCTCCCCCTGTCTTCTCCCCCTGTCTTCTCCCCCTGTCTTCTCCCCCTGTCTTCTCCCCCTGTCTTCTCCCCCTGTCTTCTCCCCCTGTCTTCTCCCCCTGTCTTCTCCCCCTGTCTTCTCCCCCTGTCTTCTCCCCCTGTCTTCTCCCCCTGTCTTCTCCCCCTGTCTTCTCCCCCTGTCTTCTCCCCCTGTCTTCTCCCCCTGTCTTCTCCCCCTGTCTTCTCCCCCTGTCTTCTCCCCCTGTCTTCTCCCCCTGTCTTCTCCCCCTGTCTTCTCCCCCTGTCTTCTCCCCCTGTCTTCTCCCCCTGTCTTCTCCCCCTGTCTTCTCCCCCTGTCTTCTCCCCCTGTCTTCTCCCCCTGTCTTCTCCCCCTGTCTTCTCCCCCTGTCTTCTCCCCCTGTCTTCTCCCCCTGTCTTCTCCCCCTGTCTTCTCCCCCTGTCTTCTCCCCCTGTCTTCTCCCCCTGTCTTCTCCCCCTGTCTTCTCCCCCTGTCTTCTCCCCCTGTCTTCTCCCCCTGTCTTCTCCCCCTGTCTTCTCCCCCTGTCTTCTCCCCCTGTCTTCTCCCCCTGTCTTCTCCCCCTGTCTTCTCCCCCTGTCTTCTCCCCCTGTCTTCTCCCCCTGTCTTCTCCCCCTGTCTTCTCCCCCTGTCTTCTCCCCCTGTCTTCTCCCCCTGTCTTCTCCCCCTGTCTTCTCCCCCTGTCTTCTCCCCCTGTCTTCTCCCCCTGTCTTCTCCCCCTGTCTTCTCCCCCTGTCTTCTCCCCCTGTCTTCTCCCCCTGTCTTCTCCCCCTGTCTTCTCCCCCTGTCTTCTCCCCCTGTCTTCTCCCCCTGTCTTCTCCCCCTGTCTTCTCCCCCTGTCTTCTCCCCCTGTCTTCTCCCCCTGTCTTCTCCCCCTGTCTTCTCCCCCTGTCTTCTCCCCCTGTCTTCTCCCCCTGTCTTCTCCCCCTGTCTTCTCCCCCTGTCTTCTCCCCCTGTCTTCTCCCCCTGTCTTCTCCCCCTGTCTTCTCCCCCTGTCTTCTCCCCCTGTCTTCTCCCCCTGTCTTCTCCCCCTGTCTTCTCCCCCTGTCTTCTCCCCCTGTCTTCTCCCCCTGTCTTCTCCCCCTGTCTTCTCCCCCTGTCTTCTCCCCCTGTCTTCTCCCCCTGTCTTCTCCCCCTGTCTTCTCCCCCTGTCTTCTCCCCCTGTCTTCTCCCCCTGTCTTCTCCCCCTGTCTTCTCCCCCTGTCTTCTCCCCCTGTCTTCTCCCCCTGTCTTCTCCCCCTGTCTTCTCCCCCTGTCTTCTCCCCCTGTCTTCTCCCCCTGTCTTCTCCCCCTGTCTTCTCCCCCTGTCTTCTCCCCCTGTCTTCTCCCCCTGTCTTCTCCCCCTGTCTTCTCCCCCTGTCTTCTCCCCCTGTCTTCTCCCCCTGTCTTCTCCCCCTGTCTTCTCCCCCTGTCTTCTCCCCCTGTCTTCTCCCCCTGTCTTCTCCCCCTGTCTTCTCCCCCTGTCTTCTCCCCCTGTCTTCTCCCCCTGTCTTCTCCCCCTGTCTTCTCCCCCTGTCTTCTCCCCCTGTCTTCTCCCCCTGTCTTCTCCCCCTGTCTTCTCCCCCTGTCTTCTCCCCCTGTCTTCTCCCCCTGTCTTCTCCCCCTGTCTTCTCCCCCTGTCTTCTCCCCCTGTCTTCTCCCCCTGTCTTCTCCCCCTGTCTTCTCCCCCTGTCTTCTCCCCCTGTCTTCTCCCCCTGTCTTCTCCCCCTGTCTTCTCCCCCTGTCTTCTCCCCCTGTCTTCTCCCCCTGTCTTCTCCCCCTGTCTTCTCCCCCTGTCTTCTCCCCCTGTCTTCTCCCCCTGTCTTCTCCCCCTGTCTTCTCCCCCTGTCTTCTCCCCCTGTCTTCTCCCCCTGTCTTCTCCCCCTGTCTTCTCCCCCTGTCTACTCCCCCTGTCTACTCCCCCTGTCTACTCCCCCTGTCTACTCCCCCTGTCTACTCCCCCTGTCTACTCCCCCTGTCTACTCCCCCTGTCTACTCCCCCTGTCTACTCCCCCTGTCTACTCCCCCTGTCTACTCCCCCTGTCTACTCCCCCTGTCTTCTCTTTCACCAGGTTTTTGCTCCCCCATCTGAGGGCAGTATAATGTAGGGGCAGAGACCCTGATTCCAGCGATGTCACTTACTGGGCTACTTAATGTAGTTTTGATAAAATCACTTATCTCAGAAGGAGGTTATCACTAGAGAACTAGTAAACCTGCTGTCATGTAGTACTCTATATTCATGAGCGCTGTATAACCCGCCCCCACCACTAGCAAATGTGTACACTGTACATGGGCAGAAAGCTGCCAATCATTCTTGTGGGCGGGGTTACATGGAGTTCAGAATTGCTAGATCTGCAGTAGGTAAAACATACTGAGAGGGAGTTCAGATTGAGCCGCAATGGAAATAGTGTTGCTGATGTATGTAAACCACTATGGAATATGATGGTGCTATATAAAAATAAAGAATTGTTATTATTATATTTATTATTATTACTACTATTATTACTATTATTGTTTTTGTTATTATAAAACACCATTTTTAATCAAAATTACAGCAAGCACCCCAATAAGTGACACATCTCAGAAATCGGGGTCTCTGCTCCTACATTATGCTGCTTTCAGATAGGGTAGTAAAATCTGGTGACAGATTCCCTTTAATAATCACACACTTTTGTACGTCTCTAAATGCATTCCCTGGTTTATCAGACAGAGAAGATTGAGGCCTATGTTCCAGAATGAAAGAAATAAATACATTTTTTTTGTCTACTTAATTTTTTATATAGTCCTAATTGGCAAACTTTACATTTTATATCATTAGTTTAGGCAGTACTAAACACTGGGCTAATATTGATAGTGGTCTGTAAATATATATCTTCAGGCTTCCTTTTTCTTTTGTGCTCCCCTATTATTTATTTTCTACTTTGAGCAGATTTTTATCAGGGGACAGAAATCCATCTTCTTTCTCATTTTAAATGTCAGGGCTCCAGTTGCAGTTTGTCTTCCACCATGCTTTACGCTGCAGTGCTCATTGTTCACATTCTCTGTTCTGGGAAAGCATAAGCCTATGAGGATTTCAGTTCATGGAGAGTTGTTTTTTTCATGATAAAATGTTACTAAACTACAGTCCGCTCATTTACTAAATATATTGGGAATCCCAGAGGTTTTGCCTTTTAATGATTTTACTATATTTGTTCGCTCTGAAGTAATTTTTCTGTTTTAGGACATGATACAAAGACTATGTTGAACAATAGCGGCCCTCGATACAAGAGGAGCCAACTGGAGCGGCAGCTGAATTCTGATATTCTGTGGTGCGTCCTGCTCCTATTGATGATGTGCTTGATTGGAGCGTTGGGTAAGTTACATGGATTATTTCAGCATATTCAGAATTATAACCAAAGACGTACGTAATAAATCAGATTTATTACTATTAATAGTTTGAATATTTGCTATATCTAAATGTTATAGAAATATCTCTAGTCCAACACTTCATCTTGTGTAAAAAGGACGATCTTGCTTATTTTCCAGCTAGATCAGCCTCCTTACAGACCTGACAATCTGTGTTACTCCCAACATTAGGCTATGGAATATGGCTGCGGAGCTATCCAGAACCTCCCCTTTTCATCTTGCCGGAATCTAATGGAGAACGGTTATCTCCAGCATTGGCTGGCTTCTATATGTTTTGGACAATGATAATCATCCTGCAGGTAATGGTTAACTATATTTCAGTTAAAAGGATTGTTCACTACTCATACAGCCCCTTCTCAATCAGAGTGTTGCCCCCTTTAAAATGGAAAAAACCCCCTCCCTTCCGATACCATTCCGGCATTGTGGGCACTCGCTCTCCCAGGGCTCACATAACGTTAATACATCACATGAGACCTGCATCCTATCAAGGCAGTTTTCACTCTCTCCTCCTTTGGACGTTTCAAACATCAAGAGGAGGCTATTGGACAGCTGCAGCTCTGACTTCTTCTTTTGGTTCAATTTGTCCAAAGGCGGGAAGAAGTAATCCAGCGCTCGTTGAGCACAACACTCGCGTGACATAAAAATGTTATGTGAGCCTCAGGAGAACGAGTGCCGACTCTGGAAGGGAGTATAAGTGTTTTTATTTTAACAAGGAGCAAACTAATTGAGAAGAGGCTTGTCTGAGTAGTGGACCACTCCTGTAACTTGTGGAGATACTAATAATGGCCAGCACCAGCATAAACCTCTAAATCTACACCCTGGCCACCCCCCAGGTGTCTTATTTTAGATGCATAATCTTGGTGAAGAAAGGGTTTATTCACATCTCATTTTTTGCCATGGTATTCCGCATTTAGGCTATGTGCGCACTAGAAAAGTGATTTTTCTCAAGAAAATTTCTTGAGAAACTTCTGGAAGTTGAAGATTACCGCATCTGCGGTAACCGGTTGGTCCCTGCGGTTTTTTATGCTGTAACTGCAATAAATATAGATAATCGATAGACAGACAGATAATGGTTAGAGGGTGTTAAGGTGGTCTAAGTCAGACCATTTAGATATATTGGAAGGTAGCCAAATTGGATGGTAAGACTGCAGTTCGAGTGCAATTGACGCAGAGTCAATAATGAGCCTGGGTAAAAATGCAAATACCATAAGTTTTATTGAGCGAATCATCCCATATTTATACACAGGTAGGTGTGTGGACGTGTATGTGTGGACGTGTTAGCCAAAGTCCATTATGATCTAATGCATGGCATGATCATGTCTTAACCCCATAACGACGGCCGTACGACTTAAAGCGGCGGCAAAACAGGGTACTTATTCTGTTCCGCCGCTTTAAAGCGGCGGCCCGAAAAAACCCTGTAGCGCCCCCCAGCGACCGAAAATCTCGGGGGTTTCAGCTACCGGGGGTAGCTGAGACCCCCCATATTATGAATCGGGGTGTTTTTTATTCACCCCGTTAATGCGATCGCCGGTATACACCGTATACCGGCGACAACATAAAAAATAAATGGCTGGTAAAATTGATTTATTTCTCATCTGACGTGATCAAACATGTCAGATGAGAAATAAATGTGAGCCCTTAGTGCCCCCAAAGCCCCCGGTACCGGAGAAATCCATCCAAACCCCCCCCCCTCCGGAAAATCCAAGATGGCGCCGACGCGCGCTGAAAACTCCCGCCGCCGCCGCCTCTGCATTAATTTCCCTCCGATCTGAAATGATCAAACATTTCAGATCGGAGGGAAATGTCCCCCTCCTGACCTCTCCTCCGGTACACCGGAGCTCTTTGGTCCCTGGAGCCCCCTCCGGTTCTTCAGAGCCCCCCTTCGGAGCGTGCAAGATGGCGCCGACGCACGCTGAAAACTGCTGCCGCCGGCTCTTCATTAATTTCCCTCCGATCTGAAATGATCAAACATTTCAGATCGGAGGGAAATGTCCTCCCCCTGACCCCTCCTCCGGTCCACCGGAGCCCTCTGGTCACCGGAGCCCCCTCCGGGTCTCCAGAGCCACCCCCCCTCCCCCCTCCGGAGCGTGGAAGATGGCGGCGCGCGGCCGCATTCATTCTGCTCTTTATGCCGCATGTGACACGTGACATGCGACAGAAAGGTGTCCCCAGGTCCCACTAGGTCACCCCCCGTCACCCCCCCCCCCGGTCATACGTCATACGCTACCTGTCTGGTGATCCGTCCCGCGATCACGCCGCCTCCTTCTTGAATGCTGGCGGCGCATGCGCAGACAGCGGCTGTCAGCTGGATTCCTCCCCCGGTCCACAGTGGAGCAGCCTGTGCATCCGCGACGTCAGTCTTGCAGGGACGCTGACGTCGCTGATGCACAGGCTGCTCCACTGTGGACCGGGGGAGAGTGAGTGCAGTAATCTGCAGCCACACTCCTCACATGGAGAGACTGCTGTTCCAGAAAATGGGGGGTACGTTCTGTGAGCGTGCCCCTCATATTCTGGAATGAGGTTACTGCAGGTCACTCTGCCCTAAGTTGGACTGGGGCAGTGTGAGTGCAGTATTCTCAGATTACTGCACCCACACTGCTCATGGGGAGCTTGCTCTTCCAGAAAATGGGGGATACGTTCCCTGAACGTGCCCCCCATATTCTAGAAGATCCAGAGTCGGCGTGGGACCTCCAAAATGGATTACAGCGACCGGAATTTCTTTATTTTCAATAAATTGGGGAAAGAGGAATGTTTCGGGGAGTGTTTTTTCAAATAAATTTTTTTTTTGTCTTTATTTTTTTCTATTACTTACTGGGTTAGTGATGTCGGGTATCTGTTCAGATGCCGTGACATCACTAACCCCAGGGCTTGATGCCAGGTGACATTACAGCTGGTATCAACCCCATATATTACCCCGTCTGCCACCGCACCAGGGCGCGCGGGATGAGCTGGGGCGAAGCGCCAGGATTGGCGCATCTAATGGATGCGCCACTTCTGGGGCGGCTGCGGCCTGCTATTTTTAGGCTGGGAAGAGTCCAATAACCATGGCTCTTCCCACCCTGAGAATACCAGACCCCAGCTGTCCGCTTCACCTTGGCTGGTGATCTAATTTGGGGGGGACCCCACGTTTTGTTTTTTTTAAAAAAAAAACGCCTGGGGAGCCCTCCAAATTGATCACCAGACAAGGTGAAGCTGTCAGCTGTGGTTTGCAGGCTACAGCTGTCTGCTTTACCCTAGCTGGCTATCAAAAATAGGGGGGACCCCACGTCGTTTATTTTAATTATTATTTTTTTGGGGGGCTAAATACAAGGCTAGGCACCCTTTAGTGCCACATGAAAGGCACTAAAGGGCGCCAGCTTAGAATATGCAGGGGGTGGGACGTTATATATGTTTGACATCTATCCATTCATCCATTGTAGCATTTTAGGCTGTGCGCCCACAATCGGGTTTTGCAGCGTTTTGGGCGCAGAGTGTTTTCCCTGTGTCCATAACGCTGCATTGTGCAGTAGAAGCACAGTGGAAGGATTTTTAGAAATCCCATGCCCAATGTGCTTGCCCAATGTACTTCTCTTCTCCGCAGCATAAACCGACCTGTGGCGCAGCTTCCCGAGCCTCAGCATGTCAATTTATGCTGCGGAGATGAGTGTTCTCTGCAGGTAGCATAGAGCTCCACAGCGGCCTGAACCCAAATCGTGGGCATGGGCAGCTGCGTTCTCCCGTGGACAACACTCACATCTCTGCAGGAGGCTGACACTGTGTACTAGACGCCATGTCGCTGGATCATGGCCACATAGCCTAAAAGTGAGACATTGGTTGCTATAGCAACATTTTTGTGAAGTACCTGTGGATTCAAAATGCTTACTATACTCCTGAATAAAATCCAGTTTCCAAAATGGAGTCACTTGTGGGGGGTTTCTAATGTATAGGTACCCAAGGGGCCCTGCAAATGTGACATGGTGCCCGCAATTTATTTCAACTTTTCCAGAATTCAAATGGTGCTCCTTCCATTCCAAGCCCTCCCATTTATCCAAACAGAGGTTTTTGGCCACATGTGGGCTCATAAGACATTGGATAACAACCTGTTGGGTCCACGGTTTGTTGTTGTCTCTTGAAAAAGTGAGAAATTTGATGCTGAAGCAACATTTTTGTGAAAAAAATGAAAATTTTCAATATGGCAACCTAAGCTTATCAAATTCTGTGAAGTATTCGTTTATTCATACTGCTCACTATACACCTAGATAAAAGCCTTGAGGTGTCTTGTTTCCAGAATGGAGTCACTTGTGGGGGACCTCCACTGTTTAGGCACCTCAGGGGCTCTCCAAATGCAACCTGGCGTCCGCTATTGATTCCAGCCAATTTTGCAGTCAAATGGCACTCCTTCCCTTCCGAGCCCTGCCATGCGCCCAAACAGTTGATTTCCACCACATATAAGGTATCGCCAAACTCAGGAGAAATTGCACAATAAATGTTATGCTGAATTTTTTCCTTTTACTCTTGTAAAAAAAAAAAAGCTACCTGGTTGAAATAACAATTTTGTGGTAAAATTTTATTTTTTTTTTTCATGGCTCAACGTTCTAAAATTCTGTGAAGCACCTGGGGGTTCAGGGTACTCACCAAACATCTAGATAAATTCCTTGAGGGGCCTAGTTTCCAAAATGGGGTCACTTGTGCGGGGTTTCTGCTGTTTAGGTACCTTAGGGGTCCTCCAAATGTGACATGGTGCCCGCAATCTTTTTCAGCCAAATTTCCTTTCCAAAATTCAAATATTGCTCCTTTCGTTCCAAGCCCTCCCATTTGTCCAAACAAAGGTTTCAGACCACATGTGAGGTATCACCGCGCTCATAAAAAAGTAGTTAACAAACCTTGAGGTCAAATTTTTGGAATTACCTCTTGAAAAAGTGAGAAAATTGATGCTAAAGCAACATTTTTGAGAAAATTATTAAAATTTTCAATATGACAACGTAACGTTAACAAAATCTGTGAAGTACCTGTGGATCTAAAATGCTCACTAATACCCCTAGATAGAAGCCTTGAGGGGTCTAGTTTCCAAAATGGTGTCACTTGTGAGGGGTTTCTTCTGTTTAGGTACCTTAGCGGACCTGTAAATGCAACATGGTGCCCGCAATCTATTTCAGCCAAATTTGCTTTCCAAAATTCAAATATTGCTCCTTCTGTTCCGAGCCCTCCCATTTGTCCAAACAGAGGTTTCTGACCACATGTGGGGTATCGGCGCACTCATAAGAAAGTGGGGAACAAGTTTTGGGGTCCATTTTGTTGTGTTATTTCTTCTAAAAGTGAATAAATTTGGGTTAGAGCAACATTTTTAGGTAAAATTTAATTTTTGCTTTTTTTCATTCCACATTGCTTTTGTTCATGTGAAGCACCTGAAGGGTTAATAAACTTCTTGAATGTGGTTTTGAGTACTTTGGGGGGTGCAGTTTTTAGAATGGTGTCACTTTTGGGTATTTTCTGTCATCTAGGCCTATTGAAGTCACTTCAAATGTGATGTGGTCCCTAAAAAAATGGTTTTGTAAATTTTGATGTAAAAATGAGAAATCGCTGATAAACTTTGAACCCCTCTAACTTCCTAACAAAAAAAAAATTTTGTTTCCAAAATTGTGCTGATGTAAAGTAGACAAGTGGGAAATGTTATTTATTAACTATTTTGTGTCACAGAAATCTCTGGTTTAACGGTATAAAAATTCAAAAGTTGAAAATTGCAAAATTTTCAAAATTTTTGCCAATATTCAATTTTTCTTTGTCGCTCCATTGGGAGACCCAGACAATTGGGTGTATACCTTCTGCCTCCGGAGGCCACACAAAGTATTACACTTTAAAAAGTGTAACCCCTCCCCTCTACCTATACACCCCCCCCGTGCATCACGGGCTCCTCAGTTTTTATGCTTTGTGTTGAAGGAGGCACACATTCACTCATGCTCCCATTTTAGTCAGCAGCAGCTGCTGATTATATCGGATGGAAGAAAAGAGGGCCCCTAACAGGGCTCCCGGCATGCTCCCTTCTCACCCCACTGAGTCGGCGGTGTTGTTAAGGTTGAGGTACCCATTGCGGGTACAAAGGCTGGAGCCACATGCCGTTTTCCTTCCCCATCCCTTAGGGGCTCTGGGAGAAGTGGGATCCTAACCGGTCATCCAGGCACTGGGACCGGGCTCCCTCCGCAGCCCCTGTGGGATTCTGACGGACAGGAGACTGAGTATCATCAGGGACAGGACCCTGCATCTACAGGTACTCTGTGTCCCCTTAGGGACGGTGCATGGAGCACTTTGGCCTCAGACGCTGCAGCGGCTGCTGTGTTGGTATGACGACCGGGACTACCGCGCCGACTGCGCCTGCTTGCCGGCCGTGGTTTTAAATTTAGTCCCCGGCTTTTGCGGCCTAGTGCCTTAAACTCCCGCCCCCGGGCCTGCCAGTCAGGGGTAAGGGCGGGACGGTCGGCCTGACGCAGACAGTGAGGGCTGGAGCACACTCAGGTGTCCTCCTCCCCCCTCACTAATCACTCTGGGGCACCAGATTCCCGCACTTTTTTAGTTACGCCCACGGCTCCCTCCTCCCCTGTGAACGCCGGCAGCCATGTTTTAAACACATTCTGCCGGTGGAGGACTTCTGGCAGCAGCTCTGGGAGACCCGAGGCAGGGAATCTGGTGGCCACACACCGCTTGAGCGGTCGGTAAGCCACATCGGTCACCCGGTGCTGGTCCCCCTAGGGTGCCGAACTGTATATATATATATATATTATATTTGTATACATTTTCTCGGTTCGGCTGTACTGTTAGCTTGTGGCTATATACCCTCAGTGTTCACTCTCCTGGGAGACAACAGCATGTCGTTCACAAGGAGCAAGGGTGCCAAGACACAGGGTTATTTTGCAACCTGTACCTCTTGTGCGGCTATGCTACCTGCAGGTTCCACCTACCCTCACTGTGAGCAATGCTCGGGCCCTGTGGCACTCGCTCAGCCGGAGCCTCGGGCACTGGTGGGACCCTCGGCCCAGGTAGAACCGCCAGCTTCCCCTGTCCAGGTGGCAGGGACAGAGTTGGCAGTTTTAGCTGAGAAACTCTCTGAGTCACTTTCACAATCCATGGCTCAGTCTATGGACAAATGGTCTGCTAAGATACTAGAGGCCTTGCAGTCCAGACCGGCCCTTACACAGGCCCCGGGCACTGCGGGATCGCCCCCAGGCCCCTCTCGGTCTGCAACGAAGCGTGCTTCTGGGGTGGCCTCTAGTTATTACGTGGAGGACTCCGGCACGGACCGCAGTCCCAGACCGGCTAAGCGGGCTCGCTTAGAATCTTCCCCGACTTCATCACGCTGTTCGGGGTCTCAGCTTGAGGACTCTCTGGAGGATGAGGCGGAGGTCGCAGCCCAGGACTCTGACCCTGACGTTGCTCTCAATCTTGATACACCTGAAGGGGACGCCATAGTAAATGACCTTATAGCGTCCATCAACCAGGTGCTAGATCTTTCTCCTCCAACTCCACTTGTAGAGGAGTCGGCTTCACAGCAGGAGAAACACCAGTTTAGGTTTCCCAAACGTACTCGGAGTGCTTTCTTCAATCACTCTAACTTCAGAGATGCTGTCCAGAAGCACAGAGCTTTTCCGGACAAGCGCTTTACTAAACGCCTTAATGACACACGTTACCCCTTCCCCTCTGACGTAGTTAAGGGTTGGGCTCAATGTCCCAAGGTGGATCCTCCAGTCTCTAGACTGGCGGCTAGATCCGTAGTAGCAGTGGCTGACTGTTCATCGCTCAAGGATGCCACGGACAGGCAGATCGAGCTCCTAATGACATCCATCTATGAAGCCATAGGCGCGTCCTTTGCCCCAGCCTTTGCAGCAGTGTGGGCACTCCAGGCTATCTCAACTTGTCTGTCTGAGATTAATGCGGTCACCCGTACCTCTGCTCCGCAAGTAGCGTCTTTGACTTCTCAGGCGTCGGTATTTTCATCCTACGCCATGAATGCTGTCCTGGACTCGGCTAGCCGTACAGCGGTAGCATCCGCCAATTCGGTGGCAGTCCGCAGGGCCATGTGGCTACGCGAATGGAAGGCAGACTCTGCTTCCAAGAAGTTCTTGACCGGTTTGCCTTTTTCTGGCGACCGATTGTTTGGCGAGCAATTGGATGAAATTATTAAGCAATCCAAGGGAAAGGACTCGTCCTTACCCCAGCCCAAACCAAAGAGACCTCAGCAACGAAAAATTCAAGCGAGGTTTCGGTCCTTTCGGCCCTCAGCCAGATCCCAATCCTCCTCGTCCAACAGGCCACAGAAGAGCCAGAGGAACTCTTCTGCATGGCGGTCTAAGTCACGTCCTCCAAAGACCGCCGGAGGCACCGTCTCCAAGGCGGCCTCATGACTTTCGGCCTCCCCAAACCGCATCCTCGGTCGGTGGCAGGCTCTCCCGCTTTTGCGACGCCTGGTGGCCACATGTCCAAGACCGATGGGTGAGAGACATTCTGTCTCACGGTTACAGGATAGAGTTCAGCTCTCGTCCTCCGATTCGTTTTTTCAGAACATCTCCACCCCCCGAGCGAACCGTTGCACTTTTTCAGGCGGTGGACACTCTGAAGACAGAAGGAGTTGTGATCCCTGTTCCCCTTCAGGAACGTGGTCGCGGTTTTTACTCCAACCTGTTCGTGGTGCCAAAAAAGGACGGTTCTTTCCGTCCCGTTTTGGACCTCAAATTGCTCAACAGACATGTGAGAACCAGGCGGTTTCGCATGGAATCCCTCCGCTCTGTCATCGCTTCGATGTCTCAAGGAGACTTCCTAGCATCAATCGACATCAGGGATGCCTATCTCCATGTGCCGATCGCACCAGAGCATCAACGCTTCCTGCGTTTCGCCATTGGGGACGAACACCTTCAGTTTGTGGCACTGCCTTTCGGTCTGGCGACAGCCCCACGGGTCTTCACCAAGGTCATGGCATCCGTTGTGGCAGTCCTACACTCTCAGGGCCACTCGGTGATCCCGTACTTAGACGATCTCCTAGTCAAGGCACCCTCCCGGGTGGCATGTCAACACAGTCTGACCGTTGCTCTGGAGACTCTCCAGAGGTTCGGATGGATCATCAATTTCCCAAAGTCAAAATTGACTCCGACCCAATCACTGACTTGCCTCGGGATGGAGTTTCATACTCTCTCAGCGATAGTCAAGCTACTGCTGGACAAACAGCGTTCGCTGCAAACAGGGGTGCAATCTCTCCTTCGGGCCCAGTCACACCCCTTGAGGCGCCTCATGCACTTCCTGGGGAAGATGGTGGCAGCAATGGAGGCAGTTCCCTTTGCGCAGTTTCATCTGCGTCCACTCCAATGGGACATTCTCCGCAAATGGGACAGGAGGTCGACGTCCCTAGACAGGAACGTCTCTCTTTCTCTGGCAGCCAAGACCTCTCTTCAGTGGTGGCTTCTTCCCACTTCTCTGTCGAAGGGAAAATCTTTCCTGCCCCCATCCTGGGCTGTGGTCACGATGGACGCGAGTCTGTCAGGGTGGGGAGCGGTTTTTCTCCACCACAAGGCTCAGGTAACCTGGACTCCGACAGAGTCCTCCCTTCAGATCAATGTTCTGGAGATAAGGGCAGTGTATCTAGCCCTAAAGGCGTTCCATTGGTGGCTGGAGGGCAGGCAGATCCGCATACAGTCGGACAACGCCACGGCGGTCGCGTACATCAACCACCAGGGCGGCACTCGCAGTCGTCAAGCCTTCCAAGAAGACGTCCGCCAAGATCTATCACAGGGCTTGGAGGATCTTCTTAGCCTGGTAATCTGATAAGGGGTTTACCCCTGGCCGTTTGCCTTACCCACTTTTCTTTCCTTCCTTCAATCCGGAATGGACAAGGGTTTGTCTCTCGGCTCTCTCAAGGGACAAGTATCGGCGCTTTACGTGTTTTTTCAAAAGCGTCTAGCCAGGCTTCCGCAGGTCCGCACGTTCCTGCAGGGAGTTTGCCACATAGTCCCACCTTACAAGCGGCCGCTGGAACCCTGGGATCTCAACAGGGTTCTACGGGCTCTTCAGAAACCACCTTTTGAGCCGCTGCGGGATGTCTCTCTATCACGTCTTTCGCAGAAGGTGGCATTTCTAGTGGCAGTTACATCACTCCGAAGAGTGTCAGAGCTTGCAGCGCTGTCATGCAAAGCCCCCTTCCTGGTTTTTCACCAGGATAAGGTAGTTCTGCGTCCGGTCCCGGACTTTCTCCCTAAGGTGGTATCCCCTTTTCATCTCAATCAGGATATCTCCTTACCTTCATTTTGCCCTCATCCAATTCACCAATGTGAAAAGGATTTGCATTTGTTAGATCTAGTGAGAGCACTCCGGATCTACGTGTCTCGCACGGCGCCACTGCGCCGTTCTGATGCGCTCTTTGTCCTTGTCGCTGGCCAGCGTAAGGGGTCGCAGGCTTCCAAGTCAACCTTGGCTCGGTGGATCAAGGAACCGATTTTTGAAGCCTACCGTTCTTCTGGGCTTCCGATTCCTTCAGGGCTGAAAGCCCATTCTACCAGAGCCGTAGGTGCGTCTTGGGCATTGAGGCACCGGGCTACGGCTCAGCAGGTGTGTCAGGCGGCTACCTGGTCTAGTCTGCACACTTTCACGAAACACTATCAAGTGCATACCTATGCTTCGGCAGATGCCAGTCTAGGTAGGCGAGTCCTTCAGGCGGCGGTTGCCCACCTGTAAGAGGGGGCTGTTGTCGGCTCTTTTTATCGAGGTATTCTTTTACCCACCCAGGGACTGCTTTGGGACGTCCCAATTGTCTGGGTCTCCCAATGGAGCGACAAAGAAGAAGGGAATTTTGTTTACTTACCGTAAATTCCTTTTCTTCTAGCTCCTATTGGGAGACCCAGCACCCGCCCCTGTTCCCTTCGGGCTGTTTGTTCTTTTGTGTACACATGTTGTTCATGTTGAATTGTTCTTTTGGTTCATGGTTTCAGTTCTCCGAACATCCTTCGGATTGAATTTACCCTAGACCAATTTATGTTTCCTCCTTCCTGCTTTTGCACCAAAACTGAGGAGCCCGTGATGCACGGGGGGGTGTATAGGCAGAGGGGAGGGGTTACACTTTTTAAAGTGTAATACTTTGTGTGGCCTCCGGAGGCAGAAGCTATACACCCAATTGTCTGGGTCTCCCAATAGGAGCTAGAAGAAAAGGAATTTACGGTAAGTAAACAAAATTCCCTTCTTTTCATAAACGCAAAAAATATTGTCCTAAATTTGGTACTAACATGAAGTCCAATATGTGCCAAAAAACAATCTCAGAATCACCGGGATCCGTTGAAGCGTTCCAGAGTTATAACCTCATGAAGTGACACTGGTCAGAATTGCAAAATTTGGTCTGGTCATTAAGGTGAAAATTAGCTCCGTCACTAAATGGTTAATATTATTCCTAACATCTGCAGTTTTGGTATAGCTAAGTAATATCTGATCAATATGTTTATTTCAGCAGAAAATTATGCTTCGCACGTAATTATCTTTATTACAGTAATATAATCATAGGTGTGCCTGGTACAAACTGGTATTTTATTCACTGAGAGTCTACGGGTCATCGTGACCAATTAAACTGTATTAAGCATATTGAATCTTTATTAAGCAGTATTTTGTATTAACTTCTGAAATGGGGGTCTTACTGCCCTATCAAGGGAAAGATGGATACATGAATAGATAGATAGATAGATAATAGATGAGAAAGACCTATAATGTCCCACCTCCCTGCATATTCTAAGCTTACACCCTTTAGTGACTTTAATGTGGCACTAAAGGGTGCTTAGCCTTGTATTTAGCCAAAAAATAAATAAACAATTAAAAAAAAGACGTGAGGTCCCCTCTTTCTTTTGTAGCCAGCTAGGGTAAAGCAGACGGCTGCAACCTGCAAACCACAGCTGGCAGCTTCACCTTGGCTGGTAATCCAAAACACGCTGTTATTTTACATTAAATAAATAATTTAAAACAAAAAACGTCGGGTCCCCCCCAAATTAGATCACCAGCCAAGGTAAAGCGGACAGCTGTGGTCTGGTATTCTCAGACTAGGGACGTCCACCGTTATTGGACACTCCTCAGCCTAAAAATAGCAGGCCACAGCCGCCCCAGAAGTGGCGCATCCATTAGACGTGCCAATCCTGGCGCTTCGCCCCTACTCATCCCGTTGCCCTGGTGCGGTGGCAAACGACGTAATATATGGGGTTGATGCCAGATGTGTAATGTCACCTGGCATCAAGCCCTGGGGTTAGTGATGTCAAGCGTCTATCAGATACCTGACATCACTACCCAGTCAGTAAGAAATATAAAATAGACAACAAAAAAGTTTTATTTGAAAAAACACTCCCCAAAACATTCCCTCTTTCACTAATTTATTGAAAAGAACAATCAAATCCGGGTCCGGCATAATCCAATAAGGGGTTCCGCAACGATCCATACCACTGTCCCAGTCAATGAAGAACAGAATGTTCCCCATTGGCTGGGAGAGCAGTGCAGTGACCTGAGCTAACATCAATAGGTCAGCCCAGGTCACTGAAAGGGATGACGAGCGCTGCTGTCAGGAGATTAGATGAGATCATTACCTTCTGTGACGATCTCCTGCACTCCTGACGTCAGCGCTGTCACTGACTTCTATGCCCGCCGCGTTCTCAGCGAAGAATCGCGGGAGCCCATGACGTCACCACTAGTGACAGTCTCGGGGCGCTCGCGAGACTTGATGTGAGAACTCGGCGGGCAATGGAAGGCAGTGACCGCGCTGACGTCAGGAGAGCAGGAGATCGTCACAGCAGGTAATGATCTCATCTAACCTCCTGACAGCAGCGCTCGTCATCCCCGCGGCTGCCAGAACTGCAGTGTGAGAAGCAGTGCGGGCAGCCGCGGGTCTGGAGCGGGACACAGACTGCACGGGCACCCGATGGAGGTCACACGGAAGTGCATCCGTGCGGCGTCCAGGGAGAGTGATGTGTGTGTGTGTTTATGCTCTGCTTCCTCTTCCTGTCATAATGACATCACTTCCCTGCAAAACGCAGAGTAGTGATGAACATTAAATCGCGGCTCTACTGAGGGTATACCGCACATCATTTGCAACCTGCGGTATACCCACGGTTTTTCGCGATTACATTACAGTGAATGGAGTGAAATACCGCAGGTACCTGCGGAAAAGAAGTGACATGCACATTTTCTCAAGAAATTATGCAGAAAGAATTTTCTTGAGAAAAAAACGCAGTGTGCGCACAGCTATTTTTTTTTTCCCATAGTTTTTGCTGGGAAATGTCTGCAGAAAGGTTACAAACATTTCTCAAGAAATTTCTGCAGCAAAACTGCAGGTAAAACCGCGGGTAAAAACGCAGTGTGCGCATAGGGCCTTAGAGTCGGTGCCACAATATGAATTTGATGTTTGAATTAACGGATAATTTTTCTGTCTGTTATACTCAGATGCTGTCTTTGTTGGGGTAAGTGTGGAATAGCAGAGATTTTCCATCCTGGATTTTGCAGATGATTTACCATAAAGGATACTTTCACATGGAGTATTTCTAGATGTGGATTTTTGTGCACAAATAAAAAAAACGCTTCCTTTTAAGTCCTGTTTTGAATAAGCCTCCTATTCAATTCAATGGTGCTGTTTATTTGCACGTGTATTTTACCTTGTGGGAAAAAAGCAACATGGTAATAATTGAGTCAATTGAAGCAGAAAAAGTGCCCCATACATGAAAGCCACTTAAAGGAAACCTGTAACCAGATTTGGCACCTATAAGCTGCGGCCACCATCATTGGGCTCTTTATATACAGCATTCTAGAATACTACAGTGTATATAAGAGCCCAGGCTGCTGTCTAATGTAAAAATCACTTTTATAATTCTCACCTAAGGGGCGATCCAGTCCGATGGGTGTCGGTTCTCTGTGGTCTGGCGCCTATTCTCTCCGGCGATCGCCATTCTCCTACCCAGCCAAGTATGGATGATGTGTCCTGCTCAGGGCAGATCAAAGTACTGTAATGTGCAGGTGTGAGGCAAGGTTATAGACCATCCGCGCATGCACACTACCTGCGCAGGACACATCATCCATACTTGGCTGGGTAGAAGGAGGACGACGATCGCAGCAGAGAGGAGGCCCTGGACCGGAAAGCAGCGACACCCATCGGACCAGACCGCCCCCTAGGTGAGTATTATAAAAGTGTTTTATACGTTCTACACAGCGGCCTGGGCTCTTATATATAGTATTCTAGAATGCTGTATATAAGAGCTTATTGGTGGTGGCCGCAGCTTATAGGGCCCAAATCAGGGGACAGGTTCCCTTTTACAAAAAACTAAAATGTATGTTGCATGGGCAGAAGAGTGGCACCAATCTGAGAGGTGAGGTATGCTTTTTTTTTTATTTTATTTTTTTACCGTCGAAACATTGAATATAAGTAGTCCAATAGTAATGAAGCCCTCTGATACGCACAGTTTCTATGCTGCTGCGGCCATTGTGCTTGTGCATTAACTATTTTAAAGGTCCCGGTGAATTGTCCGCATTATCCAGAATGTTTGTTCTCTTTTCTAGGTGCTGATTCCCATCTCGCTCTACGTTTCCATTGAGGTGGTGAAGCTCGGGCAGCTCTACTTCATCCAGAATGACAAGGACTTCTATTGTGAGAAGTCTGACTCCCTCATTGAGTGCAGAGCTCTGAATATCTCTGAAGATCTGGGGCAGATCCAGTACATCTTCTCTGACAAGACGGGCACCTTAACTGAGAACAAAATGGTGTTCCGGAGGTGCAGCATTGCTGGGGTGGACTACTCTCATGAGGAGAATGGTATGGCGCTAGATATGTCAACTAGTTCATTCACTTTTATTGCGGCCCGGTTGCTGCTAGAAAGCGTTTTACTTACTGGAAGTTTCCACTATGGCCTAAAATTGGATATTCTATTTCCAATTAACCATATGGACTGCACAGTTTTGGAATGCTTTTACTAGCCAAGATAGTGACCTGCTATAGTTTTGGGCTGCCATGTCTTGTGTGATTGAGCCACTGGCAGAATTATCTCAAGGGAGAAAAGTATAAACCAAACATGCAGCCAATATATGACTTTAGCGTGTGGATCACTTCAGAGGTGCCTAATAAAAATTGGTCTGGTCAATGCAGAAATAACTTCCCATCTCCCAGATCCCCTATCCCAATGTGTAGTAGGTGTAGTAATATTTTTATTATTTTTTATTATTATTATTATTATTATTATTATTAGCAAATACCTTCAATAAGAAATGTAGTATAGTTCATCTGATTATAGCCATGTCCCTTACCTCATGTGCAGGGCATTGCAGATTAGGTATCCATGGTTATGTCCACTCATATAGTGACAGTTAGTTCCTCATCCTCGTAACCATGGATACCTAAGCTGCAATGCCCTGCACATGAGGTAAGAGACATGGTTCTATCAGGAGAACTATACTACATTTCTAATTGGAGGTATTTGCTAATATTATTATTAATATTATTACACCTACTTGGGATAGGATCCTGGAGATGGGAATACCCTTTTGTCTTTTTTTTCTCATGTATTAGTAAATATGCACCTGACATGTTATGTATAGATTTCACATTTTGGTTTAATTTTAGGATTGAAGCAAACCTTGATTTCTATCCATTTATTTATTTTTTTCGTGCTTGAAGATTATCATTTTCTTATTTTGAATTTTTCATCTATTGGTTTTCAAAGCTAAAAGGCTAGAGACCTATCAAGAGTCGGATCTGCATTCGGAAGATATAATGGATGGCGTCTGCTCCTCTAAATGTACAAGCTGCAAGTTCAAAAATCACAGCCCAAAGTCTATAAGGAGCACCCCAAGTATCAAGTCACTGAACAAGCTGCCCGTAATCGGTGTCGAACCGCACGGAGAAGGTGACGGGCCGGGTTCTCCACCACATCTAAGAAGCGTTGCATTCAGCAGCCCTATGGTATGCGTTTGTAGGTTTTTCGACTTTTCTTTTCTTGCTAATTAAAATAAAACATTGGAACATATTTTCTTGAATCTGTTTCTTCCCTTTTTTAGTGCGTTGTTTTTTTTTGTATTTTTTTATTCTGTTTTTCTTTTGATTATATTTATTATTATATTATTATATTTTATGATTATATTATATTTATTATATTATTTGATTATATTTATTTATTTACTATTTCTTTTGATTATATTTATATTCAACTTTCACAAGTTCTTTTCAGCCACATGGGCTATAGGCAGACAGCCTGGGCTTGTCATTGATGTCTATAGGGTTGTGTTCTGTGGAGAGAGGACTCAATAGTGATCAATAGGGATGATCGAATACCTCAAATATTCGGCTTCGCGAATATCCGACAAATAGGTCGCCGATATGCGAATATTTGATGCGCAATGTAAGTCTATGGGAAGCCCGAATAGTTGTTGTTCGGGTTTCCCATAGACCTATATTGCGCATCGAATAGTCGAATAGCGGCGACGTATTCTGAAAATATTCGCGAAGCCGAATATTTGAGGTATTCGATTATCCCTAATAATTAACACTGGTTTATTCAAGTGTTATAAAAGAGGCGTTTGGCGTTCTATGCTTTTTTTTTTTTGTTTTTTTTTTTTTTGTTTTTTGTTTTCATATTTTCACATATCTGAGCCTTGTTTTTATTTTTTTTTATGACCGAGAAGGAATCTCTCGTACACAGCAGGACTAGTCTGCCTCCTGTGAAGCTCCGTGATCAGTGTAAAAAGTAGAAATATGTTTCACATGGAGTCAATGTAATTTAAACAATACTGGCTTTTTGTCGTATTTTGATGATGCAATCCCCTTTAAACCTTTTTGTCTTTTACAGGAAAAAGATGTGGTGCCAGACTCTGGATTACTAAAAAAGTTTTGCAGCATCACTCCTCGTTTTCTGTATCTGTCTAATTTAGCTGAAAAGACTTGCCTGGAGACGTCTTATATTATTGACTTTTTCCTTGCACTTGCAATCTGTAATACTGTAGTGGTGTCTTTACCTAATCAGCCACGTCAAAAGGTTTGTACTGGTTTGTTTTTTTGGGGAGGAGGGGGGGGGGGGTTGTGCTTAGTCTCTATATCCAAAAATAATTTGTTTTATGTAAACAACTTCAAGAAAAAAAAAAAGAGGATGTCTATGTTAAAGGGAAGGTATCGCGGTTTTTTATATTTGTATTAAAAATAGTGATTATGAAATCAAGTATTTCTAATACGAAATGAAAATCGCTGCTTATTTATTTTTTATGTAATTCTTATTTTACTGGCGGCACTGGGGGCTGCCATGCTGGATTTGCTGTGTGTGTAACGACAGTAACTCCTTCCTTTATGGCAGCCCCTGTGCATAGACTCTGATAGTCGGGCTCCGACCCCATGAAGTACGTTGCAGTGGGCGTCTGTTGTGACCTGGATGCGCCCCCTGGGCTGTCCAGAACACAACAGAGGGAGGAGTTCAGCGCCATTATTGTGGAGCTCACAGCGTGTGCTGTTTGCTCCACTTTACCCCTGTCACCCGCCGGGATGTGTGAGTACGGGCCGCCTACCCTCCCCTCGTTACTGTCTCCGATGACATCCCATCCCTCCGTTCTCCCCAGCCCCTGCTCTGCCCCAGCTACTGACGCCGCCCCTCCCCCCTGCCGTTACCGTCTCCAATGACACCCCCTCCCTCCGTTCTCCCAAGTCCCCGCTCTGCCCGCTGCCGCAGCTCCCCCAGCTCTGCCCGCCGCTGCTGTGTGTGTGTGTGTGTGTGTGTGTGTGTCACAAGGTCCCCATCAGGGGTGATTGTGAGTGTGTGTCTGCGCTTGCGATACTGCGCAGTGAGCTTCCAGGACCTGCGAGAGGATCACATGGGAAGCATGTGCTGTCTCCGGATATTGTGAGTGTGTGCGCGCGATTGTACAGGTATGTGCGATATCGTGAGTGTATGCGATCGGATGTGTGAGTGTATGCGATCGGATGTGTGCGTGTATGCGATCGGATGTGTGAAATGTCGTCCGGACGCAGGGGAGGATGGCATGCAGCACAGCTGCCTGCAGCGCCCACCGGAGGTCACAGAGAGGAATGATGTGAAAGGTGTGTGTGTGTGTGTGTGTGTGTGTGTGTGTGTGTGTGGCACAAGGTCCCCATCAGGGGTGATTGTGTGTGTGTGTGTGTGTGGCACAAGGTCCCCATCAGGGGTGATTGTGTGTGTGTGTGTGTGGCACAAGGTCCCCATCAGGGGTGATTGTGTGTGTGTGTGTGTGTGTGTGTGTGTGTGTGTGGCACAAGGTCCCCATCAGGGGTGATTGTGTGTGTGTGTGTGTGTGTGTGTGTGTGGCACAAGGTCCCCATCAGGGGTGATTGTGTGTGTGTGGCACAAGGTCCCCATCAGGGGTGATTGTGTGTGTGTGTGTGTGTGTGTGTGTGTGTGTGTGGCACAAGGTCTCCATCAGGGGTGATTGTGTGTGTGTGTGTGTGTGTGTGTGTGGCACAAGGTCTCCATCAGGGGTGATTGTGTGTGTGTGTGTGTGTGTGTGGCACAAGGTCCCCATCAGGGGTGATTGTGTGTGTGTGTGTGTGTGGCACAAGGTCCCCATCAGGGGTGATTGTGTGTGTGTGTGTGTGTGTGTGGCACAAGGTCTCCATCAGGGGTGATTGTGTGTGTGTGTGTGTGTGTGTGTGTGGCACAAGGTCCCCATCAGGGGTGATTGTGTGTGTGTGTGTGTGTGTGTGTGTGTGGCACAAGGTCTCCATCAGGGGTGATTGTGTGTGTATGTGTGTGTGTGGCACAAGGTCCCCATCAGAGGTGATAGTGTGTGTGTGTGTGGCACAAGGTCCCCATCAGGGGTGATTTTGTGTGTGTAGCACAAGGTCCCCATCAGGGGGGATTGTGTGTGTGTGTGTGTGTGTGTGTGTGTGTGTGGCACAAGGTCCCCATCAGGGGTGATTTTGTGTGTGTGTGTGTGTGTGTGTGGCACAAGGTCCCCATCGGGGGTGATTGTGTGTGTGGCACAAGGTCCCCATCAGGGGTGATTGTGTGTGTGTGTGTGTGTGTGTGTGTGTGTGTGTGTGTGTGTGTGGCACAAGGTCCCCATCAGGGGTGATTTTGTGTGTGTGTGTGTGTGTGTGTGTGTGGCACAAGGTCCCCATCAGGGGTGATTGTGTGTGTGTGTGTGTGTGTGTGTGTGTGTGGCACAAGGTCCCCATCAGGGGTGATTGTGTGTGTGTGGCACAAGGTCCCCATCAGAGGTGATTGTGTGTGTGTGTAGCACAAGGTCCCCATCAGGGGTGATTGTGTGTGTGTAGCACAAGGTCCCCATCAGGGGTGATTTTGTGTGTGTGTGTGTGTGTGTGTGTGTGGCACAAGGTCCCCATCAGGGGTGATTTTGTGTGTGTGTGTGGCACAAGGTCCCCATCAGGAGTGATTGTGTGTCTGTGTGTGTGTGTGTGGCACAAGGTCCCCATCAGGGGTGATTGTGTGTGTGTAGCACAAGGTCCCCATCAGGGGTGATTTTGTGTGTGTGTGTGGCACAAGGTCCCCATCAGGAGTGATTGTGTGTGTGGCACAAGGTCCCCAGTGAGCTGTGTATCTAATACTCTCCTGTGTGATACTGTCTACACAGCTGTGTATCTAATCCTATCGTGTCATACTGTCTGCTGAGCTGTGTATCTAATCCTATCCTGTGTGATACTGTCTGCAGAGCCGTGTATCTAATTTTATCCTGTGTGATACTCCAGCTGTCCTTGGTGACACTTTAGACATTTCTGGTCACCAGGAAAATTGCTGTGCACTGTGTCCTTACATGTCATTCTCTGTTATCTGTTGTAAACACTCAGATTAGGAGGAGGGAGGTGTGCCATCACACACAGGAGAGCAGACTCCGCCCACTTTACAGCAGGCTGTAATCTGAGCTTTTTATACAGTGGAAATTCAGTAGGATTTCAGAAGCTGTTCCCCCTAATGTTTAACAGTGGAAAATATCAAACTTTTTTTTTTTTTTTTTTTTTTTTTTATATTTTGCACAATTAAAAAAAATATTTAAACAAAACATGTAAACATTATTTACATTACATACTTTACATTTTTTCAGTTATTATTTTTTTTTTTTTTTTTTTTGACGATACCTTCTCTTTAAGGAGAATGAGCAAAATTAAAACATGACTGTTTTGTTTTTTGTTTTTTTTTATTTTTTTGCAATAACAAGAACAAAAAAAAAAAGCGCCACATATGTCCATAGGTTGGTGTTCTACTTCCGCTCCATTGGAGTATATAGAGCTGTGTCCACCTGTGAACAGGTGTGGTGCTGTTTTTAGAAGAAGGCAGCAATATGTTTAATCTTCAGGCCTCATGAGCACACCGCAGTTTTGCGCAGCATTTTTGGGTGCAGTTTTGGTCCACACACTGCATGTATTTCCTTCCTCAGCAAACTCTGAGATTTCAGTTTTCCTTTCCACACGTTAAAGCTTTTTTTGGCTGCATTTTTGTGGTGACCAACATGTTAATTCTGTCTGCGTTTTTGCCACCCAGGAGGAGCGAGTGAGCCAGATGAGGCAGTAGGTTTAGGCTGATTTTCTCAGTGTGCAGCGCGCCTATACGGAGCTCCATGGGTTCGGTGATGGATAATACGGAATCAGAGAGAGGTCTCCCGTCTACGGAGGCGATCACAAGAGGACTTGAGAGCGGTATAATGGGAATCCGTTATTTGTCCACAGTGGCTTGTTGTATGAAGTTGCCTGCTGACCCAGAATCCAAATACACCTCTGCCGTGAACCGGGTCTCCTGCGTGGTCAGCGTTACTGGGGATGCGAGTGCTCCGACGCCTAGGGTAGCCTCCCCTACCAACCCTAGGCTTTGGAGTTTCTTGGCCGGTCTGGGCAGGAACGAATCAGATGGGGCACCACAGTAGAGGCATAGGCCCCTGGCGATCCGCTCCTTCCTGCCACAGGCGATCCACTTGCATGGTTTCGGGAGTAGAACTGGATGGCACCGACAGGGGAGCGGCGGGTCTCTGGATTGCTGAGACATGGCGTATCGGTCTCCTCTACCGGAGTACTTCCTTGGTCCGTTCCTGGAAGCGGAGGTCAATCCTGGAGGTCAGAGAGATCAGACCATCCAAGGTAGGAGGAACATCACGACCAGCCAACTCGTCCTTGATGCGACCGGAGAGCCCCTCCCAGAAGGCCGCAGTCAATGCCTTGTTGTTCCATCCCAATTCGGAGGCAAGCATGCGGAAACGGATGGCGTATTGACCAACGGTTAGAGAGCCTTGGCGTAGTCTAAGGAGAGAAGAGGCCGTCACTGAGGTACGTCCCTGTTCGTCAAAGGTGTTGCGGAAGGCCTCTAGGAATGCACGGATGTTGGTGGTCACCGGATCGTCTCTGTCCCATAAGGGATTCATCCAGGCCAATGCTTCTCCCTCCAGATGGGACATCAGGAAGGCCACTTTCGCCTGATCCAAGACGAAGAGGTGTGGGAGCAACTTGAAGTGCAGGGAGCATTGATTCAGGAAGCCTCTACAGGTTTTGGGGTCCCCGACATACCGGGGCGGAGCAGCAAGACGGAGTTTTAAGGCTGAAGCGGACGCAGCCGCGGGAACCGCTGCCGTAGACTGATCACAGAGCTGTGGCAGTTGCCTGAAGAGTATTCAAACAGGTATCCACGGACGTTGTAAAGGCCAGCATGCGAGATTGGGTCTCGCGTTGTCGCACCAGTTCTTGGTGTAATCCAGCCAGCTGGGACGCTTGTGACCCAGCGGGATCCATGGCCTGTTCAACCTGTCAGGTTCGGTGCAAGGAGGGGGATCCACGGGACTGCGCACTGAACTCAGCCCCCACAAGGAGACCACCAGGAGCAAACCCCTATACAGGGGCTGTCTGGCAATCACCCCAGAGGGCCTAGATACGCAGCAGCCGGGAAGGGAGCGTTGCGGGTTAGTGTCCGAGGATGTCCACACAGGATATGGAGGCTGGTCCCGGGGTAGACATGGACTAAGAATAACCGGGTACTGGTGCCGACTGGAGTTGGTAAATGGAGTCCGGAGTTAGCGAAGATGCAGTCAGGAAATACTGGGCGGAGTCCAGGATTGTTGACGGGTACAGGCTGGAGGAAGATGACTGGGTCCACAACAGAGGACCGGACACACACAGGCAGCAGTCGGGATCTGCGGGCAGAGACAGGGTTAATCTAGGGCACAAGACACAGAGGGACCTGAACACTAGCACAAGAGACACGGCTACTGGTGCATGTTGAACTGGCACCGCCCATAGGGAAAAGGAAGTCCCATATACCCTGTTATCAGCCATTTCCTGTTTCAGAGACGCTGGCCCTTGAGTGCAGGACGCAGGAGAGATGAGGCAGAGTCCTGTGCTGCAGCGAGACACCGGAACTGCCGAGCGAGGGGCAGGGAGGAGGCCGAGGGAGGAGAGCGGCTGCCATGGTCTGTGTGCACGGGAACCGGGCCGGTGAGAGGGGAGCGGTGCCGGGATAAGCGGTGTGGTGACGAGCGGCGCCGAGGCCCTGGAGGCGCGACAACGGTTAAAACGATTCCCCCAAAAAATGTCAGAATGCGGTTTTGTTTTTTTTTTCTCAATTTTTCCACATTTGAAATAGTTTTTTTTTTCGTTTTACAGTACACTATGTGGTAAAATGAATGTCATTGAAAAGTTCATCTCATTCCGCAAAAAACAAGCCCTCACACGGCTATGTGGTTAGGAAAATAAAAAAACGTTATGGGTCTGGGAAGAAAGGGAATTAAAAATGAAAATGCAAATAAGAAAAGTGGCCGCATCATGAAGGGATAAAAAGAAAACTACTTAAGAAGGATGTTGCACATTATTAAGCAGCGACTGTTTACAAGCAATATAGGAAATAAAAAGGATCTTTCTGCTGTTGAAAAGTGTCAAATAGTGCGATGCCTTGGAGAAGGTATGAAAACAGTCGATATGTCACTAAAACTTAAGCGTGATCATCGTACTGTGAAGATATTTATGCTAATATACATCAGAGACTGGTCCGTGCAGATAAAGGCATAATGAGGATGGTTTCTGCAAGACATACATTGTACTAAGTGAGTAGCTGTTAAAACACTATTACAAAGCATCAAAAAGGTATTGGAAACTGTTAGTGCCTCTGGAGTCCCATGAACGTTAAGTACGTTAATGTATAGGATCATCCAGAGGCTCTAGTTGTGCATACTCCTACTATTCGGCCACCCCTAACCAGTGCTCACAAGCTGAAACTGTTAGTTAGCCCAGGCATACATGAAGACTAATTTTTAAACAATCTTGTTTACTGATGAGTGTCCTACAACCTTGAATGATCCAGATGGATGGAGTAGTGGATGGTTGGTGGATGGCCACAATGTCCCAACAAGGCGGTGCAAGGAGAGGTGACAGTCATGTTTTTGGCCATAATCCTGAGGAGACAGCTGGTAAGCCCTTTGAGGGTCCCTGAAGGTTTAGAAAATGAGCCCAGCATTGTACTGTATATAGAGTTTGACTGACCACTTTCTTCCATGGTACAAAAAGAACCGTGTCCTCCATAACAAAATCATCTTCATTCGTTACAATGCACTGTCCCATGCTGAAAAGAATACCTCTGTCATTGGCTGCCATGGGCATAAAAGGAGATAAACTCATTGTGTGGCCACCAGTCTTCTCTGACCTCAACCCTATTGAGAACCTTTGGAGTGTCCTCCAACAAAAGGTAAATGAGGGTAGGAGGCAGTTCACATCAAAACAGCAGCTCTGGGAGGCTATTCCGACATCATGGAAAGAAATTCAAGCAGAAACTCTCCAAAAACTCACAAGTTCAATAGATGCAAGAATTATGAAGGTGATATCAAAGAAGGGTGCTTATGTTATCATGTACCTTTTTGCCTGTTAAGATGTTTTAGATTGGACAAGCATTTGACTTCAGTAAAGGTCCAGTCACACTAAGCAACTTACCAGCGATCCCAACAACGATAGGGATCGCTGGTAAGTTGCTAGGAGGTTGCTGGTGAGATGTCACACTGCAACGCTCCAGCGATCCCACCAGCAACCTGACCTGGCAGGGATCGCTGGAGCGTCGCTACACGAGTTGCTGGTGAGCTCACCAGCAACCAGTGACCAGCCCCCAGCGCCGCGTGGAAGATGCTGCGCTTGGTAACTAAGGTAAATATCGGGTAACCAACCCGATATTTACCTTGGTTACCAGCGCACGGAGCCACACGTGCAGAGAGCAGGGAGCAGTGCACACTGAGCGCTGGCTCCCTGCTCTCCTAGTTACAGCACACATCGGGTTAATTACCCGATGTGTGCTTCAGCTACATGTGCACAGAGCAGGGAGCAGCGCACAATGCTTAGCGCTGGCTCCTTGCTCTCTTAGCTACAGCACACATCGGGTTAATTAACCCGATGTGTCCTGCAGCTACATGTGCACAGAGCAGGAGCCGGCACTGACAGTGAGAGCGGCGGAGGCTGGTATCAAAGGTAAATATCGGGTAACCAAGGACAGGGCTTCTTGGTTACCCGATGTTTACATTGGTTACCAGCCTCCGCAGAAGCCGGCTCCTGCTGCCTGCACATTTAGTTGTTGCTGTCTCGCTGTCACATACAGCGATCTGTGCTTCACAGCGGGACAGCAACAACTAAAAAATGGCCCAGGACATTCAGCAACAACCAACGACCTCACAGCAGGGGCCAGGTTGTTGCTGGATGTCACACACAGCAACATCGCTAGCAACGTCACAAAAGTTGTTCGTTAGCAGCGATGTTGCTAGCGATGTTGCTTAGTGTGACGGGGCCTTAAATGTGACCTCTTAATGCTGTAAATTCAATCAATGCCTATTTTCAGTTTTTTATAATCTATATAATGTTTGGAAACTCTTGAGCATAATAATTTAGAACAGAGCATTTGGAGTTTTTTTTTTAGTTTTTAAAAAAAATACTGCGCTCATTGGGAGTCCAATTAAATGTGATTTATACTCTTAATGGTTAATGATTTAAACATTAATACTGACTCATTTGCATCCACCATTTAGGTAAATCATAGGAAAATAGTAACATATATACCAAAAAAAAACAAAAAAAAATGTTTGGCATATATGTTCTCCAATATTTCAAACAATTTTAAGCCAATGTTCTGGTAAAAATGGTTTGAGGAAACGTCAGTGTAAAGGCACATTTTTTTGGATGTCCACTATAAGGGGCTGTGCTTAGTTTGAACAGTCATTTTGTTCTGACAAACTTTTGTTTAAGGGGTTAGCCGGCTTATTTTGAGTATTTGTTATTATTTCCCTATTGGGCTACATTGGGGCAGGTAAGTAGATAGTGGGCACTTACCTGCCCTGCTGTCAGCCCCTCTCCCCCGGCTCAGAGCGATCATGTGACCGCTCCTGCCGCGATTTTGCTTCTTCCGGTTATTTCATGTCAACATGGGCAGGACCATGTTGACATGCAAATCTGGAAACAGCATGTCGCCTCCCTGCTGGGCGGCTACAGTGCGTGGAGTCTCCACCCCCCTTCCCTGCACCCTCCCACACATTCCCCCGCACCCGTACTCTCCCCGCAACCTCCCCCTGCACTGCTGTGGGACCCGTGAGCTTAGGGGAGGGGGCGGCGGCAGCTGCACATGGTGTCGCCGCCAGCACCGGGCCCCCTGCTCAGGATCGCACGTTCAAATGTACCGGCATCACAGATGCTGATATATTTGAAAGCACTGATGAGAGGGAGCGCAGCGCTGCTTCTCATCACTGCCCCGCTGTCTGTGTCTGATGACAGTTCAGGACAGCGGTGACGTCACTACTGTGCTGATATGTCCTGACCAGACAGCGTGCGAACGTGCAGAAGCGGCGGGGACCGAGGGGGGTAAGTATGTATTCCCTACATGTGTTCCCTATGGGGGTAGGAGGGTCGGTGCAGTACAATGGTGGGGGGGGTCGGTACAGAGCGCCGTGTGTGTGTGTGTGCCCTATGGGGTGGGGGGGTGCAGAGCCCTATGTGGTGGGGGGGTGCAGAGTCCTATGTGGTGGGGGGGTGCAGAGTCCTTTGTGGGGGGGGGTGCAGAGTCCTATGTGGTGGGGGGGTGCAGAGTCCCATGTGGTGGGGGGGTGCAGAGTCCCATGTGGTGGGGGGGTGCAGAGTCCCATGTGGTGGGGGGGTGCAGAGTCCCATGTGGTGGGGGGGTGCAGAGTCCCGTGTGTGTGTGTGGGGTGCAGAGCCCTGTGTGTGTGTGTGGGGTGCAGAGCCCTGTGTGTGTGTGTGGGGTGCAGAGCCCTGTGTGTGTGTGTGTGTGTGTGTGTGGGGTGCAGAGCCCTGTGTGTGTGTGTGTGTGTGTGTGGGGTGCAGAGCCCTGTGTGTGTGTGTGTGTGTGTGGGGTGCAGAGCCCTGTGTGTGTGTGTGTGTGTGGGGTGCAGAGCCCTGTGTGTGTGTGTGTGTGTGGGGTGCAGAGCCCTGTGTGTGTGTGTGTGTGGGGTGCAGAGCCCTGTGTGTGTGTGTGTGTGGGGTGCAGAGCCCTGTGTGTGTGTGTGTGTGTGGGGTGCAGAGCCCTGTGTGTGTGTGTGTGTGTGTGGGGTGCAGAGCCCTGTGTGTCTGTGTGTGGGGTGCAGAGCCCTGTGTGTCTGTGTGTGGGGTGCAGAGCCCTGTGTGTCTGTGGTGCAGAGCCCTGTGTGTGGGGTGCAGAGCCCCGTGTGTCTGTGTGTGGGGGTGTGTGTGCGCGCGGTGCAGAGCCCGATGTGTGTGTGTGTGTGTGTGCGCGCGCGCGGTGCAGAGCCCGGTGTGTGTGTGTGTGTGTGTGTGTGTGTGCGCGCAGAGCTCGATGTGTGTGTGTGTGTGTGCGCGCGCGCGGTGCAGAGCCCGATGTGTGTGTGTGTGTGTGTGCGCGCGGCGCAGAGCCCGATGTGTGTGTGTGTGCGCGTGGCGCAGAGCCCGATGTGTGTGCGCGCGCGCGGTGCAGAGCCCGATGTGTGTGTGTGCGCGGTGCAGAGCCCGATGTGTGTGTGTGCGCGGTGCAGAGCCCGATGTGTGTGTGTGTGTGTGTGTGTGCGTGCGGTGCAGAGCCCGATGTGTGTGTGTGCGGTGCAGAGCCCGGTGTGTGTGTGTGTGTGTGCGCGGCGCAGAGCCCGGTGTGTGTGTGTGTGCGCGCGGTGCAGAGCCCGATGTGTGTGTGTGTGTGTGTGTGTGTGTGTGTGTGTGTGTGTGTGTGCGCGGCGCAGAGCCCGGTGTGTGTGTGTGTGCGCGGTGCAGAGCCCGATGTGTGTGTGCGCGCGGTGCAGAGCCCGGTGTGTGTGTGTGCGGCGCAGAGCCCGATGTGTGTGTGTGTGCGCGCGGTGCAGAGCCCGATGTGTGTGTGTGCGCGGTGCAGAGCCCGATGTGTGTGTGTGTGTGTGCGCGCGCGCGGTGCAGAGCCCGATGTGTGTGTGTGCGGTGCAGAGCCCGATGTGTGTGCGGTGCAGAGCCCGGTGTGTGTGTGCTGTGCAGTGCAGAGCCCGGTGTGTGTGTGTGGGGTGCAGAGCCCGGTGTGTGTGTGTGTGGGGTGCAGAGCCCGGTGTGTGTGTGTGTGTGGGGTGCAGAGCCCGGTGTGTGTGTGGGGTGCAGAGCCCGGTGTGTGTGTGGGGTACAGAGCCCGGTGTGTGTGTGTGTGCGGTGCAGAGCCCGATGTGTGTGTGCGGTGCAGAGCCCGGTGTGTGTGTGTGTGTGTGTGCGCGCGCGGTGCAGAGCCTGATGTGTGTGTGCGCGGTGCAGAGCCCGATGTGTGTGTGTGTGTGTGTGTGTGTGTGTGCGCGGTGCAGAGCCCGATGTGTGTGTGTGTGTGTGTGTGGTGCAGAGCCCGATGTGTGTGTGTGTGTGTGTGTGTGTGTGTGGTGCAGAGCCCGATGTGTGTGTGTGTGCTGTGCGGTGCAGAGCCCGATGTGTGTGTGTGTGTGCTGTGCAGTGCAGAGCCCGGTGTGTGTGTGCGGTGCCCGATGTGTGTGTGTGTGTGGTGCAGAGCCCGATGTGTGTGTGTGTGTGTGTGTGTGTGTGTGTGTGTGTGTTCGCGGTGCAGAGCCCGATGTGTGTGTGCGGTGCAGAGCCCGATGTGTGTGTCTGTGTGTGTGTGCGCGGTGCAGAGCCCGATGTGTGTGTCTGTGTGTGTGTGTGTGTGTGTGTGGTGCAGAGCCCGATGTGTGTGTGTTGTGCAGAGCCTGATGTGTGTGTGTGTGTGTGTGTGTGCGGTGCAGAGCCCGATGTGTGTGTGTGTGTGTGCGATGCAGAGCCTGATGTGGGGCTGTTATTTCCAATGCTGTAGTGATAACAGGTCAGTGCTGGGGCAGAATACTGACAGGGAATGTGTGTGCAGGGGGCGGGCAGAGGGTGGGGCTGGCAGGGGGCGGGGCTGGACAGTGAGGTGGGCGGTGCCAGCTGTGACTGGGAGGTTTAGCACAGGAAGTTATCATGTTTGCTTGTGCTGAATGTAAACAAAGAGCTGCAGAGAATAAAGGGTGAATTCAAGAGGAACAAAAGTTAGAAAACAAAAAATAACAATGTAGGGCTGTTTTATGACAGCACAGATAAACTCAAAAGTTTTTGGTAAGCTAATGTCGGACAACTCCTTTAACTTTTTTCAAAAACACCACCTCCAATACACTAATATTTTCTGGACATGATGTTTTTCTCAGATTAAATTAAGAAAAGACAAATGGGAATGTAGCACAATATGGGATTCTGTGACATCTTGTCTCACATAGTCAAACCTTTGAGTAAAGTCAGAAGCAACGTGTTATTTTTTTTATTTTTCTTTTATTCACCCATACTGGATCTGGTCCATGTAATGTAGAGGGCTGTAGACCTGTCCATTTGTCAGTGAAAGTGTTTTGAGACTGATACATATATTACGTGGGTATGTGCTCATGTTTTACAGTATATGATTATATATTGACAGGTAAGGATGCCATCTTTAATTAAAACTCCAATGAAGTCTCTTGAAGAAATCAAGCAGATGTTTCAAAGGTTCTCTGTTCGGAAACTCAGTTCCACTTCACTTTCCAGTTCAAAAGATTCTTCTACAGACACTCCCAACAACTTCATGAACAAAGTGCCCCTCTTTAGCAGAATGAAGCTGGCTTCTCCTGCTGAGGGCGACCGTTCTTTGGAGGTTAGCCTCGATGCTACTAGTGAAATGCCCCTTGAAGGCCTGGACAACTCAGACTTTGAAAGTCCTAATTATGTCATCGATAAACCTACTGCGGGTGAGCTTTACTATGAAGCAGAGTCTCCGGATGAAGCTGCGTTGGTTCATGCTGCTCGCGCTTATAAATGCACCCTTCAGTCTCGGACTCCTGACCAAGTCACTGTTGAGCTTGGCTTTCTTGGGCCTTTATCATTTCAGTTACTGCACATTTTGCCATTTGACTCCGTAAGGAAAAGGATGTCTGTTGTGGTGCGACATCCTATGTCCAATGAGGTAGTGGTCTATACCAAAGGTGCTGACTCCGTAATAATGGATCTCCTAGCCCTGGTATCTAATGGTAAGTTTTGAGTCCCTTTCTCAAATGTAACAAGTGATCTTCTTTAAGGTAAAAATCCTTTTTAAAGCAGATTTTACAATGCATACGCCATATGTCAGAAGACCTTTGACCTGATGAGGCTGGTGTAGTTGCTTTAGAAGAGCATTTCAAAATGATTGTTTTTTTTTTTTGTTTTTTTTTTTTTAAATGAGAGAGAAAGCAAATTAAGGCCACGTGAGTTTCTTTTACCTCGGTATTTGTAAGCCTACAACAGGAGAGCAACAATGAGAGGACGAGTATAATAGAAACACAGGCACCACTTCTGCATTTTTCTGCCACTCCTGGTTTTGGCTACAGCTACTGAGGCAAAAAAAAAAAAACCCTCACCAAATTAACTTGTGCAGGTGGCCTAAGGGGTACTTTGCACGCTGCGACATCACTAGCCGATGATAACGATGCAGAGCGCGATAGTCCCCGCCCCCGTCGCACATGCGATATCTTGTGATAGCTGGCGTAGCGAACATTATCGCTACGGCAGCTTCACACGCACTTACTTGCTCTGCGACGTCGCTCTGGCCGGCGACCTGCTTCCTTCCTAAGGGGGCGGGTCGTACGGCGTCACAGCGACGTCACATGGCAGGCGGCCAATAGAAGCGGAGGGGCGGAGATGAACAGGATGTAAACATCCCGCCCACCTCCTTCCTTTTTCATTGCAGGCGGGACGCAGGTAAGGAGATGTTCCTCGCTCCTGCGGCTTCATACATAGCGATGTGTGCTGCCGCAGGAACGAGGAACAACATCGTACCTGTCGCTGCAGCGAAATAATGGAAATTACTGACACTACACCGATCAGTTTTTCGACGCTTTTGCGATCGTTTATCGGTGCTTCTAGGCTTTACACGTTGCAATGTCGTTACCGGCGCCGTATGTGCGTCACTTTTGATTTGACCCAGACGAGATCGCAGTAGCGATGTCGCAATGTGCAAAGCCCCCCTAAGAGTTTGGCCAAAAAGTGAGAAAGCTCAGTCTCAAGTGTATTGAGTCTCTGCACACCCAGCCTGACTCCCAGCTGCAGCTTGTACTGAGCAGAGTGAGATCTTAGCAGCAGCAGGGAGGAGGGACACTGAAAATCTGTCAATTCAGGCAAGGTGAGTAGAGATTCAGGTCACATTTTTTTGAAAAAAGAAAAAAAAATTATACAGTGATTCGTTGTTAGGTTACATCATCATCTCTAAATACCCTATTTTCAATATATGGTTTATATTGTGAAAGACTTATCTCTCAATAAATAAGGGATCCACATAATTCTGCAAATAGATTTTTGGATTTTCTAATATAAAAAGTACATAAAAAGACAAAAGTATCCTATAAAATTATATAGGGCAAAAACACCTAGGGATTAAAACATCAAGTTTTGGAAATAATTTTTAAGCAACTAGTTGTTTTAAAGGGAATCTGTCAGCAGGTTTTTGCGATGTAATTTGAGAGCACCATAATTTAGGAGCGGAGACTCTGATTACAGTGATGTCACTTATTGGGCTGTGTGTTATTTCATTACAATTAGTGTTTTATCAGCAGGAGATTATCACTAGATCATGCCTTCTTGTCCAATCTTAGCCCCACCACTGATGAGCAGCTCTCTGTCACTCTACAATGTACACAGAAACCTGTGTTGTGGACGGTGTTGTACACAGCGCAATAACTGAGCTCTGCTAGATCTACAGAGAAAACCGTGACTCTATAAAAGCTGCACCCAGTAAACTAAGTGATCCATCGCTGGAACCTGGGTCTCTTTCCCTACCTCAAGCTGCTGTCAGATTACATAGCAAAAACCTGCTGAAAGATTCCATTTTAGCTTTTATTTTTTCATCTTTGCAACATTTAGTAGATCCATCATTGCACAGACATATCTGTAGTTGTTTTTTATTGTAGTTAATCTTTTGTTTTGTGATTTCAGATAACCACAGAACAGGTAGCGATACACTCCAGGACGAGATCCGAACATTGACACAGAAACATTTAGATAAATACGCTAAAGGAGGACTCCGCACTTTATGTATTGCAAAAAAGGTAACCATGTGCTCTGCCGTACAAAATAATTGTGCTGACGGGAATGTCGGTGGATTTCACCCTCATCAACTATTAGTGTCCCGTAATAGGGGCTTGGGAAACGAATTAATGCGTTCCAAGGCTTTATATATTTCACATATGAAGAGACAAATCTTTGGTTCAGTCACTCGTCATATTCTAATGAATCCTGATTGAGGATAATCATTCTAAGAAAAAGTGACAGTAGATAAAATTGGAAGACTTCACTCAACATGTCCTTAGCAAATCAGGTTTTCTCACTCAGTATTAGGCTATGTGCCCACGGGGACAGTGTCCTGCGGTTATATCCGCAGGTGCTCCCACAAATCCGCAGCACAACTTTGTCTGTTTCCATGCTGCGGATGTATTTCAGAATGTCCTGCCGATATGGTGCGGGCATTCTGCATTGAGGATACAGTACCATGGCTTCGGCACTGCATCCTCAATGCAGAACAAGTGCTGAGTGATCGGGGTGCTCATACTTACCTCCATCATGCAGCACCTCGCTTTCCGGCGGCCGGGTCACTCTGTCAGCGTCTGGTGCACTGTGCTGGAGAAGAAGGGCGGGCCTGCACTAGCTCTGGCTGTCACATGACCGTAGCTCGTGCAGGCCCCGCCCACCTCTTCCTTCCTGTACCTGGATCGACCGCGCTCCTGTGCACCGGACGGAGAAAGTGACATTGTTGTCTTCTATCAAGACAGGTATGTAAATGGGACCCTGCGGAGAAGTCCGCAGGAATAATTCCCATGCTGCTGATTTTTCCGCAGGGAAATCCGCATTATTTCTGCTGCGGAAAAAAACGCAGCGTGGGCACAGCAGTTCCCAAATGCCATAGAAATGGCTGGGGAGTAGCTGTGCTGCAGATTGTTGAAAAATCTGCGGAATTTCCGCGAAAAATCCGCGGCAAATTCCACGCATTTTCCGCAGCATGGGCACATAGCCTTAGGCCTTGTGCGCACGCTGCGGATTTTGCCGCGGATTTTACTGCGACTTTACTGCAGAAAATATGTCTAACTTTTCTGCAGTCATTCCCCAGCAAAACCTATGGGTATAAAAAAAACTGCTTTTTTTTTTTTACCTGTGGAATTAATGTGCATGTCACTACTTTTCTGCATGTACCTGCTTTTTTTTCCATAGATAATGGTAAAAAACCGCAGGGACCAACCCACGGAAAAGCTGCGGCAAAACCGCACCAAGCCGCGGCGAAACCGCATGCGGATTTCGTTGCAATTTTGGTGCGTTTTTTTTTTTACCGCAGGTGTGGGATTCTTTCAGAGGGTCTGGATTTTACTGAAGAAAAACTCACTTTCTAGTTCGCACATGGCTTTACAGGGACCCAAGTAATACTTCTGGTGAGATTCTCTTCTCGGAGATTCAGACTGGGATTGTAGAGCAGAGTCTATACAGCCTCTGATTACTGGGCCCCCGCATTGCCATGATGTCATGGGATGATGTCGTCAGTATATCTCCTGATGTGATCTGTAACGTCATGACATTGCTGGGACCTAATAATAATAATAATAATAATAATAAAAGGAGCCTAGGCCCAGCGATGTGGGAATCATTTCTCTTTGCTCTAATTGGAGTGCAGGCTTTGCTACTAATCCTCTGTGAAGAACATTTATATTGTGTGCTCTATTCTGTAGGTTATGACAAATACGGAGTATGCAGAATGGCTACATGACCAAAGTTTAGCAGAAACCAGTATAGATAACCGGGAGGAACTCTTATACGAGTCTGCACTGAAACTGGAAACAGATCTAATGCTCCTTGGTAAGTTTTATGCTTGTACCAAAGCAAGACATACTGAAGATAAAGCGCTGCGGCACACAGCCTGACACCAGGACAGACCTTAGTGGATTCAGCCATCTCCACTGCAGTCCTAAACATGACTACATACACTGGTTATGCGCCTTACCTCAGTGACCTACTACTGTATTTCCAAGCTAATCTAGAAAGTTTCACATGAGGATGAGAAAGCATAAAGGGAATCTGTCAGCAAGGTTTTGCTACCTCATCTGAGAGCAGCATGATGTAGGTAAAGAGATCCTGAATCCAACGATGTATCACTTAGGTTACTGGGTGCTGCTTTTCTGACACAATCAGAATTTTTAGATTTAGTCATGTGGCTGAGCCTAGGGTGCTGCCCGCCCACATTAAGCACTCAATAGCGATTTGTACATTGACAGTGAGGTGTCAATCAGCGGAGGGGGTGACTTTGTAGCCAGAGTAATAACGGTCCTGCAGCTTAAAAATAGTAAATAAACAATAGATCGCACTGTGACAACACAGGCATCCCTGCATTCTCTGTGTTAACCTTTGCAGCATGCTGACTTCAGCTTACATAGCAAAAACCTGCTGACAGATTTGCTTAATGGTGTAAACCCTGCCAATGGTTCTACATTGGAGGAAAGGTGAGCTGTGGGAGTTTTGCTTTTTTTTCATTTGAGTGACAATCTATACATCATTGTGGCCACATATTTGCCTGTATTTTTTTAAGCAATGTACATTTTAAATACAAGGGGCTGCTAAGTCTTTGGCTTTACCCAGAAAGAAATGAGAGAGGCTGATGAAACGTTACATTTATTCCACATACTCTCCACTGATTTCAACGCACTTCTTACATCAGCTTTCCAAGTTCTGTAAGCCTAGCAAAAAGAAGGATTTTGGTTGTGCCTCAAACCAGGCATCCATAGCAGCCATGGCATCAGAAATGGTGTGAAATTTAGTACCCTTGAGGTGTTTCTTCAGGTTTGGAAACAGATGATAGTTGGAGGGAACTAGACCTGGTGAATAAAGTGGGTGGTCAACCAGCTGGAAGCCCAACTCTGCCAGTTTTGTCATGGTCGCTTGTGTAGTGTGAGTGGAGGCGTCTTGCATGAACAAGATTCCTTTGGACAGCTTGCTGTGCCTTTTGGCCTTCAGAGCTACCTTCAATTGGTCCAAAAGTTCAATGTAATACCTTGCATTGATGGTGGAACCCTTTTGAAGGTAGTCCACTAGCAGCACGCCCTCCTTATCCCAGAACACAGACGCCATCACCTTAGTGGCTGATTTTTGCACCCTGAACTTCTTTGGACGAGGAGAACCACTGTGCCTCCACTCTTTTTTCACTGCTCCTTGTTTTCAGGGTCATACCAATAAATCCAGGTCTCATCCATAGTGACCAGTCAATCCAGGAAGTTTTTAGCAGTCCGGAAACGCTGACAAATGGACCAGGAGGTTTTCACTCTCATGCTTCTCTGATCTGTTGTCAAACATTTGGAGACTCACTTTGCAGATAGCTTCTTCATGTCCAAATGTTCATGGATAATGACACAAACACATTCACAAGAAATCCCCATGATGTCTGCTATTGCTTTAGCTGAAATTCGTTGATTCTCCAGTATGAAGCTGTGCACAGCATCAACGATCTCTGGAACAACAACCACTCTCAGTTGTCCAGGACATTCCTCATCATTGGTGCTGAAGTGGCTTGTTTTAAATTTGGCAACCCAGCTCTTAACTGTGGAATATGAAGGGCAGTGATCCCCCAATGTCTGCGACAAATCACCATGAATATCTTTTGCGGACTTTCCTTGCAGAAACAAGAATTTTATCACTCCTCTGCTCTCAGCTGCTGTGAATATCGCATTAGACTCTGCCATTTTGTTTTCCCGCGTGCGTAGAACACTGTTGCCATAAGCAACAAACACAAAATTTTGAAAACATATATTAGACATATAAGGCTTTCATGTGATGTAACATTCATTACCATAGAAACAGAAAAAGATCACAAAGCCAAAGACTTATCAGCAGCCCCTCATAGAAAACTATTTAAATCAAACATTTGTAATAAGAACGTTCTGCAGCATGTAGTCCACCATATAGCATTTCTTTGATTAGATTGTGATTTGTGAACCATTTCAGGGGCCACTGGTATAGAAGATCGTCTTCAGGAAGGTGTTCCAGAGACCATAGAGTCTCTAAGAAAAGCTGGGATCAAAATTTGGATGCTTACTGGGGACAAGGAAGAGACTGCCGTCAACATTGCTTATTCTTGCCAACTCCTAGAACATAGTTACAAAATCTTCACTGTCACCAGACAAGAAAAGGTCGGTATATATACATACAGTTAGCGAGTATCCTGCCCATAGTTTTGAGCCTTTAGACCTGGAGCAAAATTGCAGCTTTTGGAGCATTTCCCTGTATTCATTGTTTAGCACTTTCTTATGGTTACAAATTGCAAAATAGTCTAAAAATAAAAATAGAAATAAACTTGTTCTGTCCTAAGGTAGCTATTTCAAGCAATGATGTTTGCCCCAAAATTAGCTTTATGCGCTACCGTTGGTAATCCTTATTCTACACAACGAAAAAGATATAACCTGCTATGATTTGGCTACTCTCACCTAGACTATAATACACCACACAAAAAATGATGATAGATAACCAAATTTATGGTAAAATATTCAAATATTTATTTTAATCATTTTAAAATTAAAAAATTGTGGGGGATGCACAAAGAACATGTAAAACACAAATATATACAAACGGAAAAGGGTATGTTGATAAAAATTATGTCCTATATGTAAATAGCGTAGTAACGTTTTTTTAAAAAAAAATGATACAGCTAAAATACTTTTATGCAATAATAGATACAAAATAGTAAAAACATATTACGTTCCATATAAAGTGAGTGACAATCACCAGTTGAAGGCCCGCACACCCTGATGCACATTTCACACAGAGATTTTTCACAGGAGTCATTGTCTTTAGTCCTTATGGCACAGGAGCTGCTCTGATTAGTCCAGGAGAAGAAACTGGAAAAAATGAATGTTATTAATTAAGTCATTAATGTCCTTTTGGCTGCAGTCCGACACTCTGCACCCCACTGATGAGCTGTTCTTGGTGCCGGTGGTGGTAACAGCCACCGGGAAATGAACAGACCTGGAGCTGCCCCGTCTGATAAAGGCCTCGGCCGGGTACTACACCTCCACTTCCTATTGATTTGAATGGGAGCAGATGTGCAGTACCCAGTTACGGCTGCTATCAGTTGACGGAGCAGTTTCAAGGCTGAGCATTTCCGGCCTCTGCCAACACAGAGTACAGCTGATCAGTGCAGTACTGGGTGACAGACCGCAGCTGATCAAACATTGATGACCTGTCTTAAGGATAGGCCTTCAATGTAAAAGTAATACAGTAATTTTATGCCTTCTTCTGGATCAACATGTTAGGCTACGGGTTGAACTAGATGGACTTAGTTTTTAAGGTTGAAGGGAGACTATGATAATAGACAAGGTCTTTAGAATCTCTCATCAGAGTAAATTTTGCTAAACCTGTTCTTGCTCATGACAAGAAATGCACAATGGAACCTTCTGAAATTGAACCATCTTACTAGAGATGTCTTTCTTTATCGTTCCTTATGGGAGACCCAAAGCATGGGTGTATAGCTTCTGCCTCCGGAGGACACACAAAGTACTACACTCAAACGTATAGCTCCTCCCTCCGGGCTATATACACCCCCTGAATGACAATCTAACCAGTTCAATGCTTTGTGTTTCAGGAGGTCACACACACTTGCATTCTCTGATATTTTTTTCATTTTTATTTTAATTTTAAAGATTTGGAAGAAAAGCGGGTCCAGTCTGGACTCCCGGCATGTCCCTTCACACCCCACTCTGTCGGCGGTGCTGTTAAGGTTGACTTTATAAGGCTGGAGCCTTCACATGCCGCGCTCCTTCACATCCTCTGAGAGGCTCTGGTTTGAAGTGGGAGCCGTCTCGGTCCTCTCTGCTTGCAGGAGACCGGTCTCCATCCACAGCCCTGTCTGGTTTCTGCTGGAAGGAGCGTTCACCCCCCCTCAGGGACTGGCCCTGCGTCTCAAAGCTAAGTATTGAGACGTTTTTCAGGGGTCCCGGGTACTTTTATTAGGGGGACAGTATCTGTTTTATCGTTACTGTAAATTCCGGCCGGTTCTGGGGGTTTCCCCTGAGAACCGTGCCGACGGTGCCTGCTCGTCGGCCGCATTTTAAAATCTAGGCCCCGGCTTCAGTTTGGGCCTAGTTTCGGTTTCGGCTCCTCTGCATGTCATGCATACAGGATGCATAGCGTGGCGCCGCCCACCGCTCGGCCAGCAGAGGGGAGGACACTCCTCTCTGGGGAGATGTTTCCTCCTCTGTATCTCTCCCTGGCCCTCCGTTTTCCCGCTCTGGGCCTAATACCCGCCCCCCCTCCTCCTTCCAGCGCCATTTTCTCAGCGTTCTTACACTGGACGGCGCTGGATGCTGCAGCTGCTGCTGTTTAGGAAGGCTGACGCTTCACTGGGGCTTTGAGCTGTGGAATCCGGAGGGCACACAGAGAGCGGGCTGGTAAGCCACAACCTCCGGTTGTGGGCTTTTATTACACTCTCAGGGCATTCTATAGGAGTGTATTACTACTGCAGAGCTTCCACCTCAGCAGCATGTCTGTCACCCGAAGCAAGGCTGCAAACATGTACGCTATATGCACTGCTTGTAAGCTCATTCTGCCAGAGCCAAGCACATACCCACATTGTGATGCCTGTGCTAATATGGTTGTGTCTAAGCCTGGAGCCTCCTCAGGGGTCCCTCCGGCTGCTCCGGCCCCGGTGGCTGAACCCCCGGCTTGGGTAGCTTCCTTTTCACAAGCTATTTCCCAGACTTTTGCCGACTCCATGGGGCAGCTGTCCCGGACACTGCTGACCATGCATCAGCCCCCTTCTCAGGGTGCCTCTGCTGCTCCGAGCTCTGCAGAGCTCTCAGAGCATGTCCTAGGACCCCGTCCCCCTAAACGGAGACGCAGGGACCCTTCTCCTTCCTCTTCCCACGGCTCTGATTCACGTGCCGAGGTGCAGGGCGAGGAGGATTCGTTTACTGTGGGCTCAGACGCTACCTCTATGTACCCCATTGACTTGTCTGAGGGTGATGCGGATGTTAGTGACTTGATTGCGTCCATTAACTCCGTACTGAACCTCAACCCACAAGAGTCAGAGGAACAACCCTCTCTGGTAGAGATACACCAGTTTACCTCACCTAAGAGAGCTAGGAGTATGTTTTTTAACCACTCCAACTTTCACACCACTGTTACCAAGCCCAGGGCCTGTCCTGACAAACGGTTTCCGAAGCGTAGTTCAGATGACCGTTTTCCCTTTCCACCAGAGGTGGTTAAGGACTGGGCCCAGTCCCCAAAGGTAGACCCTCCGGTGTCCAGAATCTCAGCCCGCACAGTCGTAGCTGTGGCTGATGGCACTTCTCTTAAGGATCCCACTGACCGCCAGGTTGACCTTCTGGCCAAGTCTGTATATGAGGCGGCAGGAGCCTCGTTCTCCCCGTCTTTTGCGGCAGTGTGGGCTCTTAAGGCAGTCTCTGCCTCTCTGGCGGAGATACATTCCCTCACCAGGGACTCTATTCCTGAGACGGATGCCTTAACTTCTCAAGCTTCGGCTTTTGCATCCTACGCCATGTCTGCCATCCTGGAGGCTTCTCACCGCACGGCGGTGGCCTCCGCTAACTCCCTCGCGATCCGCAGGATCTTGTGGCTTCGAGAGTGGAAAGCAGACGCTTCCTCTAAGAAGTACCTTGCGAGTCTCCCTTTTGCTGGGTCCCGGCTGTTTGGGGAACAGCTGGATGACATAATTAAGGAAGCTACTGGCGGGAAGAGTACTTCCTTGCCACAAACTAAAGCCAAGAAACCTGTCCAGGGCAGGAACCAATCGAGGTTTCGTTCCTTTCGTTCCTCTAACTGGTCATCCTCTAAGCCCTCGACCTCGTCCACTACCGCAGCCAAGGATCGTAAATCCAACTGGCGCGCAAAGCCGCGTCCTCAAAAGACCGGAGGAGCCGCTGCCACTAAGGCAGCCTCATCTTGACTATCTGGCTGCGCCAGCAACGTCCTTGGTCGGTGGCAGGCTCTCCCACTTTGGCGACGTGTGGTTTCAACACGTCTCCGATCGGTGGGTGCGGGATATCATCTCCCACGGCTACAGGATAGAATTTTCTTCCAGCCCGCCAAACAGATTTTTTCTGTCCACCCCCCCTGCTCCAAAGCCGCCGCCTTCTCTCAGGCCGTGGCATCCCTGCAGGCCAACGGTGTAATTGTTCCGGTTCCCGCCCGGGAACGGTTCAGCGGTTTCTACTCAAACCTCTTTCTAGTCCCCAAAAAGGACGGTTCCTTCCGGCCCATCCTGGATCTCAAGCTTCTCAACAAGCATGTTCAGGTGCGGCACTTTCGCATGGAATCTCTGAGATCGGTCATTGCCTCAATGACCCAAGGAGATTTTCTGGCATCCATCGACATCAGAGATGCCTATCTGCATGTGCCTATTGCGGTTTCACACCAGCGTTGGCTACGCTTTGCAATCGGAGAGGAACATTTCCAATTCGTGGCTCTCCCCTTCGGCTTAGCCACGGCCCCTCGAGTATTCACCAAGGTCATGGCAGCAGTGGTTGCGGTCCTGCACCTCCAGGGGTTGGCAGTGATTCCTTACCTGGACGACCTTCTAGTCAAGGCCTCATCCAGTGCAGACTGCCAGCGGAGTGTCTCTCTCACTCTCGCCACGCTAGTTCAGTTCGGGTGGCTTGTCAACCTGCCCAAGTCCACTCTGACCCCGACCCAGGTGCTTTTGTACCTAGGGATGCAATTCGAGACTCTGCCGGCACTTGTCAAGTTGCCCTTAGTCAAACAGCAGTCCCTTCGTCTGGCGGTGCGCTCTCTGCTGAGGCACCGCCGTCATTCCATCAGACACCTCATGCAGGTGCTGGGTCAGATGGTGGCGTCAATGGAAGCGGTTCCCTTTGCCCAGTTCCATCTGCGTCCCCTGCAGCTGGACATTCTCCGCTGTTGGGACAAGCGGATCTCTTCCTTGCACAGGCTGGTGGCTCTGTCGTCACAGACCAGGAGCTCCCTTCAGTGGTGGCTTCGGCCCCTCTCTCTGTCACAGGGACGCTCCTTCCTGACTCCGTCCTGGGTGATCCTCACCACGGATGCCAGCCTCTCCGGTTGGGGAGCAGTATTTCTCCATCACCGAGCACAGGGCACTTGGACTCCGTCCGAATCAGCCCTCTCGATCAATGTGCTGGAGATCAGAGCTGTGTTTCTAGCTCTCCTAGCCTTTCACCACCTGTTGGCGGGCAGACACATTCGAGTTCAGTCGGACAACGCGACAGCGGTTGCCTACATCAATCACCAGGGTGGGACTCACAGCCGTCTGGCGATGTTGGAGGTTCAACGAATCCTCCAGTGGACGGAGGACTCCAAGTCCACCATATCCGCAGTCCACATCCCAGGCGTGGAAAACTGGGAGGCAGATTACCTCAGCCGTCAAACCGTGGACAGCGGCGAGTGGGCCCTGCATCCGTCAGTGTTCAGATCGATCTGCCGCAAGTGGGGCACTCCGGAAGTGGATCTAATGGCATCCCGGCACAACAACAAGGTTCCGGTTTACGTGGCTCGCTCCCACGATCCTCAAGCCTTCGCAGCAGACGCACTGGTTCAAGATTGGTCTCAGTTCCGTCTGGCCTATGTGTTTCCCCCTCTAGCGCTCTTGCCCAGGGTTCTGCGCAAGATCAGAATGGAGGGCCGTCGAGTCATACTCATTGCTCCGGACTGGCCCAGGCGAGCTTGGTACCCAGACCTGCTCCGTCTGTCCGTAGAGGTGCCGTGGCATCTCCCGGACCGCCCAGACCTTCTCTCTCAAGGTCCGTTCTTCCGCCAGAATTCTGCGGCTCTCAGATTGACGGCGTGGCTCTTGAGTCCTGGATCCTGACGGCTTCAGGCATTCCCTCTGAGGTCATCTCCACCATGACTCAGGCTCGGAAGTCTTCCTCATGGGGAGATAAGGTATGCACACCAGTGACTATGTAAGGGGAATACATGAAATAGCAGAAACTGCTGAGTGAATACTGACTTGAAAAATCCAATAGCTATATGTAAGAGTGAAAATGTGAAAAATGGAATCTGCATTACTGCCATGAACATATGAATAAAGAGAAATTTAGCTACTGAATTGATCAATGCAATAGAGCCCCAACACTACGCCAAAGTATTTCTCTACGTTGGGGTCCCTAGCTTGTGTGTGTCCTCTCATGCAGTTAAAAAACTTACCGTCTATGGGAAGCTGAGACCCAGGCTATACATGCGTATGATATGGATTGGCAATAGGTGTGAGTGGGGAGGGTTCACAAACGAAAAACTACTAACAATAAGGAATAACGTTTGGAACACCATTCTAAGTCTGAACTGGGTGCAAAAACCTAAAAAAACATCACTATGGGGAGATAAGGTATGCACACCAGTGACTATGTAAGGGGAATACATGAAATAGCAGAAACTGCTGAGTGAATACTGACTTGAAAAATCCAATAGCTATATGTAAGAGTGAAAATTAGGTTTTTGCACCCAGTTCAGACTTAGAATGGTGTTCCAAACGTTATTCCTTATTGTTAGTAGTTTTTCGTTTGTGAACCCTCCCCACTCACACCTATTGCCAATCCATATCATACGCATGTATAGCCTGGGTCTCAGCTTCCCATAGACGGTAAGTTTTTTAACTGCATGAGAGGACACACACAAGCTAGGGACCCCAACGTAGAGAAATACTTTGGCGTAGTGTTGGGGCTGTATTACATTGATCAATTCAGTAGCTAAATTTCTCTTTATTCATATGTTCATGGCAGTAATGCAGATTCCATTTTTCACATTTTCACTCTTACATATAGCTATTGGATTTTTCAAGTCAGTATTCACTCAGCAGTTTCTGCTATTTCATGTATTCCCCTTACATAGTCACTGGTGTGCATACCTTATCTCCCCATAGTGATGTTTTTTTAGGTTTTTGCACCCAGTTCAGACTTAGAATGGTGTTCCAAACGTTATTCCTTATTGTTAGTAGTTTTTCGTTTGTGAACCCTCCCCACTCACACCTATTGCCAATCCATATCATACGCATGTATAGCCTGGGTCTCAGCTTCCCATAGACGGTAAGTTTTTTAACTGCATGAGAGGACACACACAAGCTAGGGACCCCAACGTAGAGAAATACTTTGGCGTAGTGTTGGGGCTCTATTACATTGATCAATTCAGTAGCTAAATTTCTCTTTATTCATATGTTCATGGCAGTAATGCAGATTCCATTTTTCACATTTTCACTCTTACATATAGCTATTGGATTTTTCAAGTCAGTATTCACTCAGCAGTTTCTGCTATTTCATGTATTCCCCTTACATAGTCACTGGTGTGCATACCTTATCTCCCCATAGTGATGTTTTTTTAGGTTTTTGCACCCAGTTCAGACTTAGAATGGTGTTCCAAACGTTATTCCTTATTATCGGAAGTCTTCCTCGGCCAAGATTTACCACAGGACTTGGAGGATTTTCCTGTCCTGGTGTCGCTCTTCCGACCATGCTCCTTGGCCGTTCTCCTTGCCGACCATCCTGTCTTTTCTACAGTCCGGTCTACAGCTAGGACTGTCCCTCAATTCCCTCAAGGGACAGGTGTCGGCTCTGTCGGTATTGTTCCAGCGGCGTATCGCCCGACTGGCCCAGGTGCGCACCTTCATGCAGGGCGCATCTCACATCATTCCTCCTTACCGGCGGCCCTTGGATCCCTGGGACCTTAATCTGGTCCTCACGGCCTTACAGAAACCCCCCTTTGAGCCTCTCAGGGAGGTTCCCTTGTTTAGACTTTCACAGAAAGTTGTTTTTCTAGTAGCCATAACTTCTCTCAGGAGAGTTTCTGATTTGGCTGCGCTCTCTTCGGAATCCCCCTTTTTGGTGTTTCACCAAGACAAGGTGGTTCTTCGTCCGACTCCGGACTTTCTCCCTAAGGTGGTGTCTCCTTTCCACCTTAACCATGACATTTCATTGCCTTCTCTTTGTCCGGCCTCTGTGCATCGCTTTGAGAAGGCGTTGCACTCCTTAGATTTGTTGCGGGTGCTCCGAATCTATGTGTCACGCACCGCCGTTTTTAGGCGGTGCACCTCACTTTTTGTGCTAACCACTGGTCAGCGCAAGGGTCTCGCTGCTTCTAAACCGACCCTAGCTCGTTGGATCAGGTCGGCTATCACCGATGCCTACCAGTGTTCTCAGGTGCCTCCCCCGCCAGGGATTAAGGCGCACTCGACCAGAGCTGTCGGTGCCTCCTGGGCTTTCAGGCACCAGGCTACGGCTCAGCAGGTTTGTCAGGCTGCCACGTGGTCCAGTCTGCACACTTTTTCGAAGCACTACCAAGTGCATGCTCATGCTTCGGCAGATGCGAGCTTGGGCAGACACATTCTTCAGGCGGCTGTCGCCCATTTGTGAAGTTAGGTTTTGCCTACTTCTCAGTTTGGTTTATTTCCCACCCATGGACTGCTTTGGAACGTCCCATGGTTTGGGTCTCCCATAAGGAACGATAAAGAAAAAGAGAATTTAGTTTACTTACCGTAAATTCTTTTTCTTATAGTTCCGACATGGGAGACCCAGCACCCTCCCTGTTGCCTGTTGGCAGTTTTTTGTTCCGTGTGTTTCACCGGCTGTTGTTAGTAGACAGAGTTCCGGTTATTCCGAGTTTTACTCTATCTCTACTTATGGGTGGAGGTCCTCCTTCAGCTTTTGCACTGAACTGGTTAGATTGTCATCCAGGGGGTGTATATAGCCCGGAGGGAGGAGCTACACGTTTGAGTGTAGTACTTTGTGTGTCCTCCGGAGGCAGAAGCTATACACCCATGGTTTGGGTCTCCCATGTCGGAACTATAAGAAAAAGAATTTACGGTAAGTAAACAAAATTCTCTTTTTTGCACATCACCCCAGTGTTTCCAGATTCTTTGTCTGCAATTTGCCTCTAGTTGTAAGATTTTAGCGTGAGATTTTGTATTTATCACTTTGTACTTTCAATAGGCAACCTGTGAGGCTTTGATGGACCACATCATCGATGAAATTGAAAGACATTTATTGTCTACTAATTCTTTAAAAGAAGAGAAATCCTTTAACTCCTCTTTTGAGAAGGAAAACGTTGACTTTGCCTTGATAATCGATGGGAAGAGCCTTGACTTTACACTACATGAAACCCTGGAGAAGAAGTTCCTCTACCTCACTCAGCACTGCAGAGCGGTCATATGCTGCAGAGCTACTCCTCTACAAAAGAGCCAAGTGGTTAAACTGGTCCGGAATAGCATGAAGGTCATGACTCTCGCCATCGGTTAGTAACAATTTGCCTTGGACGTAAGGGGTTGTGCTGGACTAACAACCTATATATGATCGGTTTGTCAATATCCGATCATTTAGGTTGTGAGTGACACCCAGCTCTCCCATCAATTAGCTGTTACCAGCTCAGTGGTGGCCTTATGGAAACCGTGTACAGCTCTAGTAAACAGGGATAGGCAACTAAATTATGTATTGCACTGTCGTGGCTATGTACATTGTTTACAGTTGGCCACCACTGGATAAAAGCTAAGCAGTGCGCGTGCCAGGCGTCCCTCCCCCACTGATCTCATATTGCCGGCTTATACTAAAAATGGGTCTTCAATATGCATCCAGGACAATTCCTTTTAAATGTTTGAGTGGGCCATTATTTTGTTTGCTTTTGCACTAGTAGCACAAAATATAGGTGGTTTAAAGGAAATCTAAGCAGCTTTTTGCTATTTAATATGAGAGCAGGATAATGTAGATACAGCTTGATTTCAGCGGAGTGTTAAGGTACCGTCACACAGAATGAGATCGCTAGCGAGATCGCAGCTGAGTCACTGTTTCTGTGACGCAGTAGCGATCCCGTTGGCGATCTCGTTATGTGTGACACCTACCAGCGATCAGGCCCCTGCTGTGAGGTCGCTGTTCATTGCCGAATGGTCCAGGCCATTTTCTTCAAAGGCTGCTGGGCAGGACCCATCGCTGTGTTTGACACTGTGTGACAGGGTCACAGGGACTGCTGAGATCGTTATACAGGTCGCTACTGCGACCTGTATCATTCCTGCATCGCCGGTAAGATCTGACTGTGTGACATCCCACCAGCGACCTTCCAGCGACTTACCAGCAATCCCTATCAGGTCGCATCGTTTTCGGGATCACTGGTAAGTCGTTGTGTGTGACTGGGCCTTTACTTGCTCACAGCTTATTGTTGTTTCGTTACAATCAGTGTTTTATTAGCAAGAAATTATCACTACAGGATTAGGTGTCCTCTGCAAGACAGTGCATATAATCTGTGTAACCCAGCCCCCACCACTGATAAGCAGCTTGCTGACAATGTATAGTGTGCACAGGAAACTGTCACACTGGTGTGGGCGGGGTTATACAGGGCTCAGCATTCATAGTTCCACTATACTTACAGCAGAAAAACAGATTTTTAAGCAAAACTACACTAAGTGATACATCACTGGATTCAGGCTCTCTGCTCCTACATCAAGCAGCTCTCAAATTACATAGCAACAATCTGCTGACAGATTTGCTTTAAAAGTAATCCAAATGTCTCTACAACACCACAGTGATGTCTGTGCTGCATAATCATTGCTGTGTATATCTTTGATATTAATAAAAATAGCTCTGAGCCATCGTATCCCTTTATACAAACATAAAGCATGAGAAAGTCCTTCTTATTTATCCTCTGAAATGACTTGCTGTATAAAACGGCGGCTTTATGAAATGAACACTCAGCTGATTAGGTTCTCACTGTGCAAACAAATGTTCAGAAAATGTCAGCTCAGAAACGTACTGTATATAAATCCGAACGAGGCAATAAGCCGCCCTCCCCATACATTCACATAGGAACTCTGCCTTAGTGATGTGGCTGCAGCGCTCACCTGTTGATACACGGGAAATTTCTCAAAAAACACGGAAAAAAAAACCATGCAGATTGAACTAAATAAAACTTACAATCTATTAATGTTCATGTTTAAAGGGAATCTGTCAGCAGGTTTTGGCCACCTAATCTGAGAGCAGCATAATGTAGAGACTGAGATCCCGATTCCAGCGATGTGTCACTTACTGGGCTGCTTAGTGTAGTTTTGATAATCTACTGCTGATTAATCAGTGATTTTACCATTAGAGGACTACTTGGCTATGCTGCCGTGTAATCCAACATATTCATGAGCTCTGTATAATATTTAGATCTGCAGCAGAGAAAACATTGATTTTATCAAAATGACAGCAAACAGCTCAGTAAGTGACACATCGCTGGAATCAGAGTCTCGGTCTCTACATTATGCTGCTCTCAGATGGGGAGCAAAAACCTGGTGACAGATTCCCTTTAATTCTGTTGTTTGTATACTAAAAGCTGTACTGAAAGTAACCCTTTGATCCCCATTTATTTAATTAGTTTTATTGGCAATGCCCCTTCCTATGGTTTTTTTTTTTAAACATGGACATTCCTATATTGTAAGTCTTATTGTGCTTCCTCTGCACCGTTCATTTTTTCCTTTATTCTTGTGTCCCGTGAGTGCAATCTGTTAGATTTCAGCTATTTACAAGGATGGAGCATGTATGAGAGCAGTAACCTCGTGTGTGCCGTCCGGTGGAGAGCGGACACCTACCCATGATGAGTGAGGGAGCACACACGCTAATACTTGGCATAGATTTAGACTAGACTAAACCTCTGTGATAAATTTGACACATTTTAAAGGTTTGGTTCAGTCTTTAGGAGCGACCGCTCCCCTGCCTCGCGGCTCCCTGCCAGCCCAAACTGTGCGCTCTCCTACAAACTGTTAGGTCTCGGCATGTCTCACTCCCTCCCTAGTATTAATCATTGCCCAGAGATCTGCTTTAATGAACTGGTGATTTATTTTCTTTCTGTGATCTTCAAATATATTGCGATACTCACTCCGCTGTATGTACTTTATCTTTTCCCCCAAGGTGACGGTGCCAACGATGTGAGCATGATTCAGATTGCTGACGTTGGCGTGGGTATTTCTGGACAAGAGGGCATGCAGGTACACGAAAGTCATGACTGTGAGAAATTCAGCAAATAGAAAGTCATTGGTTTTGTATCACATGAAAAGACGTATTTGGAAATAAGTGTTTTAGCAATTATAGGGCATCTGTCACCACATTTGAGCTTTTTAAACTGTTTATATGGGCATACATGTTATAGAATGCTGAAAATAGACATACCTGTATGTCTCATATCAGATGCCTCGTTGTGGATAAATAATCTTTTATCACTTTATGTAAAGGAGCTCTTCCAGGCTATGGGGCGGATGCTGTCTGGAGGATAACTCCTCCTCCAGAGCTAATTTAAATAAAAGGGGTGTTGCCAGTCTGTGTGATGGCCGCGCTCTGCTGTCACTGCAGAGCTGTCTGTGATTATAGCTGACATCTGCCGGTGCCTCTCAGCTTCAGCCTCCATATCAAAGGCAGACAGGGTTGCAATTTTGTAGCAATTAAGCAGAGCTCAGGGAGCTGCAAAAAATGGGTTTGAAAGAAGACAAATGTAATTTCTCCTATTCTGTGTCAGTTACTTACCTCACACTGGTAACGCCCCTTTTATTTAAAATAATCTCTGGAGGTGGAGTTATCTTCCAGGCAGCATCCGCCCCATAGCCTGGAAGAGCTCATTTATATCAAGTGATAAGATATTTATCCACAACAAAGCATCTGATATTAGACATACAGGTATGGCTTTTTCAGCATTCTATGACCTGAATGCCCATATTAATAGGTTAAAAAGATCAAAGTGGTGACAGATTCCCTTTAAGAATATTATTTCCCACAATTTTGCAACCATTTATCCTTCATTGCATATTTATTTTTAATAGACAAAACTCCATTTTGATCATAAGTAAGGTGTCAATCAAAGGAGGGGGCATGCCGGACTGCTGTGTGCATGACTCTGTAAATCGAGCAATGATAAGTCCTGCTACTTAAACTAACATGGTAAATAAAGAACACATTGGACCTTGACAGAACAGGCATCATTTAATTTTATGTTTTAACCCTTGTAGCATGTTTGCTTCAGATTACATAGCAAAAACCTGCTGACAGATTCCTTTTAAAGGGAACCTGTTAGCTGATATGTGCTGCCAGAACCATAGGCCGCATAAACCGAAGACCAGCTACAGATGTTTTTGTTGTATTCTGAAATGCTGCAGTACTTGAGAGATAAACCTAGTTAAAAGTGTGGCCAAGGATGAAGTAACTAGGGCAATAGCAGTGTCATAGCCACCTGTGTAAAGCTCCCTGCTGCCGTTCCTCTTTTTTGGCACTTGGTGCTATTTTTGACAAAATAACACATTACTATTATATTTGTTTATCTGTACAAAAGTCTGACACCCCTCATCTGACCTCGGCAAAGATGAGATATTCCATATATTATGACATTTTTAGGTTTAAACTGCAGGGTCACATCAAGCCTCCACTGAACAGATTGAGCTTTCCATCACCATCTTGTATTTCATTTCAGTCCTACAAAGGTGTATGTCTTCTGGAAGGATGAGGCATTAGACAGGTTGTTCAGGCTGAAAGGAAAAGTCCTCAGTCAGTCTGTGTGACTGCAGACTGCTGAATTGGGGCAATGTGCAATGTGCATGCAGTCATGATTCTCTGTTTTCTGCAGCGAGATTTGGCAGTCATATGACCACATGTATGCGAGTTTCATTCTTGCAGTCATGGAGCAACTAGATTCTAAAGTCTCTAATGATCTGCTAACAGCTAAATCTAATGGTCACTACTCCCTGCTGATCCTCCTGGATCTCTCTGCTGCATTTGATACTGTGGATCACCAACTCCTCCTCACCAAGCTCCGCTATATCGGGCTCAAGGACACTGCGCTCTCCTGGGTCTCCTCCTACCTGTCTGACCACTCCTTCACTGTATCTTTTGCCGGCTCCTCTTCCCCTTACGGTCGGGGTTCCTCAGGGTTCAGTCCTAGGCCTCCTGCTTTTATCTTTATACACTGTCCCTATTGGACAAACCAACAGCAGATTTGGTTTCCAGCACCATCTCTATGATGACACCCAGTTATACACATTGTCTCCTGTCCTCACCCCTGCATCACTGCAAAATACCAGCGATTGCCTGTCCGCTGTTTCCAACATGATGCCCTCCCTCTGTCTAAAACTGAATCTGTGACAAACTGTGTGTGTGGTTCTACCATTACTTTCCAGCAGCACGCCCGCTGTCTTTGGATTATATTTGACTTAGATCTCTCCTTCATTCCCTACATCTGATCACTCCACTCACTCATGTCACCTCCACCTCAAAAACATCTCTAGAATTCGACCTTTTCTTACCGCTGACTCTGCAAAAACTCTTACTGTCGCTCTTCTTCATTGTCTAGACTATTGCCTCTCTCTACTAATCTGTCTTCCTCTTACTAAACTCTACTCTCTTCCAATCCATCCTGAATGCAGCATCCAGGGTCATAGTCCTCCAACTGCTTTACCGATGCCTCCACCTTGTTCCAGTCATTGCACTAGTTACCCATCCACTACAAAAGTACAATATACACTTATATCTCTCACCCACAAAGCTATTCACAGTTCTGTACCACCCTATAACTCCTCCCTCATCTCTGTCTATCGCCCTACCCTTGCTCTCCGTTCCACCAATGACGTAAGACTGACATGCTCAATAATTCGAACCTCCCACTCCCGTATCAAAGACTTCTCACAAGCTGCGCCAATTCTCTAGAATGCACTACCCAGGACAATTTGCTTCATTCACGATACACACAATTTTAAGCATATCCTAAATATGCATTTGGTCTGCCTAGCCTATTACCTCAACTCATTTTTCTAACTATTCTCTTACAATAGTTTCTTCAAAATCTGGTCTCTTGTATCATTTGTTTACACCCTCTGTACCTGTACACATACTGGCTGGTGACCAGTTCATGCAGTGATATGTGAATCCCCTATTTATTGTACTGATGGCCGGACCATACATGAGAAGCATTTTTTCACCATTCACTTCTTATGTCACCCCTATTTCCCCATAGATTGTAGTTTGGGAGCAGGACCCTCACTCCTCCTGGTATCTAATGAATTGTGTTACTCTCTAATGTTTGATAATGTCTGTAAATGTCCTGTTGAATTGTAAAGTGCTGCAGAATATGTCTAGTGCTATGGAAGTAAATTATTATTATTCTCCTTCTCTTCTGTCAATGCTGTATTGTTTTGCATGCAGTCACATCATTGTCCATTCGCTTTGCAAAAAACAGGGAATCGTGTCAGAGTGCACATTGCCCACTGTCATGATTTCGTGGTGGTACCAGTGACTGCTTCCTTTTTTTCGTTTAATAGTTGTTGTCAATCTGACTCGATTTAATAGCTAACTGGAAGTAATCCAAGCACAAGTACTACTGTTTGTCTGCAGTGTGTACTAGGATCCTTAGGGCTGAACCCCAGGGAAGGTACTGATGTTTCGCTTTGTTTTTGATCTGCAGGCTGTGATGTCAAGTGATTTTGCAGTCTCGCACTTTAAACATCTGAGGAAGCTGCTGCTTGTTCATGGGCATTGGTGTTATACCCGACTGGCAAATATGATTCTCTATTTTTTCTACAAAAATGTGGTAAGTAAATAATTTGAAGCATTTAGTGTCTATACATAGAAGCAACAGAAGAATATGATCCTGCACCACCAGATATTACCTTGTTAGGTGCTGTCGGAGATTGGAGTTTGCTCAGGTGCTCCGTGGAATGCTGGCAAGGGGTGCACGCTAGTACAGTCATGGCCAAAAGTTTTGAGAATGCTACAAATATTAATTTTTACAAAGTCTACTGCTTAAATTTTTTTAATGGCAATTTGCATATACTCCAGAATGTCATAAAGAGTGATCAGCTTAACAGCAATTACTTGCAAAGTCAATATTGGCTAAGAAAATGAACTTTAACCCCCAAAACACATTTCAACATCATTGCATTCCTGCCTTAAAAGGAGCAGCAAACATTGTTTTAGTGATTGTTCCATTAACACAGGTGTGGGTGTTGATGAGGACAGGGCTGGCGATCAGTCATGATTAAGAAAGAATGACACCACTGGACACTTTAAAAGGAGGCTGGTGCTTGGTATCATTGTTTCTCTTCAGTTAACCATGGTTATCTCTAAAGAAACACGTGCAGCCATCATAGCTCTGCACAAAAATGGCCTAACAGGGAAGAGTATCGCAGCTACAAAGATTGCACCTCAGTCAACAATCTATCGCATCATCAAGAACTTCAAGGAGAGAGCTTCCATTGTTGCCAAAAAGGCTCCAGGGCACCCAAGAAGGACCAGCAAACGCCAGGACCGTATCTTAAAACAGTTTCAGCTGCGGGATCGGACTAACAGCAGTGCCGAGCTAGCTCAGCAATGGCAGCAGGCTGGTGTGAGTGCTTCTGCACGCACTGTGAGGCGGAGACTCTTTAAGCAAGGCCTGGTTTCAAGGAGGGCAGCAAAGAAGCCACTTCTCTCCAGAAAAAACATCAGGGACCGACTGATATTCTGCAAAAGGTACAGGGAGTGGACTGCAGAGGACTGGGGTAAAGTCATTTTCTCAGATGAATCCCCTTTTCGATTGTTTGGGACATCTGGAAAACAGCTTATTAGGAGAAGAAGAGGTGAGCGCTACCACCAGTCTTGTCTCATGCCAACTGTTAAGCATCCTGAAACGATTCATGTGTGGGGTTGCTTCTCAGCCAAGGGAATCGGCTCACTCACAGTCTTGCCTAAAAACACAGCCATGAATAAAGAATTGTACCAGAATGTCCTCCAAGAGCAACTTCTCCCAACTGTCCAAGAGCAGTTTGGCGCCCAACAATGCCTTTTCCAGCATGATGGAGCACCTTGCCATAAAGCAAAGGTGATCACTAAATGGCTCATGGAACAAAACAGAGATTTTGGGTCCATGGCCTGGAAACTCCCCAGATCTTAATCCCATTGAGAACTTGTGGGCAATCATCAAGAGACTGGTGGACAAACAAAAACTAACAAATTCTGGCAAAATGCAAGCATTGCTTATGCAAGAATGGACAGCTATCAGTCAGGATTTGGTCCAGAAGTTGATTGAGAGCATGCCAGGGAGAATTGCAGAGGTCCTGAAGAAGGGTCAACACTGCAAATATTGACTTGCTGCATTAACTCATTCTAACTGTCAATATAACCTTTTGGTACTCATAATATGATTGCAATTATATTTCTGTATGTGATGTAAACCTCAGACAAACACAAACCAGAGGGCAACAGATCATGTGAAAAAATAATTTTGGTGTCATTCTCAAAACTTTTCTCCATGACTGTAGTTAGGCAAACATCCAATTAATTGTCCATGCATAGAAGGAGGAAGCGGCACTCACCATTGCCATAGCGTAAAATTCTGCTTTATTAGAAAAAGTGTGCTAAAATAATGCAGCGAAGAGACCAGGTGCAGGTGTTGCGGGCGGGAACTGCTGCCGCCTCTCTCGGGGAGCCTGCTTGGATCCGGGTTCGCTGCTGTGGCTCGAGTGGTGACCGGACCCGGGCTCGCACGGCCGCCCATCCTAACAACGGTCGGAAAGGGGAGATATTTACAAGGGAGATGTTGTGTCTGTGACGCCACCCGTGGGTTGCAGTGAAGGATGGTGGCACCACCGCTGCCTGTGATGGGGGCGCCCGAGGCTGATGAAGCAGGGCGGCAAGATGGGATCCCCTCTACAGGTAGGGGAGGTGTAGACTCAGAGCCCTGTGTCGGTACACAGGAGTGATGGCTGCTGTAGGTGGCGCGCCAGGCTGGACCAGGGGGACGGTGGTGTACTCACAGTTCAGTAACTTCACACAAGTTCAGTAGTAAACCAAGTTGCCAGTGGCCGGCGGCCTTAGGACGGTGCATTCGGGTCCCGCACCCAGATTGATGAACAGGTTTCCCTTCCTCCTGCACTTTGTGCTTTCCATTCCTTTTTGGACGACTTCGCTTCGAACGGAGAAGTCCACTCCCGGTTCTGTGTGTGTGTTGTGAGATGTGGCCCGCGAAAGCTGACCCTTGGGATTTTAGTGGGTTCTGGCGGACATCCTATCCCCCGTGTTGGGCTTCCGTTTCGCACTATCTGGGCAGTTTATGGGACAACGTCTGGAACCTTGTCCCCGACTGGTCAATTAACGAGGGGGCTTGCAATCGTCCTCATCCTAGGGTCCAGGCACCCCGACTGTGCACGGCCTCCGGACCGGATTCCTGCTGTCGGTACCGGCGGGCTACAACCCTGCCCCGGTCCACTTAAGGTCTTCCACAACCGGATCTCCGTCGCCTGTGGCCCTGCTCACCGTCCGTCACCTAGCCAAGTAGCCCAAGGGCCCCTACCCCTTACTACACTGCTGTCAGCTCTCCACACTTCAACTCGACTGTCAACTTCAACTGTCAGAACTGATCTGTTGTGTTCCCACCCCTGACACCTCAGGACTCCTAGGTGGGCGTTCACAACCGCCTGATCCCGCCCACTGGTGTGTCCTTATTACCATGAGGGGGTGGCTAGGGGTTTAATGACTGTGTGTTATGTCTAAGTGCGGGTTTTTGGTGGTAGCAATGAGGATTGACTCTTTTGTGACTACCTGGTTTTGCCAGGGCGTCACACAGGCACTCCAGGGGACGACAGCCGTTTCACGCTGAATGCGACCTGTAGAAGCGCATTCAGCACGGAACGGTCCTCGTCTCCTGGAGTGCCTGCACCTGGTCTCTTCGCTGCATTATTTTACCACACTTTTTCTAATAAAGCAGAATTTTACGCTATGGCAATGGTGAGTGCCACTTCCTCATTCTATGCAAGGACAATTTATTGTCTCTCCCTTTTTAAGTGTGGTAAGAAAAACCATAGACATGATCCTTCCATGCAAGCAATCTCTATATAAATGTTCCACTGTTCAGATTGTACCCTGTTACATTGCTCTCTGGAGGTAAGCCCTGATTTATGACTGGGTTGCACAGTGCGGACAAGGGGCTGTTGTGCGCTACGTGGCAAGAAAGTGCATTGCAAAGTCACGTGTCGTTTAGCGCCAGATGATATGAATCTACAGCATGTTCAGAGAAAGACACCAAAATGATGAATTTCTCCTGCTCCGTACACTACACATCCACATTGTGCAGATACAATCTAAAAAATGTAGAACTGTCCATAAATATTTGAAATCTGTATCAATAGTAGTAATAAAAGAAAAATCTCTTTCCAGATGTTTGTGAACCTTTTGTTCTGGTACCAGTTCTTCTGTGGATTCTCTGGAACGTCCATGGTGGATGTTTGGATGTTAATTCTCTTCAACCTCATTTTTACATCTGTGCCACCAATCATCTATGGTGTTCTTGATAAAGATGTGTCTGCAGACACCCTGCTTGCGTTGCCCGAGCTCTACAAATCTGGGCAGACGTCAGAGGTAAGCGCAACTCGGACCAAACTGTGGTGGTGTTTGGCTATGCTCCATGTGGCTTTTATTACTCATGTAGCAGAAAAGATTGATAGCTCCTTTGGGATAATTTTAGGGCGAATTTCTGTCTTTACATGTTATCCTTAAATACTATATCCGTTTTTATATTGAGTCACACAGGCATTTAAATGGCTAAATGTTTTTGGAGTTTTTTTGTGCTATTTTTAACCTAAAGACAATTTAGGGAGCAAATTAATTATTAATGGGGCCATGGAAATGACTGGACAAACTGGGCACCCAAGAGTAAAAACTTCTGCTTGTTAGTCGTTCTGGCTCATGCTAATTTTACAGAGTTAGATAAATGTGGCTTCAATCTTCAGATCAGTGCAATGCCATTCATTTTAGTTAAAGGGAATCTGTCAGGTGATTTTCTAGTACAATACTAATGTTATTTTTAAATAGGGCTTATGCAGTTTTAACAGGATCAGTAAGTTTTATTTCTGTACCTTCTCCTGTTGTCTTGTTGTAAGCTTCCTAGTCAAGCATATGTAAATACAAACTGCATATGCACTGTTTTCCCCTCACCCATGACAGCACCCATATAATCACGTGGTGCTATCATGGGTTCTGGAAAAAACGGCTACCGGTAAGTAACCGAGGTGTTTTCCCCTCACCCATGACAGCACCACGTGATTATATGGGTGCTATCATGGGTTCTGGAAAAACCGGCTACCGGTAAGTAACCGAGGTGTTTACCCCCTCCCATCTCTCAGTGCTGGCATCAGTGATTGCAAATCTGAACTGAATTTGCCCCCTCCCCATACTCCCTCCCACCCCTCAGCAGTGATAGTGATAGCACTGGGAAGTGGTTGGGAAGAGCAGTGAATATGTAAATTGTATAAACTTGTATAAACTTGACATCACAAGAAACTGAATTTTCAAGAGCATACAGCAAGATGGCAGGAGAAGCTACAGCAATTAAAGTTACGGATCCTAGAAGGTCTGCTTAAGCCCTATTTAAAGATTAGTATTGTACTAGAAAATCACCTGACAGATTCCCTTTAAGCTGTAACACCACACACAACATGTGGATATGTGTAGTGCTATTTCTGGATGCAACCGTGTATTTCTAATCCTTTATGACCCCCCCCTTAACATAACATCTAGCGGAGAAAATAAGTCTCAGACTACAGCATTAAATGGAATCTATGACATGGTTTTTGCTTCTCCATCTGAGGTTAGCATCATGTAGGGGCAGAGATTCTGATTCCAGCTATCACTTACTGAGTTGCTTACTGTTGTTTTGATAAAATCACTGTTCTATCTGCTGCAGATCTACCACTTCTCTGAATACCGAGCTCTGTATAACTTTGACCTAGCCACTGATTGGCAGCTTTCTGCCTATGTACAAAGAAAGCTGCCAATCAGTGGTGTGGATGCGTTATACAGAGCTCATGAACATAGATAATTATATGGCAGCAGGTTTAGTAGTCCTCTAGTGATGATAATCTGCTGATTAAACTGTGATGTTATCAAAACTAAAATAAGCAGCTCAGTAAGGGATACATCACTGGAATCAGGGTCTCTGTACATACATTATGCTGCTTTCAGATTAAATCTCAAAAACCTGTTCAAGGTTCCCTTTTAACATAAATTGTTCTCAGTCCTAAACATACAATGTATATCAATGTTCTAGGCTTACAAGAAATCCACGTTTTGGTTCACCATACTGGATGCGTTCTATCAAAGTCTGGCATGCTTCTTCATCCCTTATTTTGTAAGTAGTCACAGGTACACAGAGTTGACTTCCTTTTACAAGTTTTGTGCTTTTTATTTTTTTTCTTCAAATTTTATTAAATATTTTCAACATACATGGGGACTTTTCGTTTTCCCTCAATGTCACTATCGTAATGCCAGTCTTATTATTTTTCTTATTTGTATGTTCACTTTCTCAATAAAATCTGCCCCCGGTTTTATACTCCCCCCTCTGACATCTTCACCTTTTTTTTTTTTTTTGCTATGACTGCAGTCCCACATCGCCATCTTGTGCCCATAACTTCTAACTGGCTGGAAATCAGAAGTTACGTCACAAGCTTCCAATGCCAGTCTATGAGAGCCAGAACGAGGCTCCCATAGACTTATATTTTGTTGTGATCTCAAGCGCCCTCCATGAAACACTTGAGCTGCTGGCAGGTCACAAAAAGGGGAGCAAAAATTGTAACAATTTTTATACCTTATGATTATTATTTGATTTAAAAGGATTGTCTAGCCAAGTGCAAATTTTTATCAAGGGCTGTAGCTTGCTAAATCCTAAGTGTTCTGCTTAGAGAAATAGATGATAAGCTATTTGGCACATGACGGCAATTATGCACATGATGACTGTTCGAACTAGCAAAGAAGAAAGAAATTCGAATTTCACACTGTTAGGATCCAGCAAGCTGCAGTGCCTGCTGAACATTTTACCCTTTAAATTACTTCTCCTTGGAGACTATCGCCACTTTCAACAAGGATGAGATATGTTGCAATTTTTTTGTAAAATGTATCATCATTTGTGATAATTTGTGATTGTGACCAGCTGAGGACACATCAAAGTATTGTAGTGCGTGGGTGGTCTTTAACCTTTCCTTACGCATGCGCACTATAGTACCTTGATCTGCCGTGAGCAGTGCAGATCAAAGTGCGCATACGCAGGACTGCAATGCCATCCATACTGGGCTGGGCTGGGTAGGAGAACAGCGATTGCCGCAGAGAGGAGGTGCCAGACCTGCGACCAGTGACACCGATCGGACTACCCCCTAAATGACTTTAGTAAAGGTGATTTTTACGTTATACACAGCGGCCTGGGCTCTTATATACAGTATTCTGGAATGTTGTATATATGAGCTCACTGGTGGTGGCTGCAGGTTATAGTCGCCAGATCTGGTGACAGGTTCCCTTTAATATCACGTTAGGCTGCCAAGATGGGGTCCTGTGTGGAAATCCCTATTTTCGAAAAGGAGAAGGCAATGTAGTGCTCTCTAAGTGTAGTAAGTTCGGTATGATAAGTTGACGAGCAAATTGAATGCTCAACTGAACAACAATGTTTGTTGGAGCGTATTACTGCCATTGATTAGCCCAGATACAAGGGGATGCCACTGATCTGTTTTGCTGCAAGAGTTTCCTCCAGTGGAGCTCCGGCAGAATGTAACTGCAATATATGATCCCGATCGTTGGCTGTCTCCCAGATTAAAATATGAAAATGGCAGAGAGACAATTGTCCCAAATAAAGCTTTATGTAACATAACATTGAAATGTTTTATTTGAGACAATGTTTGGGATTAACATGAGAACAGCGGCAGCTATAGGAATAGAAGTGGTGTCAGTATAGTAAAGTAGCCATGCGCTACGCAATGAAACCACCTATAGCGCCACCTGGTGGAAAACATAGCATAGCAGTTAGCATTTTTATCTCAAAAACAGAACGAGATAGAGGTAAAAAAGTGAATTACGAAGTTGTAGGGCATCATCAATTCAATACAAATCGACACCTTGCATACAGAAATGCTATGATTAGAACGTGTAAAACTCACAAGGCTGCGGACGTGAAGCCATACCTCAAGGATACCTTCCTACAAGTCATTGGGTATGGTGGCTGCGTAGAGTGGCCTCCACGCTCACCTAACCTGACCCCATTGGACTTCTTTCTGTGAGGTCACATCAAACAGCAGGTGTATGCGACCCCTCCACCAACATTGCAGGACCTACGACGATGTATCACAGATGCTTGTGCAACCGTGTCACCTACCATATTGCACAACGTGCAGCAAGATACAGTATGCTGTCCAGAGTCCAGATGTGCATTGCAGCTGACGGGGGCCACTTTGAGCATCAAAGTTAAATGAGTGCCATATGTGTGACCAGCATTCAATGTTTTTTTTTGGGGGGGGGGGGTCATGGGTTTCATATCATAGCATTTCTGTATGCAAGGTGTCGATTTATATTGAATTGATGATGCCCTACAATTTTTTAATTCACTTTTTTTCTCTATCGCGTTCCGTTTTCAAGATAAAAATGCTAACTCCATTGTTTTCCACCAGGTGGCGCTATAGGTGGTTTCATTGCGTAGCGTATGGCTACTTTACTATACCTAGACACCACTTCTATGCCTATAGCTGCCGCCGTTCTCAAGTTAATGGCGGTGGACAGGATACGGGTGGAGACACTGTATATCACTTAGATGGGTCCTGTAATTGATGTGCATTCTTAGGCGGGCTTTGCACGTTGCGACATCGCAAGCCGATGCTGCGATGTCGCACGTGATAGTTCCCGCCCCCGTCGCAGGTACGATATCTTGTGATAGCTGGCGTAGCGAAAATTATCGCTACGCCAGCTTCACATGCACTCACCTCCACTGCGACCGTCGCTCTGGCCGGCGACCCGCCTCCTTCCTAAGGGGGCGGGTCGTGCGGCGTCATAGCGACGTCACACGGCAGGCGGCCAATAGCGGCGGAGGGGCGGAGATGAGCAGGATGTAAACATCCCGCCCACCTCCTTCCTTCCGCATAGCCGCCGGCGGCAGGTAAGGAGATGTTCCTCGCTCCTGCGGCGTTATACACAGCGATATGTGCTGCCGCAGGAGCGAGGAACTAAATTCGTACCTGTCGCTGCAGCATAATTATGAAAAAGTCGGAGCCTGCAACGATGATACGATAACGACGCTTTTGCGCTCGTTAATCGTATCATCTAGCATTTACACACTACGATCTCGAAAGTGACGCCGGAAGTGCGTCACTTTCGATTTGACCCCACCGACATCGTATGTGTGATGTTGCAACGTGCAAAGCCGCCCTTAGACTTCAGAGAAGTTCCTCTAAAAAGATGAAAAATGTATTCAAATTGCTATATAAAAAGCACTGCTCCTATATAAGAATAATCCGCAATACGGTGCTGCAGAGAGGCTGCAGATGGCAGCACGTGTGACACGTCATATGCTCTGAGGTGTAATTTTTATTAGATTGTGATATTTCGCCATGTGTTCCATGACCTATTTCTGCCTCTTCTGTGATCTCTGCAGACGTACTTCGGCTCAATCATGGACATCTATTCTTTCGGAAACTTCATAATCACAGCGACATTGTTTGTGGTTTTACTGCATCTCCTAATTGAGAGTAAGAGCATGGTGAGTCAGTATGAAGAAGCGAGCTATACTACACGGGACAGCAGATGTAGTGCCTTGCAAAAGTATTCAGATCCTATGAACTTTTCCACATTTTGTCACGTTACACCCACAAACTGAAATTTATTTTATTGAGATTTTATATGATATATCAACAGTAAGGAGCAATTATGTGAGAAGTATAAAGGAAATCATACAGGATTTTCTAAGTATTTTAAAAAATATAGTTCTGAAAATTGTACTTTGTAGGACCACCTTTTTTCTGCATTTACTGCTCCAAGTCTATTGGGATCTGTCTCTACCAGCTTTGTACATCTAGAGGCTGAAATTTTTGCCCATTCTTCTTTGCAATAGAGCTCTAGCTCAGTGAGATTGGATGGAGATGTTTGTGAACAGCAATTTTTAATTCTTGTCACAGATTCTTAATTGGATTTCGGTCTGGACTGTGACTGGGCCATTCACACACATTAATTTGCTTTGATCTAAACCATGCATTGTAGCTCTGGCAGGATGTTTAAAGTCATTGTCCTGCTGGAAGGTGAACCTACACCCCAGTCTTAAGTCTTTTGAAACATCTAACAGGATTTCCTCCAGGATTGTCCTGTATTTAGCTCCATCCATCTTCCCATCAACTTTGAACAGCTTCTCCGTCCCTGCCGAAGAAAAGCCTTCCCACAGCATAATGCCGCCGCCACCATGTTTGACTTTGGGGATGGTGTTTTCAGGGTGATGTACAGTGTTAGTTTTCCGCCACACATACCATTTTGCATTTAACCCAACAAGTTCTGCTTTGGTTTCATCTGACCGGAGCATCTTCTGCCACGTGTCCCCTACATGGCTTTTTGCAAATTAAAAACGGAGCTTCTTATGTCATTGCATTTAAAAATGTCTTTCTTCTTGACACTCTTCCATAATAGTCAAATTTGTGGAGTATATGACTAATACTAATAGTTGTCCTAATATTTGTGGATTATTATTATTATTTATTTATAGAACACCATTAATTCCATGGTGCTGTACATGAGAAGGGGGTTACATACAAAATACATATACACGTTACAGTAGACAGACTAGTACAGAGGGAAGAGGGCCCTACCCTTGCGGGCTTATATTCTATAGGATTATGGGGAGGAGACAATAGGTGGGGTGTAGGTCAGGCGGCAGCTCCGCACGGTGGTCGGGCGGCAGCTCCGCACGGTGGTCGGGCGGCAGCTCCGCACGGTGGTCGGGCGGCAGCTTTGCATCTCCTCCAGAGTGACCATGAACCTCTTGGCTGCTACTCTAATTAGAGCTCTCTTTGCTTGGGATGTCAGTTTAGGTGGCCAGCCATGTCTTTTTAGATTTATGGTTATGCCATACTCCTTCCGTCTTTGGATGTTCAGAGTTTGGGCTTTTTTTTTTTTTTTTTTTTTTTTTTATAACGCAACCCTGCTTTACTCTTCTCCACACAACTTTATCCCTGACCTGTCTGATGTGTTTTTTGGTTTTCATGATGCTGTTTGATATCTAATGTTCCCAAATAAACCTCTGAGGCCTCCAAAGAACTGTTGTATTTATACTAAGAATAGGTACACATAGGTGGACTTGATTTACTAATAAAGTGACTGGAGGCAATTGGGCACTCAAGGTTTAATTTAGGGGTGTCAGAGTACAGAGAACTGAATACAAATACACAATTTTCGGTTTTATATTTTAAAATATTTAGAAACTATATATCATTTCCATAACACTTCACAAATACTTGCTGCTTTGTGTGGTTATACCACATATAATCCTTGTAAAGTACATTTTAAGTTTGTGAGTCGGTGTAAAGTGAAGTGTGAAAAAGTTTGAGTATGAATACTTTTCCAAGGCCCTGTATAACGACCATTGAAGGTACACTGCCTGACTTGGAGGGGATCTGGCATGTTATATCTTATTAGTATTCCCTGTTTTATATAACAATTGCAAAATTTACAAACTTTCTGCTGTTTGCAATGATCAAATCAATCAAGGAAAAAATTAAATCACTCAGTACAACCAAAATTACAAGTGGTTTCTCCAAATTCAGCATGTTTAACTGCTTAATTACTGCTGTCTCTGAATTTTTCAAAACCTTCTTGACAAGTATCTTTAGTACTTAATAGAGTTCCTTGAGCTGTTGCAAATGTGATTCACTGTAGACACCAGCTTCTAGCAGTGTTCCTAAGGCTATGTGCCCACGCTGCCGAAAATGCGCGGAATTTGCCGCGGATTTTTCGCGGAAATTCTGCGGATTTTTCAAAAATCTGCAGCACAGCTACTTCCCAACCATTTCTATGGCATTTGGGAACTGCTGTGCCCACGCTGCGGATTTTTCCGCAGCGGAAATAATGCGGATTTCCCTGCGGAAAAATCAGCAGCATGCGAATTATTCCTGCGGATTTCTCCGCAGGGTCCCATATACTTACCTGCCTTGATAGCAGACACATGAGTCACTTTCTCCATCTGGTGTACAGCAGCGTGGTGGTTCCAGGTACAGGAAGGAAGAGGTGGGCGGGGCCTGCACGAGCTCCGGTTATATGACAGCTGGAGCTAGTTCAGGCCCTCCCGCCCACCTCCAGCACAGTGCAGCAGACGATGACCGAGTGAAAAGGCTGCCGGAAAGCGAGGTGCTGCATGATGGAGGTAAGTATGAACCCCCGATCACTGCAGCACTTGTTCTGCATTGAGGATGCAGTGCCGAAGCATCTGTATCCTCAATGCAGAATGCCCGCACCATATCCGCAGGACATTCCGCAGCACATCCAGAGCATGGAAACAGACAAAAGTTGTGGTGCGGTTTCCTGGGAGCTCCTGCGGAATGTCCTGTGGATATATCCGCAGGTCACTGTCCCCGTGGACACATAGCTTAAGGAATCTTCGCTAGTTCCTTATGTGACTGAGTAAAGACCTATAGCTTCAAAATAGGAGCATAACGAGCATCAGCGATTTACATGCATTTTATTGGTTTTATGTTTGCAAGGAGAAATAAAGAGCCATCTGTTTATACAGAGGAAACAGACAGCTTTGTCTTTCCTTTTTTTCCCACCCTAACTTTTGGCAATGGCTTTCCGTTCACGAATATTCTTGGATTTGCTGCTGTAATCACCTTCTTCCAATCACACCAAGATTTTCTATGGGGTTCAAGTTGGATGACTGAAAGAAGTATTCTAAAGGCCCCTTTACACACTGCAACATCGCAAACGACATCGCTGTAACGTCACCGGTTTTGTGACGTAATAGCGACCTCCCCAGCGACATTGCAGTGTGTGAAACACATCAGCGACCTGGCCCCTGCTGTGAAGTTGTGATCGCTACAAATCGTTCAGGACCATTCTTTGGTCCTTTGTTTGTGCAGCATGATCGCTAGAAAGTCTGTGTGTAAAGGGGACTTTACAGCGACTACGTTAGCGACTTCCCTTTCAAAAAGCTGCTTTACAACGTCCCCAATGACTAGCTAGGTCGTTCTGCAGGTCCGGATCGCTGTTGCGTCGTTGGCCAGGTTTGCTTGTTTGACAGCTCACCAGCGACTCACCAGAGACTTTGTAGCGATCCCGGCCAGGTTGGGATCGCTGGTGGGATCGCTGAAAGTCTGTGTGTAAAGGGGCCTTTACAACCAAGAATTGGTGGACTTTAAGAATATTGTCTTCTTGGAAAGTCCAAGTCTCAGCTTTCACAAAGGATAAGGTTTCCCTGATACCTTATTGAATTTTTTTACGGATCTCCTGCATGCTGCTCTCATATTACATAGTGAAAACCCGGTGAGTAGTGTTGAGCGGACCCGAACTTTAAAAATCCGGATCCGCGCGGTTTCAGCGTCCGATCCGGGTCCAACCCGGACCCGGGAATCCGGATGCACGATCCGGATTCGAGGTTTTTTTTTGTTCTCTCTCTCTCCCTCTCCGGTCTGGCAATGTGTCAGGTTTGCTGCAGGACCAAGGGGATCTACATAATACTAAAGAAGTGGTAAAGGAAGTGAATAACTCTGAGACTGCAGTGATCAGTAAAAATGTCTTTGTGTTGAATTTTGAGAAACCACTTCTCATATTAGTTGTGTGGAGCCATTTAAATTTTTATTGTTTGCAATAAACCAAACAGCAGAATGTTTGTTTGTAAATTTACCTAATAAGCCTAAATTGTAATGGGGATGAATAATTTTGATTGCAAGTTAATTACGGAGACACAGCCCCAGGAGGATGGAAGTGGCCCCTGTTTTTGCCTTCATAGCTTGTGTGATAACCCCGTTTTCATTGATGTCTCTCCTTACAATAGGCCATCAATGTTTAATCCATAGAGAACCAAAAGCCATGACCCTCACCTCGTGGGCAGTGCAGTGGCTCAGTGTTTAGCGCTTTTGCTAAGCGCTGAGGTCCTGGGTTCAAATCTCTCCAAGGGCAAAATATACGAGGAGTTTTCTGCATCTGGTTTTCCCTTTATTGTTTAAAAAGACACAATATTTTGTTATTGAGTGTAGAATGGGAAGAATAGGCCAACATTAAGGCTGCGATCAGGGTTCACAGCGGTTTGGACGCAGCATGTTTCAGGTGTATCCAAAACGCTGTGATATACAGTACAAGCACAGGGGATGATATATCTAGAAATTCCGAGCCCACTGTGTGTACGGCCCGCAGTATAAACTGATCTGCAGTGCGGCTTCCCGAGCCGCAGCATGTCATTTCTTTGCTGCAGAGACACGTGTTCTCCACAAGGAAAACACCGCAAGAGACTGCAACTATCCAAGCCTGGATCGTGGGCGCAAGCAGCTGCCGACTCCTACAGGGGAGTCTCACTGCCCACAGGTCAGGATACATACATTAGAATAATAGATCTTAGGCTTGATGAGGCAGCTATACTTACTTTGAGTAAGTTACAATAATACATTAATATATAATATAATATTACAATATATTATTGTAATAATTATTACAATAATAATAAGAATTTTATTCATTGATATAGCGCTATTAATTCCATAGCGCTTTGCATACATTGGCAACACTGTTCCCATTAGGGCTCACAATCTAGAGTCCCTATCTGTATGTCTTTGGAGTGTGGGAGGAAACCGGAGAACCCGGAGGAAACCCACGCAAACACGGGGAGAACATACAAACTCCTTGCAGATGGTGTCCTTGGTGGGATTTGAACCAAGGACCCCAGCGCTGCAAGACTGCAGTGCTAAGCACTGAGCCACCGTGCCACCCATATCTAACTAAAATTCTAAACAGCTCATTTTCGTTCTCGGCAGGGAACTTTCATAAAGAGTTATACAGTCATTCAGACATGCATTTTTAAAGTAAGTTCAACATCCTCATCGGGTCTAAGATATCTCTTTAATGTGTGCAGTTAATACTATAAAATTTGGTAAAATATTTTTAAAATATTTTTTCAGGCATCTGTGCTTGTGTAATTTAAAAAAAGTGTGCTTTATATTTCAGACCTGGATACACTGGACAGTGATGGCTCTCAGCATTGTCGCCTACTTTCTCTTCACCTTGGCTGTTAATGCATTATGCCTGAAATGTATGCCACCTGCAAACCCATACTGGATAATGCAGACACACCTGACAGACCCAATGTTTTATCTGGTGTGTGTTATGTCTGTGGTTGTTGCACTTTTACCACGGTAGGTATAAAATTTTATGTCTCTTCTATGTATACAGTGTGTCCACCCATATCCTGTCCACCTCCATTAACTTGAGAACGGCGGCAGCTATAGGCATAGAAGTGGTGTCTAGGTATAGTAAAGTAGCCATGCGCTACGCAATGAACCCACCTATAGCGCCACCTGGTGGAAAACAACGTAATTAGCATTTTTATCTCGAAAACAGAACAAGATAGAGAAAAAAAGTGAATTAAAAAATTGTAGGGCATCATCAATTCAATACGAATTGACACCTTGCATACAGAAATGCTATGATATGAAACCCATGAACCCCCCCCCAAAACATTGATTGCTGGTCTCGCATATGGTGCTCATTTAACTTTGATGCTCAAAGTGGCCACCGTCAGCTGCAATGCACATCTGGACTCTGGACAGCATACTGAATCTTGCTGCATGTTGTGCAATATCATAGGTGGCACATTTGCACAAGCATCTGTGATACGTCGTCGTAGGTCCTGCAATGTTAGTGGAGGGGTCGCACACACCTGCTGTTTGATGTGACCTCACAGAAAGAAGTCCATTGGGGTCAGGTCAGGTGAGCGTGGAGGGCACTCCATGCAGCCACCATACCCAATGACTTGTAGGAAGGTCTCCATGAGGTATCGCTTCACGTCCAAATCCTTCTGAGTTTTACACATTCTAATCATAGCATTTCTGTATGCAAGGTGTCGATTCGTATTAATTGATGATGCCCTACTTCTTTGTAATTCACTTTTTCTTTGGCGCTCCATTGGGAGACCCAGACAATTGGGTGTATAGCTATGCCTCCGGAGGCCACACAAAGCATTACACTAAAAGTGTAAAGCCCCTCCCCTTCAGGCTATACACCCCCCGTGCTGCTACGGGCTCATCAGTTTTTATGCTTTGTGCGAAGGAGGTGGCGGCCGCGCTTATAACTCGAGTCCCCGGCTTCTGCGGCCTAGTCTCTTTTTCTTCCCGCCCTCAGCCCTGCCAGTCAGGGGAAGGGCGGGACGCTGTACAGGGTATGGCTACAGTACAGCAGCACTGAGGGCTGGAGCATGCTTTGCATACTCCACCCCCCTCACTCTGCACAGTGGGGCACCAGTTCCCGCACTTTTCTGGGTCACGCCCACGGCTCCCTCCTCTCCCCAGGACGCTGGCAGCCATTACTCTCAGCTCTGCTAACGCTGGAGAGGAGAGACAAGCTCAGGGAGACCCAGGCAGGAATTCTGGTGCCCACACAAACGCTTTGCAAGGGCGGTAAGCAGCACCTGTGGTGCTGGCCCCACTAGTGCAGAAGTGTATTTATAGTTTATGGATTATAGTCTATACTTTACACTGTATGGTGCACTGTTGATTTTTGGCTATATCCCCTCCTGTATTGCTCAGAGGAGACAACAGCATGTCGTCCACAAATAGCAAGGGTGCCAAAGCACAGACTTACTATGCTGCCTGTGCAGCATGTACGGCTATACTGCCGGCAGGTTCCACTGACCCTCATTGTGTGCAATGCTCGGCCCCTGTGGCACTTTCTCAGCCGGAGTCTCTGCTAAGGGTGACCCAGGGAGATCCACCTGTTAACGCTGTACAGGTGACAGGGACGGAGTTTGCAGTTTTTACTGAAAGACTTTCTGAGACTATGGCTAAGATATTAGAAGCCTTGCAGTCAAGGCCAGCATCTCAAGCCAGGGGCACTGTAGAATCATTGTCCCATGGTCCCCCTCAGTTGGAACAGCAATGTCTTCCCGGGGTGTCTCATGGATCCCAGGGTGAGGTCTCTGACACGGACCGCAATCCCACACCGATTAAGAAAGCTCGCTATGAAATCCCCTCGACATCATCACAATGTTCAGGGTCTCAGCGAGAGGACTCTCTGTATGATGAAGCGGAGGTAGCTGATCAGGATTCTGACCCTGAAGCCGCTCTCAACCTTGATACTCCTGATGGGGACGCCATAGTGAATGATCTTATTGCGTCCATCAATGAAATGTTGGATATTTCTCCCTCAGCTCCTCCAGTGGAGGAGTCAGCTTCTCAGCAGGAGAAATTCCGTTTCAGGTTTCCCAAGCGTACAAAGAGTATGTTTCTGGACCACTCTGACTTCAGAGAGGCAGTCCAGAAACACCGAGATTGTCCAGATAAGCGTTTTTCCAAGCGCCTTAAGGATACACGTTACCCTTTCCCCCCTGACGTGGTCAAGGGCTGGACTCAGTGTCCCAAGGTGGATCCTCCAATCTCCAGACTGGCGGCTAGATCCATAGTTGCAGTGGAAGATGGAGCTTCACTCAAGGATGCCACTGACAGAAAGATGGAGCTCTGGCTGAAATCCATCTATGAAGCTATCGGCGCGTCTTTTGCTCCAGCATTCGCAGCCGTATGGGCACTCCAAGCTATCTCAGCTGGTCAGACGCAAATTGACGCACTCACACGTACGTCTGCGCCGCAGGTGGCGTCCATAACCTCTCAAACGTCGGCATTTGCGTCCTACGCTATTAATGCTGTCCTGGACTCTGCGAGCCGTACGGCGGTTGCAGCCGACAATTCGGTGGCAATACGCAGGGCCTTGTGGCTACGGGAATGGAAGGCAGATTCGGCTTCCAAAAAGTGCTTAACTGGTTTGCCATTTTCTGGCGACCGCTTGTTTGCTTGTTTGGTGAGAGATTGGATGAAATCATCAAACAATCCAAGGGAAAGGAAACATCCTTACCCCAGGCCAAACCAAAAACACCCCAACAGAGGAGGGGACAGTCGAGGTTTCGGTCCTTTCGGGGTGCGGGCAGGTCCCAATTCTCCTCGTCCAAAAGGCCGCAGAAGGATCAGAGAAACTCCGACGCGTGGCGGTCTAAATCACGCCCTAAAAAGACCGCCGGAGGTGCCGCTACCAAGGCGGCTTCCTCATGACTTACGGCCTCCTCACACCGGATCCTCGGTCGGTGGCAGGCTCTCCCGCTTTTGCGACACCTGGCTACCACAAGTAAAAGACCGTTGGGTGAGAGACATTTTGTCTCACGGTTACAGGATAGAGTTCAGCTCTCATCCTCCGACTCGATTCTTCAGCACATCTCCGCCTCCCGAGCGAGCCGATGCTCTGCTGCAGGCGGTGGACATTCTGAAGGCAGTAGGAGTGGTGGTCCCGGTTCCTCTTCAGCAACAGCGTCACGGTTTCTACTCCAACCTGTTTGTGGTTCCAAAGAAGGACGGGTCCTTCCGTCCTGGTTTGGACCTAAAACTGCTCAACAAACACGTAAGGACCAGGCGGTTGCGGATGGAATCCCTCCTCCACTCTCAGGGTCACTCTGTGATACCCTACTTAGACGATCTGCTGGTCAAGGCACCCTCTCAAGAGGCATGCCAACACAGCCTCAACGTCACTCTGGAGATTCTCCAGAGTTTCGGGTGGATCATCAATTTTCCAAAGTCAAATCTGACACAGGTCCAATCGCTGACATATCTTGGCATGGAGTTTCATACTCGGCCAGCGATAGTGAAGCTTCCGCTGGACAAACAGCGTCCGCTACAGACAGGGGTACAATCTCTCCTTCAAGGTCGGTCACACCCCTTGAGGCGCCTCATGCACTTCCTGGGGAAGATGGTGGCAGCAATGGAAGCAGTACCTTTCGCGCAGTTTCACCTGCGTCTCCTTCAAGGGGACTGGGAGGTGGTTACGACGGACGCGAGCCTGTCAGGGTGGGGAGCAGTTTTTCTCCGCCACAGGGCTCAGGGTACGTGGACTCAGCAAGAGTCCTCACTTCAGATCAATGTATTGGAGATCAGGGCAGTGTATCTTGCCCTAAAAGCGTTCCAGCAGTGGCTGGAAGGCAAGCAGATCCGAATTCAGTCGGACAACTCCACAGCGGTGACTTACATCAACCACCAAGGTGGGACACGCAGTCGGCAAGCCTTCCAGGAAGTCCGGCGGAGTCTGCTGTGCGTGGAAGACGATTGGTCGCAGTTTCAGCTTCCTTATGTGTTTCCTCCTCTGGCACTGTTGCCCAGAGTGTTACGCAAGATCAGGGCCGACTGCCGCCGCGCCATCCTCGTCGCTCCAGACTGGCCGAGGAGGTCGTGGTACCCAGATCTGTGGCATCTCATGGTCGGCCACCCGTGGGCACTGCCAGATCGACCAGATTTGCTGTCTCAAGGGCCGTTTTTCCATCTGAATTCTGCGGCCCTCAACCTGACTGTGTGGCCATTGAGTCCTGGATCCTAGCGTCTTCAGGATTTTCTCAAGAGGTCATTGCCACTATGAGACAGGCTAGGAAACCAACGTCCGCCAAGATCTACCACAGGACGTGGAAAATATTCCTGTCGTGGTGCTCTGCTCAGGCGTTTTCTCCCTGGCCTTTTGCCTTGCCCACTTTTCTGTCCTTTCTTCAATCCGGATTGGAAAAGGGTTTGTCGCTAGGCTCCCTTAAGGGACAAGTCTCTGCGCTCTCTGTGTTTTTTCAGAAGCGCCTGGCCAGGCTCCCACAGGTACGCACGTTCCTGCAGGGGGTTTGTCACATCGTCCCTCCTTACAAGCGTCCGTTAGAACCCTGGGATCTGAACAGGGCGCTGATGGTTCTTCAGAAACCACCGTTCGAGCCAATGAGGGATATTTCGCTCGCACGCCTTTCGCAGAAAGTGGTTTTTCTAGTAGCAGTCACCTCACTTCGGAGAGTGTCTGAGTTGGCAGCGTTATCATGCAAAGCTCCTTTCCTGGTGTTTCACCAGGACAAGGTGGTTCTGCGTCCGGTTCCGGAATTCCTCCCTAAGGTGGTATCCCCTTTTCATCTCAATCAGGACATCTCCTTACCCTCGTTTTGTCCTCATCCAGTTCACCAATGTGAAAAGGATTTGCACTTGTTAGATCTGGTGAGAGCACTCAGACTCTACATTTCTCGTACGGCGCCCCTGCGCCGCTCGGATGCACTCTTTGTCCTTGTCGCTGGCCAGCGTAAAGGGACACAAGCTTCCAAATCAACCCTGGCTCGGTGGATTAAGGAACCAATTCTCGAAGCTTACCGTTCCTCGGGGCTTCCGGTTCCCTCAGGACTGAAGGCCCATTCTACTAGGGCCGTGGGAGCGTCCTGGGCCTTGCGACACCAGGCTACGGCTCAGCAGGTGTGTCAGGCAGCTACCTGGTCGAGCCTGCACACTTTCACGAAACACTATCAAGTGCATACCTATGCTTCGGCAGATGCCAGCCTAGGTAGGCAAGTCCTTCAGGCGGCAGTGGCCCACCTGTAGGACGGAGCCGTTACGGCTCTATTATGAGGTATTATTTACCCACCCAGGGACTGCTTTTGGACGTCCCAATTGTCTGGGTCTCCCAATGGAGCGCCAAAGAAGAAGGGAATTTTGTTTACTTACCGTAAATTCCTTTTCTTCTAGCTCCAATTGGGAGACCCAGCACCCGCCCCTGTTTTTTGTATACACATGTTGTTCATGTTAAATGGTTTCAGTTCTCCGATATTCCTTCGGATTGAATTTACTTTAAACCAGTTTATAATTTTTTCCTCCTTCTGGCTTTTGCACCAAAACTGATGAGCCCGTAGCAGCACGGGGGGTGTATAGCCTGAAGGGGAGGGGCTTTACACTTTTAGTGTAATGCTTTGTGTGGCCTCCGGAGGCATAGCTATACACCCAATTGTCTGGGTCTCCCAATTGGAGCTAGAAGAAAAGGAATTTACGGTAAGTAAACAAAATTCCCTTCTTTTCTCTATCTCGTACCGTTTTTGAGATAAAAATGCTAACTCCGTTGTTTTCCACCAGGTGGAGCTTTACTATACCTAGACACCACTTCTATGCCTATAGCTGCTGCCGTTCTCCAGTTAATGGCGGTGGACAGAATATGGGTGGACACACTGTATAATGTATCAATACTGAAAGCTATTGTTGTCACAGCCAATTTCTGCACAGCAAGTTAGAGAAGATTGTCAGAGACCAGCAAGACAGAGTGGAAGTGCAGGTGCTTGCTATGTAATGACAGCAGCATGATGTAGGGACAGAGATCCTGATTCCAGCAATGTGTTTCTTAGCTTATTGTGTACATCATTTGTTATCAAATAATTTGTCTCTGCTGTAGGTCTAGTACAGCTTAGCTCTATATATTCCTCTAGTTATAAGCTCCTGAGTTTAAAACTTAGTTTTTTTTAAACCGCAACCCACATCCCAGTAAGTGGCACACTGCTGGAAACAGGGTCTCAGCCCCTACATCATGGTAGCCTCAGATTACATAGCAAAAACCTGCTGACAGATTCCCTTTAATGTGATTTGCTGTATCCTTGGGCAATCATGGAAAAAGTGTATAATTGTGCATAGTGCTATGAAGGTATCCAGGCCTCATGAAAACTCAAAGTTCTTACATTAAAGGAAGCCGGTCGCCACGTTTACCCAATATAAACTAAAATCACCCCCTTTAACTGCTTTATTACTGCAGTCCATCGACCTGTATCTAAGCCCATAACTCTGACTACACTGTTCTACAGACAAATATGAAAATACTTGTTTAATTTTGTATTGCTGAAAATCAATATCATGCTTAAATTTGCTGATTGGCTGTAATTTTCAAGATCCAGAGGAGGTTGTAATTACTTATGACACCTTTCGTGCAGGCTTATAGAAAAATAGCATCATTATTATGTCATCATCATTATAGCATTGTTAGTAGCAAGTCTATTACATCCTCTGTTTAGTCTATTGAGCCTTCAGTATTCTGTCATCTTAGGGCGACCAATCAAACACCAACTGAGCTCTGATTATGTCATCCTAATTACAGTTGCATCACCTACATTTATAAATGCTCTCTGGGTAAGGTATACAGTTTTAGGATTTCTTAGCATATTCTGTTTTTCAGATATGCCTTCCTCTTGCATTAACAAAGTGAATCATTTTGCAACATATGCAGAGAAGTCACTTTTGTGTCAGGCTAAATTTTACTTCCATGATAAGGAAAGCCGACAATCTGTATTTTGACTGAGGATTAGGAGATCAGGACAAGAGTTGGGCTTCATACATATGCTGCAATAGATGTGCATCACATCTTACCCAGTGGTTTTGCATGGGAAGAGGCAATCCTTTGCTTTTTGCAGTCCCAATGAAATGGAGATAGCCAGCCAACCAATCACACTACCAATTGCTATTTCTGCATGGTGCCTCCATTAAGAAAGGAATTTCAAAGAATAAGTAGTGAACTTTACAGTATCCAAACTTTCCATCTGCCATATGCCCAGTACCACATACAGAAGAACTGCCGATTCCAAAAGAACCAGAAACATATTCAGATGTGCCAAGTGAGGAAGAAGAGGGCGCTTGGTATCATGACGCATCTTCCTCTTATGACCCAGACTTATTGTTAGGAACCTCAACTGAACCACATCTTGTAACAAAGTGAACAGAACGAGCTTGTTAGAGATTTAGATCTGCCCAAGTGTAAAGCCCCCTGTCACACATAACGATGTACTTAGCGAGATCGCTGAAACGTCATATGTTTTGTGACGGAACAGTGACCTCGCTAGCGATCTCGCTATGTGTGACACACAGCAGCGACCGCCCCCCCGCTGCGATTACGCCGATCGTACCTGAACGTCCTGGTTCATTTTTTGATCGTTGGTGTCCCGCTGGGCAGCATGCATTGTTGTGTTTTTGCTTTGTCTTTTCAACGCGCATCAGAATAGCTGCTGTGTGACAGGGACCCAATGACCGCCGAGGGTCGCCGTATCGTTGCTGCGTTATTTAGATTTGCCTGTTTGACAGCTCACTAGCGACCATGTAGTGACGTACCAACGATCCTGACCAGGTCGTATCATTGTCGGGATCGCTGGAATGTCGCTACGTGTAACGGGACCCTAAGGCTGAGCTCTTAGGCTCCCGGCTACAGCAGTGGAATATTCTAGTGGGCGATGTTCAGATTTCTTTGTTCCACAACCATGATAAATATATGAGAGCTGGCATCTCCAACATTCACTTCAGCCAAGAAATAAAATGTCCTGCATCCAGCACTACTTGACCCACAGAAGATTATTTTACTACCATTACATATCAAGTTGGGCCTAATGAGAAACTTTGTAAAGGGAATGGATAAAAATGTAACGGCATTCAAGTACAGTATCTCATTGACAAATTTCCAAGGCTGAATGAAGGAAAGATAAAGGAAGGAGTATTTATCGGACCTCAGATTCATTAGCTTCTCCAGGATGAGAAGTTCCTGTGTTTGTTGCAGGGCAAAGAAAAGGCTGCATGGGAAGCATTCGCATTAGACATAACTAACGTTTCAGGAAACTCAGGAACAGATAACTATGAAGGGTTGGTTGAACATCTCCTCAAAACATATAAGGCTGTAACATGTCCTTAAAGATTAACTTCTTACATTCGCATCTAGACTTTTTTTTTTCTACCAAATTCCGGAGCAGTGAGCAACGAGCACGGTGATAGACGTCACCAAGATTGCGGCCATGGAGAAAAAATATCAAGGAAAATGGATTCCATCAATACTTGCAGATTACTGCTGTACAATTGTAAGAGATGATCCGATTCAGGAGGACAAGAGAGAAGCAGAAAAGAGTCATCACTGAATGAGGAGCAAATTTTATAGTGCAATTTCCGTAACTGTTTATAATTCACAATAGTGTTTAGACAGGTTGTAGGTATTTGAATTGTTAATTTTCTTGTATATAAATATCAGAAAATTGACATAACAAAATATTCTGCAGCTTTTTATATTTGCAAAAAATGTTCCAACGGACTTCAACATTTCTGCATTAATTATCTGCAGTAGTAACAGGAAAACTCTTTGATATCATAGAAACTAGAGCAAACTAAAGCCTGTTTTGAATTCAGAAGGTCAAAATCATTAAGAAATGGCTGATTTCATAACCTGACAACTTTTGAAAATATTTAAAACCGTGCTACATATGCCGAAAATACCTTTTAAACTTCTGAAATACAGCGCGGCCTGCTCCGATGGGCGTCTTATATATATATATATATATATATATATATATATATATATATATATATATATATTATTTATATTACTCTGCGCCTCCTTGATCCCTGCAGCGGCCGTCCTGTAACGGGACGGGTAACGGGTTTGATTGATGTAGATGATGCCTCCTATGTCCCCCACAGATCATGTTGAAGCACAGACTCTCTTTGCTCTGATAAGTGCAGCCCAATATCCTGTTGTGTATGCACCAGCGCCAACTTCACTTTTGGTTAATAGGTTTCTGAGCAGTACAGTACTTTGCTCCGCCGTTAGTAAGGCAAAAATGCTCATGCATCTCGACTGTCCAGATACAAGATTGGAGATGATCTTTGGATGACTTTTTACTTATCATTCACATCAATGAAGCCAGGAGGATGGCAGCTGCAGGGATTGAGGAGGTGCTGAGAAAAGAAAAAAGATAACCATTGGATCAGACACGTGCGCCAGAAATATAAAAGATATATTTTTTCGGCGTATGTAGGGGGAGTAGGGGCTTAGATACAGGTTGATGGACTGCAGTTAGAAATCAATTAAATTGAATCTGTCAGCGGTTTTTGCTATGTAGTTTGAATACTGCGTGCTGCAAGGGTTAATACAGAGAATTCAGGGATGCCGGTCTTGTCCAGGTCTGATCTCTTGTTTACTTGCTATTTTTGTTAAAGCAGCAGGACGTATCATTGCGTCGGCTATACAATGTCACACGCACAGCAGCCGCCGGACACACCCACTTCTCTGTTTGACACCGCCGTGTCAAGGTAGAATCTTTGAGACCCTGGTGTGGGCGAGGAAGCTCATTCAGCTCTGCTACATGACTAATATATATATATATGTGTATATATATATATACATATATATAATTATATTATACCGTATTTTTCACTTTATAGGACGCACTTTTGTTCCCCCAAATTTTGGGGGAAAGTAGGGGGGGTGCGTATTATAAACCGAATATACAGATTATATACTGCAGGGTCCAGGGGAGGCGGGGGGCCGCACTGGAGCGGTGCTGGGGGGGCTGGTGGAGGCTGGTGAGCTGCGCGAGGGAGCCTTTGATCTCCTGCTCCCGCTCATATAATATGCACAGCCGCTGTCCATCACCGTGGTGCTGAAACCGTACCGCGGTGATGGGCTAGGGAAGCTGCGCATATTATATATGCCTGTGCTTACCTTTGATGGCACATGCCCCCCCTGTGTTAGCTATGGCCCCCATGCTGCTGCCCATAGTAAAATAATAAACTCTTTACTTACCCCCTCCAGCGTGTCTCCCCGGTCTCTCTCCTGCCGCTTTGATCAGGCACGCAGAGATGATATCACTCTGCTGCGCCGATCACATGACCGGCCGAGAACCAGGAAATGCAGGAGGCCGGAGCTCAACGCTAAGGAGGGAGTCACGAGACAGGACAGTGCTGGAGAAGGTAAGGAAAGAGTTTATTCTACTAAAAGCAGCAGCATGGGGGCAATATCTCACACAGGGTGATGTATGCCAGCCCCTAGGGGCCGCGTGTGCCAGCCCCAGGGGGCCGCGTTGCATCACTGGGGGACGTGTGCCAGCACAAGGGGGCTATATTCAATATAAGATGGCCATATCCAGATTAAGGGGGCTAATTTTAAGATGGGGGGCTATGAGGGACATATATTCTATATGATTTGTTAGACGGACACTGGCATTATAAGACGGACCCCATTTATTAAAAAAAAAATTCTCTATTCCTTCACCAAATTTTGGGGTGCGTCTTATCTGGTGTGTCTTATAAAGCGAAAAATACGGTGTATATATATAAATCTTGATTGTCAGAACGGCTGCACCCAGTAATCTAAGTGATCCATCATTGGATTCAGGGTCTCTTTGCCTACATCATGCTGATCTCCGATGACGTAGCAAAAACCTCCTGACAGATTCCCTTTAAAGGTGGTGGCTTTTAGTTTATAATGGGAAAATCTGCTGACAGGTTCCCTTTAATGTAATATGGAACCATAATAACTTTACTCATGCAAGGCATTGTTCACACTTGACTACTGAACTGTATTGCTATACCTTCAGCACAGCGACTAATGAATAGATTTAGCCTCCGCCATTGGAGCTTTCCCAGTGCATGCATCTCTTGAAGATCATTGTAGGAACGTCTGCCATTGAGTTGAAGCCGGCCTTTTTCTAATCCCTAAACTCTCCTTGTGTTTGTTTCCTTTGCTTTTGTTCTTCTAAAGTTAATGTCCTACATTTAATGTTCTCTGTCCGACCAGAGATCATCCGTGGCTCTCCTGACCCAAACTATAGTGAGTCCTAAATGTTTGAGTTCAGGTCAGGAGACCCACGTCCAGACCAGATATCACGGTTTATACTCAAATTGGCCTAAATTTTATGAACCTAATTTTAATGTAATTTTCTCTTTATCCATATTACATCTAGGTTTGCTTTCCGCGTATTTCAAGGAACAATGTTTCCAACCCCGCAGCAGAGTGCAAAACAGCTTGACGTTATGTCACCGGGGGAGCGCTCGAGCGCCATTAAACACTGTTTTTTACCAAAGACTGACAATACCTTATTCCATGTAGTGCCAGCAGATGGCAGCAAAGCCCCAGAAGTGGATGAGGAGGCTCCCTGCATGCGATCTCCCAGGGCTGCAGATGTGTGACTGCCAACATAAAAAAGACTAGAAATCTATTTACTGCACGATTTCCTTCTTTACAGTGTTCAACAGGTGACCTGTATTTCACTACTGGTGCTAACCTTTATCCATGGATGATGTCTCACATGATATTCATGTTCTCAATGCCAAATTTTGCCGAGCGAGAGGACTATGACCAGGAACCAACATCTAGATGCATACAGTAAATAGCAGAGCGAAGGGTAGCCCAAACCTTATTTCAGTGTTTTCATGTGTCTGCTGTATTTTGTAGACCACTCAGTGTTATGTTGCTTCGTATATTGCATTTTTTTGTATGTTCTCACTTTCTGAAAGATGATCTAAAAAGGTGAAAGCAGAAGATGGCAAGAGCATCAACAGGTCACAGTCATAGGGAGTGTGAGGGGTTTCCTACTCCTTCTCCTTGACATTTGCCAAACCTAACTACTATGAGGAGTGACCGCTTTCACCATCCCTTACACCTGAATGATCCATTAAGTAGCTGAAACCTATGAGCTGTCATGAGAGGCTATGGAGTGTTTCTCAGGTAGCACTGACTACTTCCTAAAGGAGGTTGTTTTGTTCATAAGCCCCACTATTGCCTTCTACAGTAGTAGGAGGATATCCTCCGATCAGCTCCCTAGTCAGATGGCGTAAAGAGGAGATTCTAAGAGCTTTTCTTTTTGGAGGACCATGTACTTCCATGCTCTCCACATAAAGACTACTGGTTTTTAATAGATCTTCTGTAATGCCTGCTTTCGCCTGCGGGAGTGCTGTAGAATAAACTCACTACTGTGTTTCTTCACTAATTGTAGTTGATCAGTCTGTCCTGCAGCTGCAATTTATAGTGATCAAGATTATAGTGATAGATTAACATTGAATTTTTTTTCCGGTAAATGAATTCAGCCCTTTGATCTGCAACCTAGTCTATATTTTAGGACTATATATATTCACAAATTCCTTTTACTGCATTTTAAACAGTATCAGAACCAGTGTAGATCTGTTTTATTACTGTTAGTATATTTTTGTCCTGGATTCCTTTTACATACAAAGGGTATAGCCACATGATATCCCCCACATTTAAAAAATATCAGCAAAATTTTAATTCTGTAATCCTTCCTGGTTATGAATGTAAAGGCGTGTAAGAAGATAAAAATACCAGTCTTATGTAACCTCTCTGTAGCCGCTGCTGCTTTCCCAATATAAGCCTATAGAATCTCGGAACATAGACTTACATTGAGAAAGTGACTTTCGGTGTATACACAATTCTCTGTGAAATCCGACTAGTCTGTTTTCAGGTCACATGGGCCAGAAGTGGACTACAGCGGTGCTGAAAACCAGAGAAGATTGCAATTGGGAAATATTTCAACCCATTAACACAATATTATGGAATAAATATTTTGTAGACTGATGACATCTTTAACCATTTTAATGTTTGTGGTTTTTATTCCACTTTGACCAGTTATATTCATATTTGCAATGGGTTAAATTTGAGTGTACATAGTGTGTACTTGGGCCAGAATCTCCTGCTCGCAGGTAATGAAGTGTAGTAATCTAGTGTTTCTCAGGTTTAACGAACTATAGTGCTGGACTAATGCGTCTGTGCCTTACATGCTGCTGCATTAGCGCTTGTTCACACATTGCATTTTTTCCGTGTTTTGTTTTATTATTTTTTTTTGCATGCGTTTTATAAAATATAAATACACAACATTTTACAGCACCAGCACAATGAATGAGCTTTCTGAAGTCGCTTGCACATGCTGCCTATTTTTTCCTTGTAGATTTAAAGGGACTCTGTCAGCAGGTTTCTGCAATGTGTAACCTGAAGACCACATGCTGCAATAGTTAAAACAAACAGTTCAGCCCTGCATCTGTGACCATTTTTTGTTTATCTGCAATGTTAGCTTAAGCCTGTTATCTTTATTATTGGTGGGTCTCAGCAGCACATGATCTCTAGTTCGACTCCGCCCCTTCTGTGATTAGCAGCTTTTGTCTATGGAAATGTACACTGAGAGCCTGGTGTGGGCAGGGGGAGCTATTCTACATATAAAATCTAAAATCTTTCACTGTCTCAGAACGGCTGCACACAGAAATGTGATACATTGTTGAACTCAGCCTCTTTGCCTAAATCATCTCCGATGAGGTGGCAAAAGCCTGCCAAGGCTAGTTTCACACATCCGGCATTTCGCCGGATTGCCAGGTCCGGCACACTCCAGTACAGTGTTAATACTGTACAGTGGCATCGCGGCAAGCTACAGTCACATGCTCCGGTCACATGACAGCATGTGACCAGAGGTTGCTGCGATGCTATTGTACTGTATTACACTGTACTGGAGTGTGCCGGATCTGGCAAACCGTCGAAATGCCGGATGTGTGAAACTAGCCTAACAGATTCCCTTTAAACCATTAAAGCATGTTTTCTAATCATCAGCATGGCCGTTCTTTTAGTCTTTTTCGTGTTTTGTTCACATTCAAACAAAAGTAAAACTGCAAAAATGTGTGTATTTTATGCGTTATTTTTCCTGGAAACACTGTTTTTTGGTGCAGTAAAATCTGCTGTAAACACTTGATATGTGAACATACCCTTATGTACAACACCTTGGAATATGTAGAAACCTTATTCTTGATGTTCTTCAAGACTTTTTTTTGTTTTGCTTTTTTATTTTTATTAAACATGTTGATTTGTCATGTTCTTATGTTAGCATACCAGGAATTCTGGATCCTTTGCAAAACTTCCGAATTCATACTGCATACCTGAGCATATTGGGGACTATCCTTGTAATAATGTAATAATTCAGCAATGTTATATCATTGTTTTATCACTTTCATTGTTATAAGATCTGGCCATAAGCTGAACATCACCTTATATTTAAGGTTATATCATGTTGAAAATGTCCACCTTTTATCAGCCCCATGTCATTGTTTATACCAAAATTCTGTGTCACTTAATTTCTTAAAGTATCTTCTCTTTGATTGGAGAACAGTTTTCTTTCTTTCACTTTTATAGACGTAGATTTGTAAAGTAGGATGGCTTCTTTGAGCTGCCATTAGAGGGAGCCTACTGCAAACTATTTTTGACCTTATTGTACAAAGTACATTCCTCCGATGACAAGTGGTGGCTGCAGGCAACCAACGTGTTAATTTTTTTTTTTACATACTGTTATTGCTTTTTTTTCTCCTTCTTAATACGTCCTTTATCCATCAGTAATATATGCACCATGCGTGCATTACAATACTTTCCCATTACTGTCTTCCCCTGTTTCCAGCGTAAACTGTGTGCACGGGATGTCACTTTCACAATGTAAGCCAATAAGGTGGCAGAACATAAGTGAAAAACCAAATCCAGCACACAGAGGAAATATAATTCAATTAAAAATCCATTTATTCAATGATTGGTAAAAAAAAAAAAGCAAGAGGTCCATTAAAAATGTATGAGTATATTTAATCTTACGCATTTCAGACAGAAATTAGCCCTTACTCATAGCCCTTACCTATGAGGAAAGACTAGTTTTCAGTGGGAAACGCATAAGGTTACATGTATCCTTAAAGCAATGGGTCCATTAAAAATGTATGAGTATATGTAACTTACGCATTTCAGACTGAAAACTAGTCCTTACCTATGAATATGGACTAGTTTTCAGCCCGAAAGGCATAATGTTACATATACCCTGATACGGTTTAGTGGACCCCTTGCTTTTTTAACCATCTTTGAACTTTTAATAAATTTCTTATTTTTTGGTTCCGGATTTGGATTGTCACTTATGCTCAGCTACCTTTGCTATCAGACTTGCCGCCCTGGTTCTTCTGTGCACCTACTATTGGGACCGCATTCATGCCAGTGTTATGGTAAGCTGAATAATTCCTTCCTTTTCCACTTTGTTAGGCTGCTTTCACACTTGCGTTGTTGCTATCCGCCGCCTTGAGGAATTACGGTAACCGTTGCAGGAAACAGTTTTCTTCCTCATAGACTTCTATTAGCTACGGATAGCAACGGATGGCCTTGCGTTGCATCCGTCAGCCAACGCAGCATTGCATCCGCCTGGCGGATGGTACGCTGCATGTAGCATTTTTCTGCGCTTGGCGGCCTGTGAAAAAAATGCAACCTGCAGGATTCCATCGGCGTCCGTTGTTTTTATAATGAACGCTTATGGTGGCTGATTCCGTTAGAATCCGTCATTTGACAGATTCCGTTAACGCACCCGTCTTTATACAACTGCGTATGCCCAGATGTGTAGAGTCAAGAAAAAAAAAACTAACTGATTGCGTTATTTTGGACGATCCATTGCATCTGTTGTGCCACTATATGCACCACATCCGTTGTATCCAGCACACAACGCAATGCAACGGATGCCGTTCAATGCAAGTGTGAAAGCAGCCTAAGCCAATAAAACTCAATAAAATAAATGAGGGTGAGGGATTAAAAATATTCCAGAGTGCTCCATTAATGCTATGTATATCAGGGATTACAATGGGACTGACCTGCTATACCAGACACTACCTATGGACAGGCATAGTGCTTTACATTGGAATAAGCAGATGTATTTAAGTCCATACAACCCCTTTAAAGGAACATTTAATAGTTTTACAGCAGGTTAAATACCGATTTTTAAAATTTTCCACTTCTCATAAAGTCACCTGTTTTCTTCCCAAGTGCCCATTGTGGTAATGGCTAATAGTAGTAACACAAGAAGTCAGAATTAATAAGAAAATCTGTAAACCAGCTCTACTTCAGTTTTTTAATCTGAAACTAGAAGAAGGATTGTAAAAGTAACTGGGACCTTTAAAAATACATATCTTAAAATTATTTTTGTTTACTTGGTGCACTAAAATTTGTGTATTTTTTTTATTAATTTGCCAAATAGAAGTTAAAACACTTTTTCTGGGTTGTCTGAGAATAGAAAAAAGGTTTTTTGTTTTTCCAGAAAAGCGTCATTCTTATCAATGGCTTCCAATGATGCGGATGAGCTGCAATGGTGGACATAGTGCATGGGTAAAAGTGCACTAGTGGGTTTTTGTTTTTTTTTGTTTTTTTTGTAATCTCACACAACTCCTTAAATTATGAGCAAATACTTGGGAATCACAAATATATATGTAATGGCCCCTTTTCTTGATTTCTTGAATGTTTCCTTGACCTTAAGATATTCGTGCAAGTAACTCTAAATCCGCTAAACTGTAAAGTGTTCACGTTTTGTAACTGTTTTTATATCTTTTTTAATAGTTTGGACAGTTTTATATATGAAACATTAAATAGCAAATTAAGTTTTAGTAAATTGATTGCAAATCTGCAAGTGCCTAGGTCGGTAGACTCAGGCTTTCAGGATCCGTGGCTTTCATGACTATCGCCTGCAGTGCCTCCAATGTACAGTATACGTATTCTGCTGGGATGTGCCGATTCTTTTACCTGGACGTATATGTAGATGATGATTTCAAGCCTAGCATTCTGGTAATGTTTAGGTTAAGCCTGCAAAGCCCTTTATTGTTTGAGATGTTTGTCTGTCCACCTTTGAGCCCGAACTGTAGGGACAATGCACCTTCAATATGTCTTAATGTTTTTTATGCCAGATATTTTTATGCCTTCTGTATAGGCGCTAGGTTTCTTCTTGTGCACAATGTATTTATTGCTGATAAATCAAAATAAAAATATTTGCTGTAAATCTGTTCTTGTTGAGATGCAGATATCATGTTTTCTTAATCAGGTTTATAAATCTTACGTAAGATCACAAACCTTTAGCATTATGGTGCGTGAATCGGCCCTCAGCCGGTAGTGTGTGGTGTATTGGTGGAGGGGTATGGCATTCTATCTCGTTCGCTTGCTTTATTTGAATCTATCATACAGTGTTGTGTTATAAGCTTATCTGATAAGACAAGTAAGTATACAAAGAAACATTTAAAGAGGTTTTGTCATGAAGACATTAGCTCTCCATAAGCCCCTTAAGGCATGTAACGTTGTAGAGTCCTCCACTTGGGACCCCATTCAATGAGCCAGAACCATTCTGTAAACCATTGGTTCCCAAACTTTAGTCTTCAGCCCCCAACAGGTCATGTTTCAGGATATTCTTAGTATTGCACAGGTAATTCCTTGATATCACCTGTTCTATGTAAGGAAATCCTGAAAACATGATCTGTTGAGGGGCTGTGAAGACTGAAGTTTTGGAACCACCGCTGTAAACTGAGTCAACTCTGATAGTAAAATTGACGTATGGACCAAAAACAAATGTAAATCTCATTCAGCAAACGTTATTCATTTTTTTTCTCTATGTATGAGCGCTTTAGATAGATAATTCTCGTGTGAACAACATTTATGGACTCCTTCATTGACCTGGCTGACAGGGAATCGGGAAGTCCTGATACACATTAGATGTTTGCCCACTCCTACTGAAATCAGTGTTGTGTTTATATTCTTATCTGAAAAGACAGGTAAAGTATACAAAGTAACATTTAGGCTATGTTTACACAGGACACTTTTGTAGCGCTTTTTTTCCTGACCAAAACCTGACCTTGTTGCAGGATGTCTCCTGGGAGTCATCTGCAATTTTAGTGCAGTGTTGGTGCGTTTTTTTTGTGGCGTTTTTACAGCATTTTTTTCTGTGATGTCAAGACCTACAAGGGTTCAAGAGTACCAGAGTGCTGGACCAGGCTGAGATTGACCTGGATCTGGCGCTCTGGTAGTAAAAGGAAAAAAAAATATATAAAGCAAGCGAGCTATACTTACCAGTCTCCGGTAGATGCTAAAGTGTATGGGCTCCTTCCAGGTATGATGTCTTCAACAGGCCCCTATTTTTTGGGGGGCAGGGAGGCGAAGCGTGATTGTAGTGGAAGGGAGAAAACATGGCCAGGCTCCCTAACCTAGCTGGTCACACCCACTAACCCAGCTGGTCACACCCACTAACCTGGAAGGAGCCCATACATTCTAGGATGATCCGTACCTGCTCCCGCAGCCCTTCCTACGTCTGGTGTCGCTTGTTAGCCTCATGCATATTCACTGCTTCCCCCCCCACACTGGAGTCTGTGGATCTTTCGTACAGTAAAAAAAATAAATTTATGACGTAGGGTCCCCTGATATTTTGATACACAAAACAGATAGACTACAGCCACAGGCTGCAGCCCCCATCTATGGGCTTTATATTAGTTGGGTATCAAAATAAGAGGGACCCCACGCTGTTTTTTTTTTAATTATTTAAATAATTTTTTTTAAAAAGTGTGCGGTCCCCCCAATATTGATACCCAAATAATACAAAAAGCCCCCTCTTTCACTACTTTATTTACCCCATAATCACACCTCTGCAGGTCCGACGTAATCCACATGAGGTCCCACGGCGATTGAGCTCTGCTACATCTGAAGATAAGATCACAGTGAGTGCCATAGAACTGGACTGCCCGCTGTGAGCTCCAGAGAATGAATGAGCCGCACAATCAGCAGTCACTTCACTCAGGTGATTCCCGGTCACAGCTGGCAATACGTGTGACCGGGAATAGCCTGAGGGATGTCACCGCTGAATGAGCGTCTCACTCATTCTCTGTGCTAGACCCGCAGACCAGCTCTGTGATTGTTTGCAGTCAGATACTGGGGAGCGCATCTGACTGTAACCCATCACAGATAAATGCAGTGAACATGAAATTAGCAGGGAAGTGGAAGAGCTGCCACAGTGTACAGCCGCGCCGGTGATTCGCTCCAATCCCCCTATCCCCAACCATTTAAGTGCCTGCCAGATAACCTAGATCAATTCCGGGTATCTAGCGACAGGTGGACTTAGGGTATCTGCGAATCCACCTGTCACTAAGGTGAAAAACGTAGCTAAAGCGCTGAAAACAATTGACCTGTTCATTCTTTTCAGAACGCAGCAAAAGCGCAGGTGGTTCACAAAACAATCAGGAAAAAAATCCTGTCGTGTGTGTGTGTGTGTGTGTGTGTGTGTGTGTGTGTGTGTGTGTCTTCAGAAATCTCATAGACTTTGCTGGTATTGTAAAAAAGCAGTGTTTTATTAGCATGGATTTGCATAAGACCAAGGCAAATCTGCCGCTAAAAAACGCTGTAAAAATGCTGCAAAAACGCCCAGTGTGAATATAGCCTTAAAGAGGTTTCTTATGACAACATTAACTCTCCATAAGCCCACTTAGGGCATGTAATGTCATAGAGTCCTGCACTTGGGCCCCATTCTATGAGTCAGAACCATTCTGTAAACCAGTGGTTCACAAATTCCAGCCTTCACGGCCCCCAACAGATCATGTTTTCAGGATTTCCTTAGTATCTTCCTTTGACCTGTCTTTTGGACATAAGGTTCTGCTATTAGTGGTCCCACCCTAAGGAACAATTCCTCTCCTGATCTCTCATGGTGCTGTCATGGGTGAAAGGAAAAATGAAATAATTACACTATCTGGTAATTTGATTTTCCAGAGCCCATCTCAGCACACCTACATTCCCTTCCTTTCTCCTCTGTATACTTTGGTGGATGTCATATCACTGAGTGTCACCAAGAGACAACAAAAAAAGAATTAGTGTATAAGTGAACAACATAAAGGCAACCTCTTTCTCAAGACACTACTTGGAAATGATGGTAGGCTCCACCTTTCAATATGCACAGGTTTCTATCCTAGGAGGAGACCCTTTCATGGTTAAGTCATGGGCTCCAGAAAATCAAATTACCAGTTTATGTAATAGAAATAAAGAAAATATGATAATTACACAAAGAAAATTAAAAATTGCTATACATATACCCCAAAATATAATAGTATGTGACAAATACAGCTTGTCCTGCCCTCATCCAACTAAATCTACTGTTATGAATAATCGTATATGGTGACCAAAAAAATAAACTATTGTTATATATCATTTCTTGTCCAATAATAGAAAAAAAACTAGACATTTTGTATTTTTGTGATCATATCGCCCATGGGTAATGGTTAGAAAAAAAATAAACAAAATCTAGAATTGATGTTTTTTGTAAACTTTACCTCCCAAAGAGTATAATGAAGTGATGAGAAAGTCGCATGTATTACAAATTGGCACCAAGGAAACTTACAGATTGTCATGCAAAGAAGCTCTCAGAATATCAGGGCAAATAGCTGAATCCAGGCAGAAAAATAGGTGCTTAGAAAGGGAGACCTAAAATATAACTTTTATTTCACGTGCTTAATAAAAAGTGAACCTAGGCTCACTGAAAGTGAGTAAAAACAGACCACAGACATAAATACATCCTGTTATACACAGGGACAAAAGAAACAGACCAATTAATTCTTGGCCCTTGGTGATAGGGTACGACAATTGTTGGCCTCAAGGTTGAGTTGAGGATGCTACCAAAGAGAAGACCCCCACCACGGAAAAGTTAACAATTGCACTGAAACACAGCCCTACTCATTCATAAAACTGAATATAATAATAGACTCAGGGCATGTGTCACAGATATCAAAGGTATATGTTAACAATTACACTGGAACATATCCCTCCTCATTCATAGAGCTGAATTTAATGTCAGCATAAGGGCATGTGTCACAGGTATCAAACGTGGACCACAGGGAGTCATAATCAGTTGTCCCATAAGGGAACGATCTTACCCGGTCCAGCTGATATACAGGAAGGGCGGCAAATGGGAGGACCAACAAAGACGGCTTATCCAGGGGGGGCTGTCCACCAGCTCATCAGATCCCACAATGATAATGCCAGAAGGTCACTTCCATGTTAGGGCAGAAACTCACTAGGGAGTGAGTTTCTGCCCTAACATGGAAGTGACCTTCTGGCATTATCATTGTGGGATCTGATGAGCTGGTGGACAGCCCCCCCTGGATAAGCCGTCTTTGTTGGTCCTCCCATTTGCCGCCCTTCCTGTATATCAGCTGGACCGGGTAAGATCGTTCCCTTATGGGACAACTGATTATGACTCCCTGTGGTCCACGTTTGATACCTGTGACACATGCCCTTATGCTGACATTAAATTCAGCTCTATGAATGAGGAGGGATATGTTCCAGTGTAATTGTTAACATATACCTTTGATATCTGTGACACATGCCCTGAGTCTATTATTATATTCAGTTTTATGAATGAGTAGGGCTGTGTTTCAGTGCAATTGTTAACTTTTCCGTGGTGGGGGTCTTCTCTTTGGTAGCATCCTCAACTCAACCTTGAGGCCAACAATTGTCGTACCCTATCACCAAGGGCCAAGAATTAATTGGTCTGTTTCTTTTGTCCCTGTGTATAACAGGATGTATTTATGTCTGTGGTCTGTTTTTTACTCACTTTCAGTGAGCCTAGGTTCACTTTTTATTAAGCACGTGAAATAAAAGTTATATTTTAGGTCTCCCTTTCTAAGCACCTATTTTTCTGCCTGGATTCAGCTATTTGCCTAGGTTGATACTGTGGATCCTTTGGGTATTTTGCTATTGCTGTTCTCTCAGAATATCACAATCCAAAAAACTAATTTTTTTTCAAAGCGTGCATTAATTGCAATTGTACAAAAGTAATAAAACCATAAAATTTTGGTATTGCCATAATTGTGCTGATCCACAGAGTAAAGTTTACTCTATTTGTGCAGCACGGGATAGAGTAAAATTTAAAACGCAAAAAATCAATCTGAATTTTTTTTTTTTCTTTCCCATAAAGAGTTAGTAATAGTTTAACCTCAAAATGATCCCACTGGCAACTCCACCCTCGGGAGCCTGTTGGCGGGAAAAAAAAACAAGTTATGGCTTCTAAATCACCGTAATAAAGCAGAAAAAAAATTTCTAATCTGTTATAGAAGACAAAACTGGCTGTGACGCCGAGGGGATAGTTAACTTGGATTGTTTACACAAAAATAATTGTCCTTTTTATAAGCGATGTTGAGTTGTTACATGTAAAGAGGCGTTTCCATTTTTGCTAAATGTGCATAAAATTGTATTACAGATAAAAAATAATTAACATCTAAGGTCGTACTTGAGGTTTTGAAGGGAATATATTATAAATAAGTATGTACAACAATTGTAAAATAGAAACTAGGGTTTTTGTTTGTTTTTTTTTTAATTTGTAAAAAATTGTGGTATCATGTGAAAAATTATCCAAAATGCTTTTAGATATTTTCTAATTTTAAAGGGAGCCTGTCAACAGATTTTTCGCAATGTAAAGTACGGCCACCTCTAAGGTCGCGTTTGCAACATTCTAGTAAGCTGTATGTGTGGCCACAATCCTTTCTGTATAGCCAAAAGGAGCGTGATCGGGGGATATTGTGTGGATAATGTAGGAGGTAAGAGGAGGCACCAGATCAGGACCACTTATGCCCATCAGTTTGGACAGTGTGAAAGGTGGTGGCCGTACTTTGTTGCAAAAGCACGGTTCCCTTTAAACACTATGGAGAGCAGCTGCTCACCTTTGCAACCTCGAGTTACAATTGCCGTTAATATGGGCAGAATCTGATCTCGTGAATCTCACGTCACTCCTCCCTTCTCATTTTGCGTGTCTGCAAAAGGAACAGGTTGATCAACCACTGTTAGTGCATTTGTTCCTTGGAAATCTAAGTGGCAAGCCTTTCCAGAAATACCTATCCCAGGAAACTATAAAACAAATTACAGCTGACGATCATGTCTGTTCCTAGGAAAATCATTCTTGGGAAGGCTTTCAGCCAGGAATGGATATAAACCGTGGAAGGTAATCACATACATCATTGTGGGGAGATGGTTGTTTGCACAGACTCTGGTTCACCGCTCACCGGCACTTACAGAGATAAGAGTGCAGCAGTCATATAATTATCAGCAGTTCGCTGATCACAGTCACTGGTGACAGCAGGTCCTGGCACTAAGACTCTAAAAGTCACTTCATCCAAAGACTGTTCTCACCACTGGATAAAGTCATTGCTGTAATCCTGGTACCCAGACTTGTGCTTGTTGGAAATTACTGAGATTTATAGTGCTGCAGTCGTCAGGGCTCCACTCTGCTCACAGGAAGTAGATGTGATAGATGCGCTATGCACTGGGCTACAAATGGCACTGGACCCAAAAGGCACCCAGAGCTATGTACTGGACATGCTGGAAGACGTGCACAGTTCACAGATGATATGGGCAACAGTATTTATTTACAAAGTAGGAAAAAAAAATGTCAGCCCACATTTGCTGAATTGATTAAAATTATTAAACAGGAAATTTTAAAAAGTTAAATAATTTTCTATAAATACAAAATATTTTTATTTGTAAATTGACTCCTTTCTAAATAGGATCTGTCAACTGAATTTGCTCACAAAGATAAGGAGGGTCTACAGAAAATGGGGAAAAAATAGTAAAAGTATTGTGTTTTAATTAGCAAAGCACATTTGTTTTCTTTAGGACGTAATCACTATTGTGCATAAAAATAACCGCTGTTTTGTTACACTGACAGAACACTGTCTCAGAATTTAATCCAGGTAATACTGTGGAACAAAGAAGCACAATAGGGTCATACCCAGTAGGGAAAATAATAGACAGAAGTAAGGCGCACTCAATTATTTAGGTTGTTACAGTCACAACCCCTTTAACCACGTGCAGTGATGGTAACAGCCGCAGCCCCGAAGTATAAGACGTAGAATTCAATAGAAGTCATGTATGTGCCGTGCTATCACCATGGAATCTGATAATCATATAATTCCTTTTATTGTTTGTACAGGTCAACGCGTTTCAGAGACATCGGTCTCCATCAGGACATCAAAGGAACTGTTCCTTTGATGTCTTGATGGAGACTGATGTCTCTGACGGATGTCCTTAGTCTGCTTGCCTTCAGCAAACTATTAGTGGGCTTTCTTGTGCATTTTCTATAGCAGTGGCTTCCTTTTGGGACAACAGCCATGCAGACCAAACGCGCACACACACACACACACACCACTTTAACTTCTGCAGCAATGCTGGCAGTATTCATTGTAACATCCAGAGATTGTCTTTTTACTAAGATAGACATTTGAGCACGTGCACTCTACTTCTGTGGTCTACAATGGTGAGGCCTGTTCCGAATGGAATCTGTCTTGTTAAAGTGCTGTATGGTATTCTATGGCCACCGTGCTGCAGCTCTGTTTCAGTTGACAATCTTTCTATAGCCTAGGACATCTTTATGTAGAGCAACTTTTTTTTTTTTTAAGCTCCTCCGAGATTTCTTTGCCATGAGGTCCCATGTTGAGCTTCCAGTGTTCAGTAGGAGAGCGTGTGAGCGATAACACCAAATGTAACGCACGGGCTCCACATTCACACCTGAGACATTGTAACACTAATGAGTCACGACATCGGGGAGGGAAAATGGCTAATTGCGCACAATTTGGCCATTATCACTTGGGGGTGTACTCACTTTTCTTGCCAGCAGTTTAGGCATTAATGGCTGTGTTGAATTATTTAGAGGACACCAAATTTACACTGTTAAACAAGCTGTACACTGACTACTGTACATTGTATCAAAGTGTCATATCTTCAGTGTTGTCCCATGAAAAGATATATTTACAAAAATGACAAGGGTGTACTCACTTCTGTGATATAGTGTGCATGTTTAAACACAGAAATGTGAATGAGCCCTGCAAAGGATAGGGTCCCATACCGCACCCCATCCACCCCTCGCCAAAAAAGCTGCACTGTCATGAGCAAGTAAACTTACAGCTATACAATGCAACTGCCATTGTACGATGGCAAGAAATGTAGATCCTGCAGTGAGAAGATCATGACTGCGCTATCAAATGAGACAAAAACCAGTATCAAACATTATTCTTTAAGGCAGTATTCCCATTTATAGGAATTCTACAACACGTCACAAATGTCTGATTGATGCGGGTTCCACCTCTAGGACCATCCTCTGTTCGTAGAATGGACTTTGCCCGGTGAGGTGACCACCAGCTGTCTTATCCAGGTGATTGATGAGCAAGAGTTCTTTATAGGTGTGTTACCAAGAACTATTTGAGATTTAGGTCATATACAGATCTTATTTAGAGAAATTAAAGGTCTTCTTCTAATATGGATCCACTTCTTCATGTCTCGTTTTTGGCTCCCCAGCTGAGAATACAGCCCGGAGTCTGATCTCACAAAGTTTTGAATAGGGTGGGGGTAAAGGGATGTTTAGAGGAATATTTAGCTGTGTACTAAATTTGGATATTTATTCAGAGCTAAGTTTGGATCCCCTGTAGGCACACTGCCACGGGACTGCTTATAATACCTGTTTTGTTTTCTTACACAAGAACATTGGCTGCATTGCTGATGCTGTACCAGAATACATTGCATTTCTTACAAGTCATGATTGTCATGAACCATTAATTTTAAAGTGAAAATAGAGCTATCATTAATGTGAGATGTATATAAATTATAATCCCTAAATAAAAAAAAGCGTAGGCTAGGGCATGTGGATATTAGCGACTGTTAGACTGTGCAGCTAGCCATGTAAAAAGCCAGATAACGGCCAGATCACAGGCAAGTCCTAGCTGCACAACCCTGTATTGTGACCTATGATGGCCGAGTCACATCAGACATGTGTCCTGTGGCCGAAATTTAACTGGTTTGGATTCTTTTGGTACCCAAATAAAAATGTGTCAATGTTAAGGTGAGATTTTCAAATTCCATCATTTATTTTACCTTAAAGTGAACATGTCACCAGATTTTGGCGCGAACCGGCGAGTTCTCTGCGCAGGCGCAAGATTTTGCCCAGCGATGTGGGAAGCGAGTGATGTCATCCACATTGCCGGGCAAAATCTCGCGCCTGCACAGAGAACTCGCCACTTAGCGCAGACACACCTGTTTTCGGCTGTGCCTGCAACAGGGCAGAGGGAAGTGTGCCTGCGCGAGCCGGGAATATGGAGTTTTTGCCCGCCTACGTGGATGGCGTCCAGGTTGTCCTCCACGTCAATCAGCACAGGAGGACGGCGAAAGGAGGGACAGGAACTGCAGATTAGGATGACCATTGGACCGGGCAATTTACACACAGAACTGGAGATTTTATAAAGGTATTTGGGGGGTGCACCTTTATAGCATGCAGCACAGGTTAAGGTGCTAGTTTTAGTTTAGAAGGCCAAAATCTGGTGACAGGTTCCCTTTGACCTTACTGCTATACTGAGTAGTAACTAGTGCAGGCTCTATGAGCAATGCGTAACTTTTATCTTTGCTTTTCTTTGTTTTAGGCTACATGCACACGCTACAGTTTTTTTCTGCACACAAACTGCCACCAAAAAAGCACCTTGTCACAGAGAGCCAGGAAATGTTAAAACACAAACACTTGTAATGATGGTGCTTTTTTTGTTGCTTTTTTGATGCTTTTTTAGTGCTTTTTTGTCGTGTTTTTGTCAATTCTAACTTCATGTGTTTGTCAATATAGAAAGTGTGATAAAACTGCGACAAAAAAGCAAGAAGAATGAACATGCTGCTTTTTTTTGTCAGAAGTTTGTGACTAATAAACTGCAGACAAAAAAATGCAACATGCGCACAGCAAATCTGACTTCTCATAAACTCTTCTGGGAAGTCAAAAATCAGAACTTGCTGACAACAAAACTGCACCAAAAAAAGCAACAAAAAAGCAACAAAAACTGCAGCGTGCGCATGTAGCCATACACTGCACCTTGATATCTACAACTAGGTATAAGGCTATGTTCACACGTTGCATGTTTGCTGAGGTTTTTTGTAACTTTTTTCATGAGTTTTATGCAAATTAAAAACTGCTTTAGGCCTCCGCCACACATCCGTGAAAACCACGTCCGTGTAAAACGGGCCGTTTTTCGGGTCCGTTTTCCGTTTTTTAGGTCCGTTTTTATGGTATGTGTGGCCTGCGTGTGTATCCCGTATGCTAGCCATATGTGCGTGTGGAATGTCCGTGTGTGCGTGAGTGAAATAACTGACGTGTGTGTGTGTTGTCCGTGTGAAATGTACGTGTGTGATGCAAAATGTCGTTACTAGTACATGTCGGAAGACAGAGTAGCGGGATGAGAATGAACTCGGGTGAACTTCACCCGACTTCATTGTCATGCCGCGGCTCTGTCTTTGTGCCGTGTACTGATTAGCGGTCACCTGTGAAGGATTCACCGGTGACCGCTAGTCCCCCGAGTGACTGAAGTGTCCCCCCCTCTCATACTCACCGATCACAGGCGCTGCACGGCATTCACACTGTTCCGGCGGCTTTTTCTAATTTGAAAAAGCCGGCCGCTCATTAATCAATCTCGTATTCCCTGCTTTCCCCGCCCACCGGCGCCTGTGATTGGTTGCAGTGAGACACGCCCACCACGCTGAGTGACAGCTGTATCACTGCACCCAATCACAGCAGCCGGTGGGCGTGTCTATACTGTGCAGTAAAATAAATAAATAATTAAAAAAAACGGCGTGCGGTCCCCCCCCATTTTAATACCAGCCAGATAAAGCCATACGGCTGAAGGCTGGTATTCTCAGGATGGGGAGCTCCACGTTATGGGGAGCCCCCCACCCTAACAATATCAGTCAGCAGCCGCCCAGAATTGCCGCATACATTAGATGCGACAGTTCTGGGACTGTACCCGGCTCTTCCCGATTTGCCCTGGTGCGTTGGCAAATCGGGGTAATAAGGAGTTATTGGCAGCCCATAGCTGCCAATAAGTCCTAGATTAATCATGTCAGGCGTCTCCCCGAGATACCTTCCATGATTAATCTGTAAGTGACAGTAAATAAACACACACACCCGAAAAAATCCTTTATTAGAAATAAAAAACACAAACAAATTCCCTCATTACCAATTTATTAACCCCGACAAAGCCCTCCATGTCCAGCGTAATCCACGGACCTCCAGCGTCGCTTCCAGCTCTGCTGCATGGAGGTGACTGGAGCAGCAGAAGACACCGCCGCTCCTGTCACCTCCACGCAGCTAATGAGATGAGTAGCGCGATCAGCTGCTGTCACTGAGGTTACCCGCGGCCACCGCTGGATCCAGCGGTGGCCGTGAGTTACCTGACTGACAGCAGCTGATCGCGCTACTCATCTCATTAGCTGCGTGGAGGTGACCGGAGCGGCGGTGTCTTCTGCTGCTCCTGTCACCTCCATGCAGCAGAGCTGGAAGCGACGCTGGAGGTCCGTGGATTACGCCGGACATGGAGGGCTTTGTCGGGGTTAATAAATTGGTAATGAGGGAATTTGTTTGTGTTTTTTATTTCTAATAAAGGATTTTTTCAGGTGTGTGTGTGTGTTTTTTAACTGTCACTTACAGATTAATCATGTCAGGCGTCTCCCTGAGATACCTTCCATGATTAATCTAGGACTTATTGGCAGTTATGGGCTGCCAATAACTCCTTATTACCCTGATTTGCCAACGCACCAGGGCAAATCGGGAAGAGCCGGGTACAGTCCCAGAACTGTCGCATCTAATGTATGCGGCAATTCTGGGCGGCTGCTGACTGATATTGTTAGGGTGGGGGGCTCCCCATAACGTGGAGCTCCCCATCCTGAGAATACCAGCCTTCAGCCGTATGGCTTTATCTGGCTGGTATTAAAATGGGGGGGGACCGCACGCCGTTTTTTTTAATTTATTTATTTCACTGCACAGTATAGACACGCCCACCGGCTGCTGTGATTGGGTGCAGTGAGACAGCTGTCACTCAGCGTGGTGGGCGTGCGTGACTGCAACCAATCACAGGCGCCGGTGGGCGGGTAAAGCAGGGAATACGAGATTGATTAATGGGCAGCTGGCTTTTTCAAAATAGTAAAAGCCGCCGAAGTTTTTATAACAGCCGTGCAGCGCCGCGCTGGAGATCGGGGAACGGTAAGTATGAGAGAGGGGGGGGGAACTGACCGACAGACAGCTAGAGGGACAGATAAGACAGACCGACCGACAGACATAGAGACCGACCGACGGACTGAGGGAGAGAACGAAACAGAAAAAGAAAAAAGACCGACATCACATGAAAAAAGCACAAAACGTACAGGGAGCAAACAGAGATGCGTCCGTGTCACTCGGACGTGCGCACAGACCCATTGACTTTCATTGGGTCCGTGCTGCATGTTGCGTGAAAAAAACGGACATGCTGGCGTGAGACACGGACCAAAAAACTCATCACGGAGACTGACTCACGGACATAACCAAAAACGCAATTGTAACCGCAGAGATATAGTAACATTGGTGCACGTTTGGCCGTGTCTCCAGTATACACGGAAACGGACCAAACACGCACGTGTTTCACGGATGTGTGTTTCAGGCCTTATACAGTACCAGCAAAAGCTAAAAGATTTCAGAAATCTCCTGCACACACAGACATTTGCTTTTCTTTTTCCTGACTGAAATGGACAACTGCTGCGTTTTTGAAAGAAGCAGCACGTCAATTCTTTCAGCGTTTACCATTGAAAGCAATGAGAGCGCAAAAATGCAACAGCTGCGGCTTTTTTTGCTTTTGTGGTGAATAAAAGTAACTTCAACATGCACTGTAGACAATGAACACACAAAAAACGCAGTCAAAAAGCACAGCAAAACCGACTTTTTGGAAGCAGCTTTTTTTTACTGTCAAGAGAGCAAGCTTTGGCTGCAGCAAAAACGCAATGTGTGAACATCGCCTAACAGTGTATTTAGTTTACAGCACTGCTCCATAAGGCTGTGTGCCCACAATGAGTTTTTAGTGAGTTTCTGACTCTGCATGTTTTTCGCTGGGTCAAAAATGCAGCGTCTTAGGGTATGTGCGCACGTTGCTTTTTACCTGCTTTTTTGCTGCTTTTTCTTCTGCGCTGTTTAATGCCAAAATGGATGTGTTCTTCTATTCAAGCAAAGTCTATGGGAATTTGGGTTTCTTGTTCACACTATGTTGTTCAAAATGCTGCCTTTTTGTGGCAGAACTTTGGTCAAAAACTCAGCTTTGCAGTGCAAAACCCAAATGGCAAAAACAATTGACATGTTGCTTCTTTGAAAAGCTGAGTTTTTGACCAAAGTTCTGCCTCAAAAAGGCAGCATTTTGAACAACATAGTGTGAACAAGAAACCCAAATTCCCATAGACTTTGCTTGAATAGAAGAACACATCCATTTTGGCATTAAACAGCGCAGAAGAAAAAGCAGCAAAAAAGCAGGTAAAAAGCAACGTGCGCACATACCCTTATAGTTGCAGCAAAGTGGATGGGATTTATAGAAATCTCCTGCCCTCTGTGCTTCTTTTTTGCTCAGCGTAAACTAACCTGTGGAGTGTTATTCAATTCCACAACATGTCAATTTCTATTGTGGGTATAGTACGTTTTCTGTGCAGATTTTTTCATTAGACCTGTATTAGACCCAGGAAAAAAGCACATAAAAAATGCATGTGCTCTTTTACTGCGTTTCAAAAATGCACATAAGTATATTAACATTTTTGTCAAAGCCAAATACCAAAAACTATTAAAAACAAAGCGGCTTTATTTAATCCCTTCCCAACCTTGGACGTACCCAGTACATCCTTGCGATCAGGGATTCTGTGCAAAGCAGTAATCAAAGCAAAGGTGAAGAACCTAGAATATAAGACATATTTTCAGTTGTTTCACACTTTAAGTATTTCATTCCACATGGGTTAATTCATAGCTTTGATGCTTTCAATGTGAGTCTACAATTTTCAGTTATGAAAATAAAGAAAAATCTTTGAATGAGAAGGTTTGTCCAAACATTTGATCTGTACTGTCATTTTATAATATATAAATTACAGACCAAAAGTTTGGACACACTTCCTCATTCAAAGCGTTTTCTTTATTTTCATGACTCTAAAAATTGTAGATTCACATTGAAGGCATCAAAACTATGAATTAAAACATGTGGAATGAAATACTTAAAGTGTGAAATAACTGAAAATATGTCTTATATTCTAAGTTCTTCAAAAGTAGCCACCTTTTGCTTTCATTACTACTTTGCACACTCTTGGCATTCTCTTGATGAGCTTCAAGAGGTAGTCACCGGAAATGGTTTTCCAACAGTCTTGAAGGCGTTCCCAGAGATGCTTAGCACTTGTTGGCCCTTTTCCCTTCACACTGCGGTCCAGCTCACCCTAAACCATCTCGATTGGGTTCAGGTCTGGTGACTGTGGAGACCAGGTCATCTGGCGTAGCACCCCATCACTCTCCTTCTTAGTCAAATAGCCCTTACACAGCCTGGAGGTGTGTTTGGGGTCGTTGTCCTGTTGAAAACTAAATTATGGTCCAACTAAACGCAAACCAGATGGAATAGCACGTCGCTGCAAGATGTTGTGGTAGGCATGCTGGTTCTGTATGCCTTCAATTTTGAATAAATCCACAACAGTGTCACCATCACACTTCCTCCTCCATGCTTCACGGTGGGAACCAGCCATGTAGAGTCCATCCATTCACCTTTTCTACAAAGACACGGTTGGATCCAAAGATCTCAAATTTGGACTCATCAGACCAAAGCACAGATTTCCACTGGTCTAATGTCCATTCCTTGTGTTCTTTAGCCCAAACAAGTCTCTTCTGCTTGTTGCCTGTCCTTAGCAGTGGTTTCCTAGCAGCTATTTTACCATGAAGGCCTGCTCTGACAAAGTCTCCTCTTAATAGTTGTTCTAGAGATGAGAAGGTGTGTCCAAACTTTTGGTCTGTACTGATATTATATATATATATATATATATTATATATATAATATCTATATATATAATTGCCTTATTCTGTCTGTCTGTCTGTCTGTGTCTGTCTATCTCTCTGTCTGTCTGTCTGTCATGCTCCGAAATTGTGTCCTTACGGTGACACAAAGCTGATTGGCCGCTGGGCTCGCCATGGCCCCGCCCCCCCACACGGATTGGCCTCTCGCCCCGGCTCTCTGCAGGCCCCGCCCCCTCACGCAATGCACGCTCGCTCTGGCCCAACTGACACGGAGCTCCGATTCCCAGGTGAGTACACACACACATCAGATCACACTCACTCTCACACTCACTCTCACACACACCTCACACATCACAACATGCTGGGATATCGCTTGCTTCTACACCGGCTCCGTCAGGATCCCAGCAGCGCCAGACATAACCTTGCGATGCTGGGATCTTGACGGAGGCCGTGAAAGCTGGTAACCATTATCCAACAACAGGAAGATGAAAAATCGACCGCAAACAGCTGCTATGCCAAACAATTTCTTTTTTATTCAAGCGTTCTTTTCATCGGTGCAGATAAAAATGCGGGAGGTGACTAGGATGCGAGTCCCTCCAAAGGACGACGGCCGTTTCGTCTGTAAGCCAGACTTCTACGGGTCCACGTCGGGGAATGGCCGCACGCACCTTATAAAGGGGAGTGCATCCAGGCCACATCACCGCACATTAAAAACAGCGGAATGCACACATGATAGTGATTAACATAAGTGCAGACAACACATCCCATTTAAAACATGGTCATACAATCAATGTGACACACATTTCAAAAACAAACATGAAAACAGGGGGAAAAAAAAAAAGAAAAAAATTCACCTGAAAGGTACAGAGGCATTTATCAATGTCATATCAATACATAACCCATTATGTTCATATTATTCTTTTTAATGACATAACCACTCATTTATCAAAAGATCCAAAATGAATCCATCACTCGAAAATAATTTGCAAAAAATCAGTGTTATGCAAGCCGGTATTATAAGAATACCGCTAGGTCGTTACGGTCATTCAAACCCAGGTTTCCCTGCGCTCCAAATTTTATTATCATACTTGCTTCTTTACGTAGCAATAACTTATGGAGATCGCCCCCTTGTGGAGGCAGGGAAACCTGGACTAGTCCTGCAAAGCGCAAGATGTTGGGATTACCTTCATGTGCTGTGCGAATGTGTTCTATTAGCCTAGGAGAACCTTTACCTGTGGAAATCGATTTATAGTGCTCCCTAAAGCGTATGTACATGCACCTTATTGTCTTCCCTATATAAAATCTTCCACAGGGGCATACAATCACATAAACCACATACTTCGTCTTGCAGGAAATAAACTGCCTGACCTGGTGAGAAAAGGAACCAATTTGAAGAGATGTACCGGTGAGATGTAAGGCGCAAAACTTGCAGTGACCGCAGCGAAAATTCCCAACGGGCGAACATTTCTCGAGCCATGTGGACTGACAGGTCACCCTGTTTTTCACCAGCAGATCTCTCAAATTATTACACCGTCTATAAGAGACTAGGGGTCCTGCATCTGTCATACTCTTTAGATCCGGGTCGTTGGCAAGGATATGCCAATTCTTTTTTATGGCTTTTTTTATTACTCCATCTAAGGGGCCAAACCTAAAACTGAACATAAACCTATTTACGGCATTGTTCGTTTTTCTCACCTTTTTTGCCTTTGCCTGACTATGTGACAATTTTCCAATACCAGAAGATTGGCTGACCCATAGATTTTCAGAACTCTCAGAACACGCCTTCTCATACGCAGAATCAATTAATGTACTAGGGTAACCCCGTGCCAATAACCTTGATCTTAAATCCCCAGCTTGTTCTTCAAAAATCTCTTTTACATTATTGATCCTCCTTAGTCTCAAAAACTGAGAGTAGGGTAAAGCTACTTTAGTATGAGTGGGGTGGGCACTCTGAAAGTGCAGTAACGAGTTAGAGGCAGTTGGTTTCCTATACATCCTTGTCAATATTAACCCTTCTTTCACTTCTACCTCTATATCCAAAAATGTTATAACGTTGCCTCCAAAACATGATGTAAACGACATATTCATGGTGTTTGTACTATTAAGGTAGGTGACAAAACCTGTGAACTCCTCCTCTGTACCATCCCACACCATGAATATGTCGTCCACATATCTGAGGAACAACTTCACGTGCTTGAGAAATGGGTTTGTGCTAACGAAAACGTATACGCTCTCAAAAAAACCCAAAAAAATATTAGCCATAGCGCACGATACGGGGGTACCCATTGCAGTACCCCCGCACTGGACGTACCATTTATCCAGGAACATGAATGCGTTTTTTGAAAGCACAAAATTCAAAGCTTCACCTACAAAATCGCAATACAACTGCGTTTTTCCACTGCGAGCCACTGTCTCCCTCACTGCCTGTACACCCAGGTTCTGGGGTATCCGTGTATACAGGCTTTCCACATCGATGGACACAAGATTAAACCCCTCCTGCCAATCAAAACCTCTCAACAAAGATATAAAATCGTTACTATCCTTCACATAGGAAGGGATTCTTTCCATCAGAGGCCTCAATAACCAATCAAGATAGTGGGACAACGGCTCAGTTAACGAACCGATGCCAGCCACTATCGGGCGGCCAGGGGGGTTGACACTATCTTTGTGTATCTTAGGTATAGCATACCAATGGGGTTTTGTGGGAAATTCTGGAATTAATTTTTCGACCTGAGTGCTAGTGAGAAAACCGAGTGTTACATATCTCCCCAATAAGCGTGTTAATTGCTTCTTATACTCAGTAATGGGGTTAGATTGTAAGGGAGTGTATGTATCACGATCCTGCAGATGCCTTAAGCATTCTTTAATATAAGCGGTGCGCGTTAACAACACAATATTACCGCCTTTATCCGCTTGGCGGAATACTGTGTCATTCCACGTGCGCATTATTTTTACCGCTGCCGCTTCTCCCTCATTAAGATTATTATCCATTTTGGGATATAGCAATGCCTCCACATCCTTGACAACTGATTCCTGAAACACATCAATTAAATTACCATGGGCCACCGGGGGGAAAAAATTAGATTTCACCCCCTTAGTGAATCTACCACATTCATTAGTGTCACCACCTGGGTCAAAAGGCTTTTCGCCCTCGGGGTCATTCAAACTCAACAGCAAACCAGCGGCCTGGGTTACAGTGGAGTCAAAAGCCCCCGTGATATCCCAATCGCACCCCTCAGTTGTGCAAGGTTGGTGACCCTCAGGGACTATAGTCGAAGTGGTCGACGTCTGGTGAAAAAACTTATGCAAGTGCATTTTCCTTGTGGCTTTATATAAATCAATTCTGAATTCAGAAAAATCAAACTCTTCTGGCACGCAAAAATTTAAACCTCTAGATAGGACGGCTACCATATCATCGGTCAACACATGTTCAGACAGGTTAACAACATTATTGGCAGAAGGAGAGAGAGAGGGTGACAAATATTCTAATTCTTCCATGAGACAAATTTTCTCTTGTGACCTCTTCCCCTTGTGCTTCTTCCTGCCCCCCCTACGGATGCGTTTCCTAAAGGGGCAGGATTTGGCCCAACTTGAGGGGTCACCGTTCTAGAGGGGCCTGGAACCACATCCTCAGAGCCACTGGACTCCGATTCAGTGGTCCAGTACCCTCTTTCCTGGTTACCCAATTTTTTGTTTTTTATATAAGGTTTTCTTTTATAATTTTTAGTGCGATCTTTTGTCCAACAGAAAATTTGTCCCATTTCGTAATCTTTTTTATCTCTCATAAACTTTTCTCTTTTTTTAATTTTAATCTCTGTCTGAGTGTCAATCAATTTTTTGTCCAAATTCTGTATGAATGTTAACCATACACCCTCAGTGACACGTGAACGAGTGTCTTTTTTCAAAACGTCCAGCTGTATGTTCAGAGCTGAATATTCCTCCTCATTTTTCTTCAAGACCAGCTGTAGCAGCCTCATGGAACAATCATGCTGAATGCTCTCCCATTCTTTAGTAAAGTTTTTATCATCTTGAAAATGGGACAATGTTTTTATCACTCGGAGGCCCCTAGGGACCCTGCCGCAATCAACATAAGACTGTAACGACTTTATAGTCCAAAATAGACGCACCTCTCTGTCAGAGAGGGAATATATCTTATTTTCGAGTGTTTTAATGCCAAGTACCTCAGTGTCCTTTTTTAGATTGCATTCCTCGAAAAAGGAAGCCGCATCGATCCTCCCCGCCTGTACACCTGGAACGTCCACAGAACTTGCGCTTTCATTGTCCATCAGTTCCATCGTGGCCACCGCAAATGTGATAAAACACACAGTCTCTTGCGAACTTTGGTACTGAGCCCGGCAACAGCGTGCAAAAAAGACTCCAGAAAAGAATCCAAATATACTGTAGCAACAAGTGAACAAGTCCTGCGCACCGCCTGCCCTCAGATTACCTCCAAGTTCAGTGGCTCACGTGCTGATGACTGCCATGTAGCGCTGGTTTGCAGGCGCAGCGTGCTGGTCGGTATTGAGCAGCTAGGAGATCCAACAACAGGAAGATGAAAAATCGACCGCAAACAGCTGCTATGCCAAACAATTTCTTTTTTATTCAAGCGTTCTTTTCATCGGTGCAGATAAAAATGCGGGAGGTGACTAGGATGCGAGTCCCTCCAAAGGACGACGGCCGTTTCGTCTGTAAGCCAGACTTCTACGGGTCCACGTCGGGGAATGGCCGCACGCACCTTATAAAGGGGAGTGCATCCAGGCCACATCACCGCACATTAAAAACAGAGGAATGCACACATGATAGTGATTAACATAAGTGCAGACAACACATCCCATTTAAAACATGGTCATACAATCAATGTGACACACATTTCAAAAACAAACATGAAAACAGGGGGGAAAAAAAAAAAAAAAGGAAAAAATTCACCTCACCAGGTCAGGCAGTTTATTTCCTGCAAGACGAAGTATGTGGTTTATGTGATTGTATGCCCCTGTGGAAGATTTTATATAGGGAAGACAATAAGGTGCATGTACATACGCTTTAGGGAGCACTATAAATCGATTTCCATAGGTAAAGGTTCTCCTAGGCTAATAGAACACATTCGCACAGCACATGAAGGTAATCCCAACATCTTGCGCTTTGCAGGACTAGTCCAGGTTTCCCTGCCTCCACAAGGGGGCGATCTCCATAAGTTATTGCTACGTAAAGAAGCAAGTATGATAATAAAATTTGGAGCGCAGGGAAACCTGGGTTTGAATGACCGTAACGACCTAGCGGTATTCTTATAATACCGGCTTGCATAAAACTGATTTTTTGCAAATTATTTTCGAGTGATGGATTCATTCTGGATCTTTTGATAAATGAGTGGTTATGTCATTAAAAAGAATAATATGAACATAATGGGTTATGTATTGATATGACATTGATAAATGCCTCTGTACCTTTCAGGTGAATTTTTTCCTTTTTTTTTTTTTTTTTTTTTCCCCCCTGTTTTCATGTTTGTTTTTGAAATGTGTGTCACATTGATTGTATGACCATGTTTTAAATGGGATGTGTTGTCTGCACTTATGTTAATCACTATCATGTGTGCATTCCTCTGTGTTTTAATGTGCGGTGATGTGGCCTGGATGCACTCCCCTTTATAAGGTGCGTGCGGCCATTCCCCGACGTGGACCCGTAGAAGTCTGGCTTACAGACGAAACGGCCGTCGTCCTTTGGAGGGACTCGCATCCTAGTCACCTCCCGCATTTTTATCTGCACCGATGAAAAGAACGCTTGAATAAAAAAGAAATTGTTTGGCATAGCAGCTGTTTGCGGTCGATTTTTCATCTTCCTGTTGTTGGATCTCCTAGCTGCTCAATACCGACCAGCACGCTGCGCCTGCAAACCAGCGCTACATGGCAGTCATCAGCACGTGAGCCACTGAACTTGGAGGTAATCTGAGGGCAGGCGGTGCAGGACTTGTTCACTTGTTGCTACAGTATATTTGGATTCTTTTCTGGAGTCTTTTTTGCACGCTGTTGCCGGGCTCAGTACCAAAGTTCGCAAGAGACTGTGTGTTTTATCACATTTGCGGTGGCCACGATGGAACTGATGGACAATGAAAGCGCAAGTTCTGTGGACGTTCCAGGTGTACAGGCGGGGAGGATCGATGCGGCTTCCTTTTTCGAGGAATGCAATCTAAAAAAGGACACTGAGGTACTTGGCATTAAAACACTCGAAAATAAGATATATTCCCTCTCTGACAGAGAGGTGCGTCTATTTTGGACTATAAAGTCGTTACAGTCTTATGTTGATTGCGGCAGGGTCCCTAGGGGCCTCCGAGTGATAAAAACATTGTCCCATTTTCAAGATGATAAAAACTTTACTAAAGAATGGGAGAGCATTCAGCATGATTGTTCCATGAGGCTGCTACAGCTGGTCTTGAAGAAAAATGAGGAGGAATATTCAGCTCTGAACATACAGCTGGACGTTTTGAAAAAAGACACTCGTTCACGTGTCACTGAGGGTGTATGGTTAACATTCATACAGAATTTGGACAAAAAATTGATTGACACTCAGACAGAGATTAAAATTAAAAAAAGAGAAAAGTTTATGAGAGATAAAAAAGATTACGAAATGGGACAAATTTTCTGTTGGACAAAAGATCGCACTAAAAATTATAAAAGAAAACCTTATATAAAAAACAAAAAATTGGGTAACCAGGAAAGAGGGTACTGGACCACTGAATCGGAGTCCAGTGGCTCTGAGGATGTGGTTCCAGGCCCCTCTAGAACGGTGACCCCTCAAGTTGGGCCAAATCCTGCCCCTTTAGGAAACGCATCCGTAGGGGGGGCAGGAAGAGGCACAAGGGGAAGAGGTCACAAGAGAAAATTTGTCTCATGGAAGAATTAGAATATTTGTCACCCTCTCTCTCTCCTTCTGCCAATAATGTTGTTAACCTGTCTGAACATGTGTTGACCGATGATATGGTAGCCGTCCTATCTAGAGGTTTAAATTTTTGCGTGCCAGAAGAGTTTGATTTTTCTGAATTCAGAATTGATTTATATAAAGCCACAAGGAAAATGCACTTGCATAAGTTTTTTCACCAGACGTCGACCACTTCGACTATAGTCCCTGAGGGTCACCAACCTTGCACAACTGAGGGGTGCGATTGGGATATCACGGGGGCTTTTGACTCCACTGTAACCCAGGCCGCTGGTTTGCTGTTGAGTTTGAATGACCCCGAGGGCGAAAAGCCTTTTGACCCAGGTGGTGACACTAATGAATGTGGTAGATTCACTAAGGGGGTGAAATCTAATTTTTTCCCCCCGGTGGCCCATGGTAATTTAATTGATGTGTTTCAGGAAGCAGTTGTCAAGGATGTGGAGGCATTGCTATATCCCAAAATGGATAATAATCTTAATGAGGGGGAAGCGGCAGCGGTAAAAATAATGCGCACGTGGAATGACACAGTATTCCGCCAAGCGGATAAAGGCGGTAATATTGTGTTGTTAACGCGCACCGCTTATATTAAAGAATGCTTAAGGCATCTGCAGGATCGTGATACATACACTCCCTTACAATCTAACCCCATTACTGAGTATAAGAAGCAATTAACACGCTTATTGGGGAGATATGTAACACTCGGTTTTCTCACTAGCACTCAGGTCGAAAAATTAATTCCAGAATTTCCCACAAAACCCCATTGGTATGCTATACCTAAGATACACAAAGATAGTGTCAACCCCCCTGGCCGCCCGATAGTGGCTGGCATCGGTTCGTTAACTGAGCCGTTGTCCCACTATCTTGATTGGTTATTGAGGCCTCTGATGGAAAGAATCCCTTCCTATGTGAAGGATAGTAACGATTTTATATCTTTGTTGAGAGGTTTTGATTGGCAGGAGGGGTTTAATCTTGTGTCCATCGATGTGGAAAGCCTGTATACACGGATACCCCAGAACCTGGGTGTACAGGCAGTGAGGGAGACAGTGGCTCGCAGTGGAAAAACGCAGTTGTATTGCGATTTTGTAGGTGAAGCTTTGAATTTTGTGCTTTCAAAAAACGCATTCATGTTCCTGGATGAATGGTACGTCCAGTGCGGGGGTACTGCAATGGGTACCCCCGTATCGTGCGCTATGGCTAATATTTTTTTGGGTTTTTTTGAGAGCGTATACGTTTTCGTTAGCACAAACCCATTTCTCAAGCACGTGAAGTTGTTCCTCAGATATGTGGACGACATATTCATGGTGTGGGATGGTACAGAGGAGGAGTTCATAGGTTTTGTCACCTACCTTAATAGTACAAACACCATGAATATGTCGTTTACATCATGTTTTGGAGGCAACGTTATAACATTTTTGGATATAGAGGTAGAAGTGAAAGAAGGGTTAATATTGACAAGGATGTATAGGAAACCAACTGCCTCTAACTCGTTACTGCACTTTCAGAGTGCCCACCCCACTCATACTAAAGTAGCTTTACCCTACTCTCAGTTTTTGAGACTAAGGAGGATCAATAATGTAAAAGAGATTTTTGAAGAACAAGCTGGGGATTTAAGATCAAGGTTATTGGCACGGGGTTACCCTAGTACATTAATTGATTCTGCGTATGAGAAGGCGTGTTCTGAGAGTTCTGAAAATCTATGGGTCAGCCAATCTTCTGGTATTGGAAAATTGTCACATAGTCAGGCAAAGGCAAAAAAGGTGAGAAAAACGAACAATGCCGTAAATAGGTTTATGTTCAGTTTTAGGTTTGGCCCCTTAGATGGAGTAATAAAAAAAGCCATAAAAAAGAATTGGCATATCCTTGCCAACGACCCGGATCTAAAGAGTATGACAGATGCAGGACCCCTAGTCTCTTATAGACGGTGTAATAATTTGAGAGATCTGCTGGTGAAAAACAGGGTGACCTGTCAGTCCACATGGCTCGAGAAATGTTCGCCCGTTGGGAATTTTCGCTGCGGTCACTGCAAGTTTTGCGCCTTACATCTCACTGGTACATCTCTTCAAATTGGTTCCTTTTCTCACCAGGTCAGGCAGTTTATTTCCTGCAAGACGAAGTATGTGGTTTATGTGATTGTATGCCCCTGTGGAAGATTTTATATAGGGAAGACAATAAGGTGCATGTACATACGCTTTAGGGAGCACTATAAATCGATTTCCACAGGTAAAGGTTCTCCTAGGCTAATAGAACACATTCGCACAGCACATGAAGGTAATCCCAACATCTTGCGCTTTGCAGGACTAGTCCAGGTTTCCCTGCCTCCACAAGGGGGCGATCTCCATAAGTTATTGCTACGTAAAGAAGCAAGTATGATAATAAAATTTGGAGCGCAGGGAAACCTGGGTTTGAATGACCGTAACGACCTAGCGGTATTCTTATAATACCGGCTTGCATAAAACTGATTTTTTGCAAATTATTTTCGAGTGATGGATTCATTTTGGATCTTTTGATAAATGAGTGGTTATGTCATTAAAAAGAATAATATGAACATAATGGGTTATGTATTGATATGACATTGATAAATGCCTCTGTACCTTTCAGGTGAATTTTTTCCTTTTTTTTTTTTTTTTTTTTTTTTTTTCCCCTGTTTTCATGTTTGTTTTTGAAATGTGTGTCACATTGATTGTATGACCATGTTTTAAATGGGATGTGTTGTCTGCACTTATGTTAATAACTATCATGTGTGCATTCCTCTGTTTTTAATGTGCGGTGATGTGGCCTGGATGCACTCCCCTTTATAAGGTGCGTGCGGCCATTCCCCGACGTGGACCCGTAGAAGTCTGGCTTACAGACGAAACGGCCATCGTCCTTTGGAGGGACTCGCATCCTAGTCACCTCCCGCATTTTTATCTGCACCGATGAAAAGAACGCTTGAATAAAAAAGAAATTGTTTGGCATAGCAGCTGTTTGCGGTCGATTTTTCATCTTCCTGTTGTTGGATCTCCTAGCTGCTCAATACCGACCAGCACGCTGCGCCTGCAAACCAGCGCTACATGGCAGTCATCAGCACGTGAGCCACTGAACTTGGAGGTAATCTGAGGGCAGGCGGTGCAGGACTTGTTCACTTGTTGCTGGTAACCATTATACACATCGGGTAACTAAGGTCCCTTAGTTACCCGATGTGTATCATAGTTACCAGTGTACACCGGCTCACACTCACTCTCATACACACCTCACACACACATCACATCGCATCCACACATCAAGGTCCTGCAGCTGCGGAACATACACACACATAACAGCACACACACACACAAATCAGATCACACTCACACACACCTCACACATCACATCCACATACTCACAGCATCCTGGGATATCGCTTGCTTCTCGGCGGCGATACTGTGCTGTTGTGAGCTTCCAGGACCTGCCGGGGGATCACATGGCCAGAAGCATGTGATATCCCCGGATGTTGTGAGTATCAGCGCGTATGTGCAATATCGTCAGTGTGTGTGTCTTTGTGTGTGAGTGTATGCGATCGGGTGTGTGTGAGTGTATGCGATCGGGTGTGTGTGAGTGGATGCGATCAGGTGTGTGTGAGTGGATGCGATCGGGTGTGTGTGAGTGGATGCGATCGGGTGTGTGAGTGTCGGCAGAGGAGCACGGCATGCTGGAGGAGGCTGGGAGCAGAGAGGCTGATCATGGGGAAGGCTGGGAGGAGATAGGCTGATGCTGGGGTAGGCTGGGAGGGGGAGGCTGGGACGAGGGAGGCTGATGCTGGTGGAGGCTGATGCTTGGGGAGGCTGATGCTGGGGGAGGCTGGAAGGAAAGAGGCTAATGCTGGTGGAGGCTGATGCTTGGGGAGGCTGATGCTGGGGGAGACTGGGAGGGGAAGGCTGATGCTGAGGGAGGCTGGGAGGAAGGAGGCTGGGAGGAGAGAGGCTGATCCTGGGGAAGGCTGGGAACGGGAGGCTGATGCTGAGAGAGGCTGGAAGGAGAGAGGCTGATGCTGGGGGAGGCTGGAAGGAGAGAGGCGGAGGCTGGAAGGAGAGAGGCTGATGCTGGTGGAGGCTGATGCTGGGGGAGACTGGGAGCGGAAGGCTGATGCTGAGGGAGGCTGGGAGGATGAGGCTGGGAAGAAGGAGGCTGGGAGGAGAGAGGCTGATCCTGAGGAAGGCTGGGAAGAGGAGGCTGATGCTGAGGGAGGCTGGAAGGAGAGAGGCTGATGCTGGGAGAGGCTGGAAGGAGAGAGGCTGAGGCTGGGAGGAGAGAGGCTGATGCTGGGGAAGGCTGATGCTGAGGGAGGCTGGGAGGGGAAAGCTGATGCTGGGGAAGGCTGGGAGGATGGAGGCTGGGAGGAGAGACGCTAATCCTGGGGAAGGCTGGGAGAGGGAGGCTGATGCTGGAGGAGGCTAGAAGGAGAGAGGCTGATGCTGGCGGAGGCTGATGCTGGGGGAGGCTGGAAGGAGAGAGGCTGATGCTGGTGGAGGCTGATGCTTAGGGAGGCTGGGAGAGGAAAGCTGATGCTGAGGGAGGCTGGGAGGAGGGAAGCTGGGAGAGGTAGGCTGAGAGAAGAGAGGCTGATGCACACACACACACGCGCGCGCACTGCACAACACACCACACACACACACACACACACACACTGGGAACCACAAACAACTGCCCTACACAGACACCCACACACACAGACAACGCTGCACACACACAACACCCAACACACAAACACCGCGGCACACACAAATATACGCACATACCGCACAACACACACATTGCACAAAACATACCTCCCCCCAAAACACACCACACACACACAAACCGCGCAACACACACACAACGCTACAGACACACAGCGCTCCACAAACAACGCAACACACGCAACACACATACAACACCGCTCTCACCCCCCGTCACACCCAGACAATACCCAGAACATGTACAGCGCCCTACACAAACACTTGGTAACTACACACAACAACATCTATATATATATATATATATATATATATATATATATATAGATATATATAACAAAAATCATACATGAACTACACAATACGTAAATTCTAGAATACCCGATGCGTAGAATCGGGCCACCTTCTAGTATATATATAATTGCCTTATTCTGTCTGTCTGTCTGTCTGTCTGTCATGCTCCAAAATTGTGTCCTTACGGTGACACAAAGCTGATTGGCCGCTGGGCTCGCCATGGCCCCGCCCCCCCATACGGATTGGCCTCTCGCCCCGGCTCTCTGCAGGCCCCGCCCCCCTCACGCAATCCACGCTCGCTCTTGCCCAACTGACACGTAGCTCCGACTCCCAGGTGAGTACACACACACACACATCAGATCACACTCACTCTCGCACACACCTCACACATCACATCCACACACTCACAACATCCTGGGATATCGCTTGCTTCTACACCGGCTCCGTCATGATCCCAGCAGCGCCAGACATAACCTTGCGATGCTGGGATCTTCACGGAGCCCGTGAACGCTGTTAACCATTATACACATCGGGTAACTAAGGTCCCTTGGTTACCCGATGTGTATCATAGTTAACAGTGTACACCGGCTCACACTCACTCTCACACACACCTCACACATACATCACATCGCATCCACACACTCACAGCATCCGGCGATATCGCTTGCTTCTCGGCCTCGATACTGTGCTGTTGTGACCTTCCAGGACCTGTCGGAGGATCACATGGCCAGAAGCATGTGGTATCTCCGGATGTTGTGAGTATGAGCGCGTATGTGCAATATTGTCAATGTGTGTGTGCGTGAGTGTATGCGATCGGGTGTGTGTGGGGTGTGTGTGAGTGTATGCGATCGGGTGTGTGAGTGTCGGCAGAGGAGCATGGCGTGCTGGAGGAGGCTGGGAGGAGAGAGACTGATCCTGGGGAAGGCTGGGATGGAGAGGCTGATGCTGGGGACAGAGAGGCTGATGCTGGGGACAGAGAGGCTGATGCTGGGATGAGAGAGGTTGATGCTGGGGACAGAGAGGCTGATGCTGGGGACAGAGAGGCTGATGCTGGGGACAGAGAGGGTGATGCTGGGGACAGAGAGGCTGATGCTGGGGACAGAGAGGCTGATGCTGGGATGAGAGAGGCTGATGCTGGGGAGAGAGGCTGATGCTGGGGACAGAGGCTGATGTTGGGGACAGAGAGGCTGATGCTGGGGACAGAGAGGCTGATGCTGGGATGAGAGAGGCTGATGCTGGGATGAGAGAGGCTGATGCTGGGGCCAGAGAGGCTGATGCTGGGGCCAGAGAGGCTGATGCTGGGGACAGAGAGGCTGATGCTGCGGGGAGAGAGGCTTATGCTGGGAGGAGAGAGGCTGATGCTGCGGGCAGAGAGGCTGATGCTGCGGGCAGAGAGGCTGATGCTGGCGCAGCATGGCAGATGGTGCACGTTTGGGAGTGCGCAGCATGGCGGATGGAGCACGTTTGGGAGTGCGCAGCATGGCGGATGGAGCACGTTTGGGAGTGCGCAGCATGGCGGATGGAGCACGTTTGGGAGTGCGCAGCATGGCGGATGGAGCACGTTTGGGAGTGCGCAGCATGGCGGATGGAGCATGTTTGGGAGTGCGCAGCATGGGGGATGCAGCACGATGGGGAGTGCGGAGTATGGCGGATGGAGCATGTTTGGGAGTGCGCAGCATGGCGGATGGACCACGTTTGGGAGTGCGCAGCATAGCGGATGGAGCACGTTTGGGAGTGCGCAGCATGGGAGATGGAGCACGATGGGGGTTGCGCAGCATAGGGGATGGAGCACGATGGGGAGTGCGCTGCATGGGGGATGGAGCACGATGGGGAGTGCGGAGTATGGCGGATGGAGCACGTTTGGGAGTGCGTAGAATGGCGGATGGAGCACGTTTGGGAGTGCGCAGCATGGCGAATGGAGCACGTTTGGGAGTGCGCAGCATGGCTGATGGAGCACGTTTGGGAGTGCGCAGCATGGGGGATGGAGCACGATGGGGAGTGCGCAGCATGGGGGATGCAGCACGTTGGGGAGTGCGGAGTATGGCGGATGGAGCACGTTTGGGAGTGCGCAGCATGGCGGATGGAGCACGATGGGGAGTGCGCAGCATGGCGGATGGAGCACGTTTGGGAGTGCGCAGCATGGCGGATGGAGCACGTTTGGGAGTGCGCAGCATGGCGGATGGAGCACGATGGAGAGTGCACACCTCCCCCCAACACACACACACACACACGCGCGCGCGCGCACTGCACAACACAACACACACCACACACACACACACACACACACTGGGAACCACAAACAACTGCCCTACACAGACACCCACACACAGACAACGCTGCACATACAAATATACGCACATACCGCACAACACACACATTGCACAAAACACACCACACATACACAAACCGCGCAACACACACACACAACGCTACAGACACACAGCGCTCAACAAACAACGCAACACACAAACAACACCGCTCTCACCCCCCGCCACACCCAGACAACACCCAGAACATGTACAGCGCCCTACACAAACACTTGGTAACTACACACAACAACATCTATATATATATATATATATATATATATATATATATAACAAAAATCATACATGAACTACACAATACGTAAATTCTAGAATACCCGATGCGTAGAATCGGGCCACCTTCTAGATATATAATATATATATATATATATATATATATATATATATATACTAGAAGGTGGCCCGATTCTACGCATCGGGTATTCTAGAATTTACATATTGTGTAGTTCATGTATGATTTTTGTTAATATATATATATATATATATATATAGATGTTGTTGTGTGTAGTAACCAAGTGTTTGTGTAGGGCACTGTACATGTTCTGGGTGTTGTCTGGGTGTGGCGGGGGGTGAGAGCGGTGTTGTTTGTGTGTTGCGTTGTTTGTGGAGTGCTGTGTGTCTGTAGCGTGGTGTGTGTGTTGTGCGGTTTGTGTGTGTGTGGTGTGTTTTGGGGGGAGGTATGTTTTGTGCAATGTGTGTGTTTTGAGGTATGTGCGTATATTTGTGTGTGCAGCGTTGTCTGTGTGTGGGTGTCTGTGTAGGGCAGTTGTTTGTGGTTCCCAGTGTGTGTGGTGTGTTGTGCAGTGCGCGCGCGCGTGTGTGTGTGTGTTGGGGGGGAGGTGTGCACTCTCCATCGTGCTCCATCCCCTATGCTGCGCACCCCCCATCGTGCTACATCTCCCATCCTGCGCACTCCCAAACGTGCTCCATCCGCCATGCTGCGCACTCCCAAACGTGCTCCATCCGCCATGCTGCGCACTCCCAAACGTGCTCCATCCGCCATGCTGCGCACTCCCCATCGTGCTCCATCCCCCATGCTGCGCACTCCCAAACGTGCTCCATCCGCCACGCTGCGCACTCCCCATCGTGTTCCATCTCCCATGCTGCGCACTCCCAAACGTGCTCCATCCGCCATGCTGCGCACTCCCAAACGTGCTCCATCCGCCATGCTGCGCACTCCCAAACGTGCTCCATCCGCCATACTCCGCACTCCCCATCGTGCTCCATCCCCCATGCAGCGCACTCCCCATCGTGCTCTATCCCCTATGCTGCGCACCCCCCATCATGCTCCATCTCCCATGCTGCGCACTCCCAAACGTGCTCCATCCGCCATGCTGCGCACTCCCAAACGTGGTCCATCCGCCATGCTGCGCACTCCCAAACGTGCTCCATCCGCCATACTCCGCACTCCCCAACGTGCTGCATCCCCCATGCTGCGCACTCCCAAACGTGCTCCATCCGCCATGCTCCGCACTCCCAAACGTGCTCCATTCGCTATGCTGCGCACTCCCAAACGTGCTCCATCCGCCATGCTGCGCACTCCCTATCGTGCTCCATCCCCCATGCTGCGCACTCCCAAACGTGCTCCATCAGCCATGCTGCGCACTCCCCATCGTGCTCCATCTCCCATGCTGTGCACTCCCAAACGTGCTCCATTCGCCATGCTGCGCACTCCCAAACGTGCTCCATCCGCCATACTCCGCACTCCCCATCGTGCTCCATCCCCTATGCAGCGCACTCCCCATCGTGCTCCATCCCCTATGCTGCGCACCCCCCATCGTGCTCCATCTCCCATGCTGCGCACTCCCAAACGTGCTCCATCCGCCATGCTGCGCCAGCATCAGCCTCTCTACCCGCAGCATCAGCCTCTCTGCCCGCAGCAGCAGCCTCTCTCCCCGCAGCATCAGCCTCTCTGTCCCCAGCATCAGCCTCTCTGTCCCCAGTATCAGCCTCTCTGTCCCCAGCATCAGCCTCTCTGTCCCCAGCATCAGCCTCTCTGTCCCCAGCATCAGCCTCTCCATCCCAGCCTTCCCTAGGATCAGCCTCTCTCCTCCCAGCCTCCTCCAGCACGCCATGCTCCTCTGCCGACACTCACACACCCGATCGCATACACTCACACACACCCACACACACCCGATCGCATAAACTCACGCACACACACATTGACGATATTGCACATACGCGCTCATACTCACAACATCCGGAGATACCACATGCTTCTGGCCATGTGATCCTCCGACAGGTCCTGGAAGGTCACAACAGCACAGTAACGAGGCCGAGAAGCAGGCGATATCGCCGGATGCTGTGAGTGTGTGGATGCGATGTGATGTATGTGTGAGGTGTGTGTGAGAGTGAGTGTGAGCCGGTGTACACTGTTAACTATGATACACATCGGGTAACCAAGGGACCTTAGTTACCCGATGTGTATAATGGTTAACAGCGTTCACGGGCTCTGTGAAGATCCCAGCATCGCAAGGTTATGTCTGGCGCTGCTGGGATCGTGACGGAGCCGGTGTAGAAGCAAGCGATATCCCAGGATGTTGTGAGTGTGTGGATGTGATGTGTGAGGTGTGTGTGAGAGTGAGTGTGATCTGATGTGTGTGTGTGTGTACTCACCTGGGAGTCGGAGCTACGTGTCAGTTGGGCAAGAGCGAGCGTGGATTGCGTGAGGGGGGCGGGGCCTGCAGAGAGCCAGGGCGAGAGGCCAATCCGTATGGGGGGGCGGGGCCATGGCGAGCCCAGCGGCCAATCAGCTTTGTGTCACCGTAAGGACACAATTTTGGAGCATGACAGACAGACAGACAGACAGAATAAGGCAATTATATATATAGATAGTCCAACTATGTAACCAAATCAAAGTGCTTTGGATCTTCATGGCCATATTCCAAAAATATGAGAAGTATATAATAATAATTCTTCATGTTTACACTTTATTCTGGTTTAAAATAAAAAAAAAAGTTCTGCTTTCATAGAAGGGGCCCACAGTTTATGACTTTATGTTGTAAAAGTAAAGAGCTTTTAAACAATTCTCTCTCTGGAGGATGTGATACCTCAATATACTATATGAAATAGACTGTCCACTTACTTCAATATCCATGTGTAGTGCTTTATTTTAACAATGGTGGCAGCGGATCACTTCAGGGACCCCCGTAATCAGCTTCTATTGAAAAGACCTTTCTAAAACCTAAGAATGGTGAAATGTGGAGAACCTCCTTGGGTTGTCTGTTCAGAAAGGTACTGCTGATGTTTGTCTATGCCGCTTCTTTGGGCCCTCACAGATCCCTAATAGAATTTTTAAAGAGGGTAATCACTTTTAATGTCTCTTCTGTACAAATATTATTAGATCCTCAAAAACATAAAAACAAAGACCAAGTCCGACATTACTAGAAATCTAGATCTCTTTATTTACAGACCACTAATAAAAAAAAAAAGCATAGGTAGCAGATATTCTAATACTTTACAATGGAACTGGTTTCTGTTTTCCTGTCACATAATCAAGACATAATCAACAATATTCGTGTACATCAGTGCTGCGTCGTAGGGAAACTCCGTATTCAAAAATCACATTTATATCTTCCTTCCGCCTGTGACGTGTCAGCTACGTGCCCAGTCATACAACAAACTTGCCACCCAGAATCCAGATACAGAACCTCTGCAGAGATTGATATATTTCTGTACACTAAACTTTTGGAATCGGTGTTTACCTATGGCCTGACCTTCAGTATGTTTTGTAATGGGCACCTTATACGTGTTCACATCTCCATCCCCATCAGGAGAGATGCCGATACATACAGTTAGGTCCAGAAATATTTGGACAGTGTCACAATTTTCGCGAGTTGGGCTCTGCATGCCACCACATTGGATTTGAAATGAAACCTCTACAACAGAATTCAAGTGCAGATTGTAACGTTTAATTTGAAGGTTTGAACAAAAATATCTGATAGAAATTGTAGGAATTGTACACATTTCTTTACAAACACTCCACATTTTAGGAGGTCAAAAGTAATTGGACAAATAAACCAAACCCAAACAAAATATTTTTATTTTCAATATTTTGTTGCGAATCCTTTGGAGGCAATCACTGCCTCAAGTCTGGAACCCATGGACATCACCAAACGCTGGGTTTCCTCCTTCTTAATGCTTTGCCAGGCCTTTACAGCCGCAGCCTTCAGGTCTTGTTTGTTTGTGGGTCTTTCCGTCTTAAGTCTGGATTTGAGCAAGTGAAATGCATGCTCAATTGGGTTAAGATCTGGTGATTAACTTGGCCATTGCAGAATGTTCCACTTTTTTGCACTCATGAACTCCTGGATAGCTTTGGCTGTATGCTTGGGGTCATTGTCCATCTGTACTATGAAGCGCCGTCCGATCAACTTTGCGGCATTTGGCTGAATCTGGGCTGAAAGTATATCCCTGTACACTTCAGAATTCATCCGGCTACTCTTGTCTGCTGCTATGTCATCAATAAACACAAGTGACCCAGTGCCATTGAAAGCCATGCATGCCCATGCCATCACGTTGCCTCCACCATGTTTTACAGAGGATGTGGTGTGCCTTGGATCATGTGCCGTTCCCTTTCTTCTCCAAACTTTTTTCTTCCCATCATTCTGGTACAGGTTGATCTTTGTCTCATCTGTCCATAGAATACTTTTCCAGAACTGAGCCGGCTTCATGAGGTGTTTTTCAGCAAATTTAACTCTGGCCTGTCTATTTTTGGAATTGATGAATGGTTTGCATCTAGCTGTGAACCCTTTGTATTTACTTTCATGGAGTCTTCTCTTTACTGTTGACTTAGAGACAGATACACCTACTTCACTGAGAGTGTTCTGGACTTCAGTTGATGTTGTGAACGGGTTCTTCTTCACCAAAGAAAGTATGCGGCGATCATTCACCACTGTTGTCATCCGTGGACGCCCAGGCCTTTTTGAGTTCCCAAGCTCACCAGTCAATTCCTTTTTTCTCAGAATGTACCCGACTGTTGATTTTGCTACTCCAAGCATGTCTGCTATCTCTCTGATGGATTTTTTCTTTTTTTTCAGCCTCAGGATGTTCTGCTTCACCTCAATTGAGAGTTCCTTAGACCGCATGTTGTCTGGTCACAGCAACAGCTTCCAAATGCAAAACCACACACCTGTAATCAACCCCAGGCCTTTTAACTACTTCATTGATTACAGGTTAACGAGGGAGACGCCTTCAGAGTTAATTGCAGCCCTTAGAGTCCCTTGTCCAATTACTTTTGGTCCCTTGAAAAAGAGGTGGCTATGCATTACAGAGCTATGATTCATAAACCCTTTCTCCGATTTGGATGTGAAAACTCTCATATTGCAGCTGGGAGTGTGCACTTTCAGCCCATATTATATATATAATTGTATTTCTGAACATGTTTTTGTAAACAGCTAAAATAACAAAACTTGTGTCACTGTCCAAATATTTCTGGACCTAACTGTACATATGTGCCATTTGTTAGACCTATTTAATATTTTATATTCTGGAGTAAGTATTATTTTCTCTTAGGTTTTCTTGAAAGGGCTATTGTTGTTAGATATAGGGTATCTACAAAATTACCAAAAATTATTTAACTGGTGCGTGGAAAGAGTAGAGGTGAGCGGATATGTGGAAGTTCAGGTTCGCTGGGTTTAGTTCTGGATGTGGACTTGACCTGAACCCCAATGGAAGTCACTAATTGGGCAGTACAGGTGTCTGCCCACATTCAGACAGCCATAAATGGATCACTTTCAGGGGAGAGAGGGTGAGGGGTTTTTTTTTGTATTTTTGGACACACTGCATCCAAAAACATTATTTTTACCCCCAGTGTAAGCCATTCAAACAATACAAGTGGCTTGTACGGGGCCGAGCAATGGAGTGGCTTGCATATGTAAAGAACTCAAACTCGGAGGCTGTTTTTTTTTTTAAAAAAATGTCTGTGTTCAGTATGAACCCCGAACGTTACAGTACCAGTTCGCTCATGTGTAGCAAAGACTTCTCGGCATACAGCACAATCTGCCGCACTCAACCAATCCGCTTCCATGGAGGCAGTGCTCATTGACTGTTAACAGCCAATAGTTATGACTCTCCCCTGTAGACTCCTTCCAAATATCTTTGTTAATTTGGTACAGCCTCAATCTAAAGAGTTGTAAGGCTCGTGGTGTAGCTGTTTATGAGCAGGACAGGTTAGTTTTCTGAATAATGCTGCTCCGTATAGAGGACGTACTAAAATTAGTCCTTGGCCCAGTGGGGCACACAATCTCGAGGTGGTTGGGTAGCACTAAATAAGTGTCTATAAACAACCCCTTACACATCAGAGTATAGTTGGACAAAGTCTGGATCAGCATCTGATTTGTATGAGACATCCTAAATTCCCTCCCTTTCACCGGCAGACGATATTTTGGCAAATTAGGATTTGACAGTTTGAATTCTAACACCTGGTTCTTTTGTTTTCTGGGGAGGGAAGAAGTGTTGAAGCTTTTGTTCATTTTCTCATTTGAAACACTTGAACCAAGCGATGCAATCATGATCAAGGGATTAAGGAAAGGATACTGGTGATCGAACCATCAGCGTGGAACTGTTATGAGTGAACGGTCTTCGTTTTTTTTTCAATTTCATGTTGCAAATTTGTCACACCGTAATTTGCCTTCTATCCCTGATGTTATAAACCCTAATGATGATTTATAATTCCTATTATATGTAATACATTATATGTCACTAGAGGATGTGCCTTGACCATAAGAGTACAAGAACTGGAGGTGGCTTGGATGACATTCACTGCTTGACCAGTGACCTAGTGGATCATGGCCGATTTAATTGGTGACTGGCTAGAAATGAAATAGTGCCCCATTCCCCTGACTGCAACATATTTAGTAGCCATTTATTTAAGTGTGCAAGTAGATTTCTCAATGGCCTTTGGACACTTTTGTTCATTGTTTCTACGTTATAAAAAAAAACTTGAACACAACTTGGACATCGGTAAATGGCCAATTAAAGGAGTGACCAAGATACTAAAAAATATCAATCTTTATTTATTTTCCAATAAAACACTAAAATATAGCATAAAGGTACCGGCAATAAATAGAGAGACGCAGACAGTTAATACATTAAGTCCCTATAAATAATCCAGGACTTTTTTTAGAATTTAGAATAAACACATCAAAAACACCAGGTGAATGTATACTAGACCTGAGCCAGAAAAATAATCATTCATTAAGAACAGGTGCAATTCTGTAGTTCTATCTGCGCTGATAATAATATATTCCACATTAATTCATTTTTACTAATTACTACCCCATCCAAAATTACATACCCATAGGTAGGGATAGAAAAATGTATGGATATAAGGTTCCCACCACAGGAACCCAGGCATAAACGCCTAATAGATATGTAAAAGACGCAGAGAACACAGAGTCGCACAGATCATTAACCATTCATAGTATAGAAAGGCAAACAGGACAATAAGATAAAGATTCAATTACATCACCTGGGGACTGATAAACTGCTGGACCCTCACACTTGAGGTCCAGTCACACTAAGCAACTTACCAGCGATCCCAACAACGATAGGGATCGCTGGTAAGTTGCTAGGAGGTTGCTGGTGAGCTGTCACACTGCGACGCTCCAGCGATCCCACCAGCAACCTGACCTGGCAGGGATCGCTGGAGCGTGGCTACACGAGTTGCTGGTGAGCTCACCAGTGACCAGCCCCCAGTCTCCTAGTTACAGCACACATCAGGTTAATTAACCCGATGTGTGCTGCAGCTAAATGTGCACAGAGCAGGGAGCAGCGCACACTGAGCGCTGGCTCCTTGCTCTCCTAGTTACAGCACACATCGGGTTAATTGCCTGATGTGTGCTGCAGCTACATGTGCACAGAGCAGGAGACGGCAGCACAGGCAGTGAGAGCGGAGGAGGCTGGTATCAAAGGTAAATATCGGGTAACCAAGGACAGGGCTTCTTAGTTACCCGATATTTACCTTGGTTACCAGCGTCCGCAGAAGCCGGCTCCTGCTCACTGCACATTAGTTGTTGCTGTCTCGCTGTCACACACAGCGATCTGTGCTTCACAGCGGGACAGCAACAACTAAAAAATGGCCCAGGACATTCAGCAACAACCAACGACCTCACAGCAGGGGCCAGGTTGTTGCTGGATGTCACACACAACAACATCGCTAGCAACGTCACAAAAGTTGTTCGTTAGCAGCGATGTTGCTAGCGATGTTGCTTAGTGTGACGGGGCCTTTGGAGTGTGAAGGTCGCAGCAGTTTATCAGTCCCCAGGTAATGTAATTGAATCTTTATCTTATTGTCCTGTTTGCCTTTCTATACTATGAATGGTTAATGATCTGTGCGACTCTGTGTTCTCTGCGTCTTTTACATATCTATTAGGCGTTTATGCCTGGGTTCCTGTGGTGGGAACCTTATATCCATACATTTTTCTATCCCTACCTATGGGTATGTAATTTTGGATGGGGTAGTAATTAGTAAAAATGAATTAATGTGGAATATATTATTATCAGCGCAGATAGAACTACAGAATCGCACCTGTTCTTAATGAATGATTATTTTTCTGGCTCAGGTCTAGTATACATTCACCTGGTGTTTTTGATGTGTTTATTCTAAATTCTAAAAAAGTCCTGGATTATTTATAGGGACTTAATGTATTAACTGTCTGCGTCTCTCTATTTATTGCCGGTACCTTTATGCTATATTTTAGTGTTTTATTGGAAAATAAATAAAGATTGATATTTTTTAGTATCTTGGTCACTCCTTTAATTGGCCATTTACCGATGTCCAAGTTGTGTTCAAGTTATGCTGTTTGGAGTGTTATGTGTTGAAATATTTTGGATATGTGGTTACTAGTTATAAAGAAAAAAGTAGAAGAATGAGACGTCACAATACTGTGCCCAAGAAAAAGGAATGTTTTGACTTGTAGCCCTCAAATATTGGCAATAGGTCTAGATTGAGTAATTGCATTATTTCATGATGTACCAAGCATCTGGTGTCACCAAGGTATATGCTGATGTCGGAGATCGGCAGTCCGGGCATGCGTGGACTAATGGTTTAGCAGCTGCTGGAGACCCGTAGGGTATAAATCATTTATGTAGGACATCGCGACAAGGAAACGTTCTTCCATGATTCAGACTAACTTTGACAAACAACTGCATCTAGGAAAGGTTTGTACATATGTTTAAAAATAACTCTAATTAAGCTAAATCTAATATTAACTAGTCATTGCCCCCATACATATATAATATATTCAACATGGCCCTATGAACAACAGTAAAATACAATTCCTGAAATCTGAGGTCATTTAGGAATGATCACACAGAAAAACAAAACTGTGAACAGATATGTACAAAAGTCCAAAAGGTTTTGACTAAAATATCTAATATTGAAAGCCAAAAATATATATATTTTTCATTGGTACACACAACAAATATCTCAATACATAAAAACCTCCATTGAGGTTAAGGCTTCTTCTCACTAGTCTCTCATTGTGTGAATCAGTTATATATCCTTTAGTTGATTAAATAGCTGTGAAGATATATTTGTCTTTCAATCCAGTCCACAAAATGTGACACGTTACTGTAAACGCCTGGTCCTAGAACTTTGGAAAAACACACAGATCCCCAGGATGTTAGACCAAACAGTGTCCACTGTCCCTTCGACTGTTCGCACACCAGAGGTCCACCACTGTCTCCCTGCAAAAAAAGCAAATCAGTTGGCTACGCAGTAAAAGAGCAATACTGAAAGCTAATCACTTCATCGGATATACATGAAGCTACAACATGAAGAGCAGTGGCTATGCGCGGAGGTGTACATAGTAAAGAAATAGAATACAAACATAATTTGTTGGATTTAAAGGGAATGTGTCAGCAGGTTGTTGCTACCTCATTTGAGAGGAGCATGATGTAGTCAAGGATATTCTGAATCCAATGATATATCACTTAGATTACTGGCCTCCGCTGTTCTGACACAATCTGAACTTTTATGTTTAGTAATGTAGCTGATCCAAGGGAACTCTCCCCACCAACACCAGGCTCTCTATAGAGATTGTACATTGACAATGAGGTTTCAATCACAGTAGGAGGCTTGTCAGCCTTTAAGCATGAGTTTCTAGTCCTGTAATTAGGGTCCTGCTGCATAAACAAACAAAACAAATAAAAGATTGGACTCTGACAAAACAGGCATGTATGAACTTTCTGTGTTAACCTCTACATTATGCTGTCTTCAGCTTACATAGCAAAAACCTGCTGTCAGATTCCCTTTTAGCATGGTATATTTCTTTAAAGAGAACCTGTCACAAGGTTAAAAGCGGTGGCAATTTAATCATCCTAAATAGAAATTGGATTTTTTAGAAATGGATTTTTAAAAATAAACATGAAAATGTAATAATTAGGTTTTCACAGTGCTATAGAGCAACACATATTTTGTAAGAGGCGCTAATATTCAGTATTGGATAAACTTCTGCACCGCCAGCGAGATGAGATGGATAATCCTGTTACATCAGATCTGATGTATATTTATTAGCTGATTTAGAATTGTCTTTTCAATTTCATGGTTGCTAGCATTGCTATTCTGTCCTGATTAATTAATCATCATGTGTTTTACCGGAGATGATGTGTCAGCTGATGGGGAGTGTCCGCCTATTCACCAGTATATCTGTTTGCATTTACTTGTCCAATATGTCTAGGATTAAGTACTCCTAGAGTTCGAAACGCGTTAAACGTTTTTTTTTAATGTGTTTTCATGGATATCCATACAATTTAGTGTTTTAATTTTTGGAAATAAAATGGCTTTATAATTTATGAAATGGACGTGTTGCTGGAAATGACCTTTTTGTGTATATAGGGGGAGCTATGTGGGGCTCACACTGTATATAGAGGGAGCTATGTGGGGCTTATTCTGTTGTTAGGATCTATGTGGAAGCTCATGCTGTATATAGAAGCTATGTTGGGTTCAAGTTGTATATAGTGGCTATGTGGGGGATACTGCTGTATATAGGGAACTATGTGGGGGCTCATACTGTATGTAGGGGAGCTATGTGGGGCTTATTCTGTTGTTAGGATCTATGTGGAAGCTCATGCTGTATATAGAAGCTATGTGGGGTTCAAGCTGTATATAGTGGCTATGTGGAGGATACTGCTGTATATAGGGAACTATGTGAGGGCTCATACTGTATATAGAGGGAGCTATGTGAGGGCTATACTGTATATAGAGGGAGCTATGTGAGGGCTATACTGTATATAGAGGGAGCTATGTGAGGGCTATACTGTATATAGGGGGAGCTATGTGGGGGCTTATGCTGTATTTAGGGAGTGCTGTGTGTGGGCTCATACTTTATATATGGGGGGTGTCAGCATATGTAATTCTGCTCAATATTAAGTGAAATAATTAATTTATATTGTAATTGACATATTAATATTGAACAGAATTAATTTGTCTATTCATTCAGCCCTCCCCAACAGTCATGATCTCTCATATGGCCCCTTGGAAAAATTAATTTTCCACCTCTGTTGTATTATGTATAGCACTGTTATGTTATGTCTACTGCTGTAAATAAGGGAAAAAAAATATTTCCCATTTTATGTCTGCAGATGTGCACCTGTGTATTAATCATATGACCCATCAAATGATCTATTAAAGGGATTAGGTCACATGACCCTCCAACCTGACGGAACTGGAGAGGATCTGCAAAGAAAAATGGTAGAGGATCCCCAAATCCAGGGGTGAAAAACTTGTTGCATCATTTCCAAGAAGACTCACGGCTGTACTAGCTCAAAAGGGTGCACAATACTGAGCAAAGGGGCTGAATATTCATGATCATGTGATATTTCAGTTTTGCTTGCTTAAAAAAATTGGCAAAAACTTCTACATTTCTGTTTTTTTTCTGACAAGATGGGGTGCAGAGTGTACATTACTGAGAAAAAAAATGAACTTTTTTGAATTTACCAAATGGCTGCAATAACACACAGTGGAAAAATTTTAAAGGGGTCTGAATACTTTCCGTACCCACTGTAACATCCAATTGTGGAACTTATTATTATTCCAAGATTTTTTATTTAAATGAACCTTGTTCGTGGTAAAATCCGCTTATATAATTCCCCTCAGCATATTGCTTGACTATTATTTTAGCTTCATGTTGTAATTATCCTGAGTTACATTATGAAATGCATTTCAGGGGACTCTTTGTGACAATTACATCCATTCTCTAAAATATGACCCTATGATTTCAGTGTTAGCCCCTGTTGGGATGCATGAAGACGTTTTTTTTACAATTTTACATCTGCACCATGGATTCAGATTAGTCGTTTACATTAAATATGTTTGCATATACCAAACGCGATCTGACTTACCATACAAGAATCCACGGTGCCAGATTCATAACCGGCGCACAACATCCTAGATGTGATTGTGTCAAAGTATGTCCGACAGTGATCCAAAGATATGATGCGCACTTCTCCTTCCTGTAGTTTAAATGGCACTGATAAGGTAGAAGGGTAAAGGGTTAAAAGTGAAATAACCCATGCTACGTGATATATCCAGGGAAGCTTTGCACTCATCAAGACACATAAAATACTTTTGTAGGACAGCATTTGATTTTCATTTTCTGGAAGGTCTGTTAGTAATCGAACTCTGTGTTTTCTTTAAGAACTACTCAACAAACATTAAGAAAATCTTAAGAAGTTTAATGAAATCAGCCTTTACGTTAACATGACACGTAAATTTAACATCCATCTATCTGTCAGTGTTTTTTATTGGAGGTGATGAGATATATAGGAAATGACATTTATTTTTCTGCATCTTCTGGGCAAATGAGTTTCACATGATAGTTAAGTAGCAAGCAGAAAAAATGTGAAAGGTCAACAAAACAATGGGTTCTTGTGACAAAGCTTTCTCAGGAAGACAGTTCAGTGGCCATCTTAGGCTAGGTTCACACTTCCGTTAAATTGTATCAGTCACAATCCGCTGCTCTGGTAAACAACGGAATCCGTTTAGCGGATTCCGTTGTACCAATAGACTTGTATGAGTGGCGGATTGTGACTGATTATGCAGCATTGCACCCTCCACCCGACTGATCAGTTGTGGAACGACTGACCGCCGGGTGGGAGGAACGCAGCCTGTAACGTTTTTTGAGCAGCGCAATCCGTCGGATTTCGCTGCATATGCTCCGTGGCTCCCTGCACACGTCACCAGCTTTGCTTGGTTACCTGATATTTACCCTGGTTACGGTGCAAGGAGCAAGCACTAAGCGGTGTACGCCCCTAAACCAAGGTAAACATCGGGTGCTTTGCTTTACCCGATATTTAGTCTGGTTATGTGTGCAGGGAGCCGACACACTTCCCTGCTCAGCCCCGCCCCCTCCCGCACTACCTACACACACACACACACACTCACACTCACACACTCACCTGTCCCCAGCCCTGCAGACCGCAGCACTGCCACTGACATCCCCCTCCCGCACTCCGCATGTGAACACACACACACACACACACACACGCAGACCGCAGCACTGCCACTGACATCCTCAGCGCCTGGCTCAGCCCCCGCTGGCTCCGTCCCCTCCCGCACTCCGCATGTGTACACACACACTCACAAAACTCACACACTCACCTGTCCCCAGCCATGCAGACCGCAGCAATGTCACTGACATCCGCAGCGCCTGTCTCTGCCCCCCGCTCGGCTCTGCCCCCCACTTGGCTCCGCCCCTCCCACACTCCGCATGTGTACACTCACACACAACACTCACACACTCACCTGTTCCCAGCCATCCAGACCGCATCACTGTCCCTGACATCTTCAGCGCCTGGCTCTGCCCCTGCTCGGCTCCGCCCCCGCTCAGCTCCGCCCCCTCCCACACACAACGGAGTCCGACAATGAAATTCTTTTCATTGTCATCTGTTGTACAACGCATCAGTCACATGCGTCAAGCGACGCATGTGACTAATACAAAACAACGGAAGTGTGAACTTAGCCTTAGCCATTGGGGTTTTGGCTGTAGCGAAAAACGGCCGTGGACACAATAGTGAGGTAGGGGTGGTGAGTATATTTCTTATTTTATTACCTCCCCCCAGGAGCATTGAAAGTAAAAGTGGGGGACAATCCTTTTAAAATGAAATAATAAAAAAAAACTATATTTATAGTACGATATACCGAATAATATTAAATTGTGTATTAGAGGACCAAACACCAGGATTTTCGTATATAATCTAAAGTCAGTGCTATACTGACGCGATCATGCTGATTCTATACATACCTTTAGTTGTGAGTTCGCATGTATACTTTCTGAAATATAGGCAAGTAAAGTTAGTGAAATGCACTTTTATTTGATGAGAGGTGCAACGGAATATCTAATAGGTGGGTTGGGTTTTGCTGGTTATTCCCGCCCCTGTCTGCTGCCTGGCCTTCCTCACCATGTCTCTGTTACCATGTTATTACAGGAGGAGGGAGGAAGGACAGGGGGGAGGACAGGGGTGGGAATAACTAAGAAAACTTGACCCACCTATTAGGTATTCCGTTGCACCTCTCATTAAATAACAGTGAATTTCACAAACTTTATTTGCCTATATTTCAGAAACTATACATCCGATCTCCCAACTAAAGGTATGTATAGAATCAGCATGATAGCGCCAGTATAGCACTGGCTTTAGTTTATATAGGAAAATCCTGGTGGTTGGACCTCTTTAAGTATCTGGTTAAGTCTGAAAAGTTATGTATACTTCCTTAACACTTTCTCATATAAGCCATTTTTTTTTTTTTAATTTTATTTTTCCTGCTTCTTCTTATCCCAAAAGTCATAACTTAATTTCAGGATGAGTTGCAGTTTTGAGTGACACCATTCATTTTACCATATAATGGGCTGAAAAATGAGAAAAAAATTCCAAGTGGGAAGAAATGGTGAAAAAAAATTACAATTCAAACATTGTATTTTCCTTTTTTTTTTTTTTTTCTTTACAACATACAATGTGCGGTAAAAAATGACCTGGAAATATTATTCTGCAGGTCAATACTATTAAATACATACCAAACTTGTGTATTTTTGTATCTTACTCATTTAAAAAACAATTCAAAACTTTGTTATAATAAATATATATATATTTTTTATCGCCATCTTCTGAGAGTCATATTTTTTTTCGTCAATGGAGCGAAATGAGGGCTTGTGTTTTGGGTGACAGGCTACTCTTTTTATTTGTACCATTGGTATGACATTTAGAATTTTTTTATTATATTGTTTGAGTGGCTGATGTTGCGGCAATTAAGGCATTTAGCTTTTTTTTTTTTTTTTCTTTACAGTGTTTTCCATATGGATTATATACAGAAAGTATTAGCTTCGTACACGACCTCATGGTCAGTGTGATGTCAGCATGATTTCTGATATATTTTTCTTAATATAGATAGTAATATGAAAAACAAAATATAAAAAAATACAAAAAAATTAATAAATATGTTTCTTGATGACAAAAAGGGTTTCAAGGGTGGACATTCTTATTAAAACAATCTGGTTATTTTCTTAAATATGCATGCGTATGATATTAGAAATAATTCCTACTCACTTTTGTTCCCCATGTGACCCCAGCCTGTGATATAACAGTACGTGTCTGGTTCCACCACCTGTCCCTTGGACGGTAAGCAGACGGGTCTTACGTAGCTGGTTTCCACAATGTCTTCATTTAATTCCACTATGCTAATATCATAATCCACCACAGCTCTGTTGTAGCGCGGATGAAGGATAATGGTCTTAACCAGTCGCGTCTGCATGAAATCAGATGGATGATCCAAGTTGTTTATTCCAAACACAACTTTCCACACTGCCGCATGTTCCCTCCTGAAAAACACATCTTCAGTTTATGAAATGCTAAAGCTTAATGTATAATATAACGATTTGTCACCACCCCTTGATATCTTGCCTTAACCCTTGGGCATTTGATAAATCCCTACTGTCCTACTCCATAGTGGATCAAATGACAGAATACTTAAAAGGTGGAGAATCCTTAGAGTTTATATGAACTATTAAAGGGAACCTGTCAGGTCCAATATGCACTCAGAACCATGAGCAGGTCTGGGTGTATATTGCTAATCCCTGCCTAACCGTCCCTGTATACCCTAGCATAGATAAAGAGATCTTTAGAAAAATATATGTCTAAAGATCTTTTATGATATGCTAATGAGCGAGGGGACTAGTCGCAAGGGCGTTAGTTCCTGCGCTGATTTTGCCCTCTTAGCATGTTGGCATGTCAACAGAGGCATTAAAACATGCCATTCATTGCCCACTGCCTAGCATAATCATCGGCATCGGCAGTGACGCGCATACCGATATCCGTTGCACTGCTTCAGAATGCTGGGCATAGGGTCAGTGTGCATGATCAGAAGTCCCCGGCACTTCTGATTATGCACACTACACCAGTTTGAAGCCAGGACACATACACCCAGCTTCATAGTGCACATGACCGGAAGTCCAAGGATCATGTGCACTGAGCCGAACTCCAGAGCCGAAATGCGCATTTATTAGCATGTTAGCATGCCCACAGGGATGTGCTTAGATGCTAAGAGGGCCGACTAGCCAAGAGAACTACGTAACGTCCTTGTGACGAGTCACTGACCTCATTCGCATATAATAAATGATCTTTAGAAATACTTTTTCTAACGATCTCTTTATGTATGCTACTAGATAGAGGGATTAGCAATATGCACCCAGAACTGCTCGTGATCCTGGGTGCCTATTGCACTTGACAGGTTTTCCTTTAAATACGTTTTGATATGCTACATTCCCTTTTAAACAGAATCTGTCAGCAGGTTTTTGCTATGTAAGCTGAAGACCGCATGGTGTAAAGGTTAAAACAAAGAATTCAGGAATGTGTGTCTTGTCAAGGTCTGATCTGTTGTTTATTTGCTATGTTTGCTCAAGCAACAGGACCCTTATCATTGCTTGGACTACAATGTTACGGTCACGGAAGTCCGGCTCGCCCCCTCCAGTGATTGACACCTTAGAGTACCGTCACACTAAGTGATGCTCCAGCGATTCCACCAGCAACCTGACCTGGCAGGGATCGCTGGAGCGTCACTACACAGGTTGCTGGTGAGCTGTCAAATAGGCAGATCTCACCAGCAACCAGTGATCAGCCCCCAGCTAGCAGCGCCGCGTGGAAGCGATGCTGCGCTTGGTAACTAAGGTAAATATCGGGTAACCAACCCGATATTTACCTTGGTTACCAGCGCACACCGCTTAGCGCTGGCTCCCTGCACTCCTAGCCAGAGTACACATAGGGTTAATTACCCGATGTGTACTCTACTACATGTGCAGAGAGCAGGAGCCGGCACTGGCAGCTGAGAGCGGAGGACGCTGGTAATGAAGGTAAATATCGGGTAACCAAGGAAAGGGCTTCTTGGTTACCCGATATTTACATTGGTTACCAGCGTCCGCAGAAGCTGGCTCCCTGCTCACTGCACATTCAGTTGTTGCTCTGTCACTGTCACACACAGCGATGTGCGCTTCACAGCGGGAGAGAAACAACTAAAAAATGGTCCAGGACATTCAGCAACAATCAGCGACCTCACAGCAGGGGCCAGGTTGTTGCTGGATGTCACACACAGCAACATCGCTAGCAAGTTGTGCCTCAGCAGCGATGTTGCTAGTAATGTTGCTTAGTGAGACGTGGCCTTTACTGTCAATGTGGGCAGGGGCAGCTCTCTCATCACTTCTACAATGTCGCTACATTGTTAAATCAAAAAGTTCTGATTGTGTCACAACGGCTGCAGCCAGTAACCTAAGTGATACATTGTTGGATTCAGGATCTCTTTGCCTACATCATGCTGTACTCAGATGAGGTAGCAAAAACCTGCTGACCGATTCCCTTTAAGCACCATCAATCAATGCGATCCTGGGTCCTGAAAACCACATCAATAGCTCAAACTGCAGGGCAAAAGCACTCGGTTTAATCATGAGTGTGCACAGTAGTGTATGGAAGCACAGATTTTCTACAAAGCCCATACACAGATCTGCATTCCTCATGTCTAAACTGACTACATCATAGGTTTATGGACTCTCCACAGAGGATCTCCTGCAATTAATATCATGAACGCTTATTAGTAATTCATTCAACGTTCAGACCGTGTTTGATTCTACAATAGCCGTTGACCCAATATAAATGGTCCAGATTCTTTTTACGCTCTTGTTTTTGGAGTTTTTTTGCACACCTCTCTATACCACTCACTTATGGCTCTGAACACCCTTTACGTTTTCCCAATCTGATTAATCTTCTTTATTAAATCTCCTTTTTCTACTTCCAGTTCTCCTATATCACTGCCACGGTGAATCATTACAGGACTTATGTCCCTGGCTATCAAGAAAAGGAAAACCAGGTGTAGGCTTGCATGATTATTATAGATATTATTGTTTTGTTTTCTGTTTCTGGGTATTCCAAGACCAACCTGTCATGGTTGTCACTTCGTTCCTGACAGGCTCAGGGCTTGTTTCTTTTACACAATCTGAGACCATACACTTTTAACATGTTTTTTCCTTTTGGCAGCATCGGGGTTAATGTCAGTTTGGCCTTGCTTGCTACAAGCTCATTTATCCTGGCCCAGGTGTTTTCTCTTATGACCACTTCCAGCCTGGATAAATACCCTCTGCTTCCAGCAGAGGGTGCCGGTTAGTCTGATCTTTCTGGAGCTTGGCCTGGAAGTGGTTGCTCCTGATGTGTTGTGTGGAAGCACCCATTGTAGCTACTTTACTCTTTTACTTTGTTGGGCCCTGTGCGCACTTGAAAAAGGAATTTTCTTAAGAAAATTCTGGAGGCTCAGTAAGATTTCCGCACCTGCGGGAAAGTACCGCATCCAAATCCGGTTTGTTGAGTTTTGCTACGGATTTGGTGCTTAAATGCCGCAGCCAGCATCGGACTGGCTACTGGAAGAATCTCCAGTAATACCAGGCCTGGCCACGGTTACCTGCACTGAACTCCGGAGCTCCCACCTGGGTTCCGGAGTGAAGCCTAGACTAAACTGCGAGCGCCGAGTGATTGATTCCCCGGCGATTGCAGCCTAGACTAAACTACGAGCGCCAAGTGATTGATTCCCCTGCGATTGCCGTTTAGTTCAGGCCGGGCTGATCTCCGGAGCTCACGTGTCAGCTCCGGAGTGCAGCCCAGCATCTCTACAGCTGTCAGCTGAGCTGTGGTGGAACTCCAGAAGTTGGAAGAGAATTAGAGAGGTTCTGCCGGCAATCGCCTTGACATTTTTGTCTTCATGTGATGTGATATTCTATGCTGATTATTTGTGACATTAATCCGTTGTGAAATTGGGGGAAAAATGTTGTCACTTATTTATCCAACCGTAATGTTATACACTTTTTTGTAAAAACTAAGACAGATAAATTGTAAAAGTCCTACTTTTATTGGCTAAGCAGAAAAAATATATTTGCAAGCTTTTGGCTGTCAGAGTTCAGATTGCCCTGGATTAGTGAAGATACAGCAGTGATCCGAAAGAAAAATATAAATTTTTTTTCTCAAAAGATTTTTTTTTTACCATCGCATAGATTTTTAGGCTAACATGGTAGCACATTATTTTCTTTTTCTCTGTAAAATAATCCACACCAGAGACCACAGCATATACTAAAATTCGTAGCCAGGACAAATGTGCAAGGCACCGAATCCAAAACTAAAGGAATCATCTTATATTAAAAATGATGTACGGTAATAATATTTGTAAAACCGAATACCTTCCTGCAGATGTTTAATTTATCTGCTGTCTTTCTATAGCAATCTCATTTACAAAATTTCTATCAGCGAGGTATGTGAATATAAACATGATTTATAAAGAGGCTTTTACATTTTACTCCAAAAAGCAAAATTCCATAAAAGTTATTAGTGACTAAAGTTTTATGACCTGTTACATCTCATTTTCCTGTTAATCACGGGTAATCGTAATAGAAATGATTAACAAATAAAAAATGTAATCTATTTTGTTTTATTGCTTTTTCCTATATTTTTTAACCCTACAAAGCTTTTATTGAGGGCTTGTGTTTTGTTTTTGTTTTCTTTGTTGTTTTTACAAGAATGAGCTAGATATATTTCTAAATGACATTATTGAATTGTTTAAAAATGTTTTTTGTAGTTGTAAAAATGCAGTAATTCCACTCCTTTTTGTGATGAGGTGATTTCATGTTTACCGAATCATCACACAAAATATACCGTAAATAATGTGTTGACTTAATGTTAGTGATGGGTGGACTTGCAGATACCCAGGATCGGCGGGTTCAACAGGGTTTAAAAAAAAAACATGTATTGGGCCCAGAATTGATCCCGGATATATGTCCAGACGCCAGTCCCCATATAAGTTTATAGGGACCAGAATCCGGAGCTTTAAAAGTGGGGGAAGGGATAAGGGGATTGGAGCTAGCGTGTTATACTTACCGAATCCCCCGCTCGGCTTTATCACTACTTCCGGGGCTGCTCATTAACCTCATACATATGCACTGCTTCCCCCTCCCACGGGCAGTCCCCGCATCTCTGATTGGTTGCAGTCAGACATGCTGTCACACAGGGTGGGGGCGCGTCTGACTGCAACCAATCAGATGTGCTGTGTGTTCTTTATTGGTGTAAAAATAAATAAATTTGGCATAGGGTTTCCCCATACTATGATACCCAGCACAGAAGAACAAATACACTGACAAAGGCGATAAGAATAGAACCTTCTAAACATGGAGCTGAACACAAGGATTTTAAAAAATATATATAATCAGCTTCAGGCAGAGAATAACTTAGCCGCAGCCATGAAAGGTGACATCAGGTGATTTGCGGTCACAGGTGGAGGACAGTGTAACCTCCAGCTGCGACCGCAAATAACCTTAGTGACATCACCACTAGAGATGAGCAACTTTTTTCAGTTCGCCTTTGCCAATTTCAAATTCGGTATGAGCATTTCCATATCCGTTCTAGGTCGTGTACCCAAGCATTTTTGGGAAAACCCAGTAATGATCCGCTATGTTCAATTACCAAAATGCTTTTCTAATAACATACGATGCTTTTATATAGGATTGTGGTGCTGTATGATGAATGGGGGGATGGTTTCATGACGGGAGGGGGTGAGGAGAGGATAGAGGAGCGGCACATTTTTTTCCTTAACTTTTTTTGCGGATGTTCCCGCAGCCAATCACTGTGCAGAAAACATCCACAAGCTTCAGACAACAGAAGCTTGTGTCATTGGCTGCCTATGTCACATTTCCCTCTGCATATAAAAGAAGGACATGCGGGGTCAGCGCCATTTTGTGAATGTTAAAGCTTAGGGAAGGTGCTGCTGCTGGTAGACAGGTTAGTTATGGGTTTAGGTAGTTGAGCTAGATAGGAGAGCGATAGTGTGGAACAGGGACGTGCCAGGGAAAGGTGTGTGCCACAACTCAGCATTTCATGACCTAAAAAGGAATTGCTACTTGTGAGTGCCTACTAAAGAGTTGCCAGTGGACCATCTCAATAGGTATTGCTACTTTTTAGAGCCTGCTAAAAATTTGCCAGTGAACCGTCTAAATAAGTATTGGTACTGTTTAGAGCCTGCAAAAAAATTGTCACTGAACCATCTTCAATAGTTATTGCTACTTTTTAGTGTCTGTTAAAAATTTGCCAGTGAACCATCTCAATACGTATTGCTACTTTTTTTCTGGCTGCTAAAAATTTGCCAATTAGCCATCTAACTAGGTACTGGTATTTCTTTGGGCCATCCCAATATTGCCTTCTCAGCCAAGAAATATAGAATTTTACTTTTGTGTTAGGTGTCTGACAGATGTTTCGCGAACCTAGGCCCACACCTGTTTCAAAGGGGATGGGTACATAAAACATGAGTGGTAAATCATGAGGTCGTGGTGAAAGGGGAACAGGAGGGGTGTTCATAGTGTACATGGGGGACGTTCTAATGTTAGTCAAAGCTCTACTGAGCAAACACTGGCTCATCCTATCCCAAGAGAACTGAGAATAACTTCAGATGCTGGGTAGCCTACTCTACCATTTCTTTAGCAGTGGCACATCGCTTCAACTTGTAAATGAGGGCCAGAAATAGCAGGTGCTAGAGTGGATGGCCAGCACTGCATCTAGTGGCCTCTCCTCCTCTTCCTGCACCTCAACATCACACACAGTTCATTCTTCAGAGATGCCACCCCAATTACACTTGTTTCCCGCATGTCACAACTCTTCAACCACCCAACTGACTGTGAGGAACCACACATAGGTGAGTCTGCAGAGTTGTTCACAGATTCTATCCCATCAGAGGGCTGCTCCAAAGATTCACAGACTGGAGAGGAGGAACGCATCTCCACCGATGCCCAAAATCTTTGTCAGTTAGATCCAGGGCCATACAAAGTGGGGTCCGAGCAGGATCTAGACCCTCGTTAACATACGTTAACCCCCGGGGTGGAGGTAATGATGATGAGACTCAGATATCTGGCAGTTATGGGTACATATTTCTAATCCCTGCCTAACCCTCCCTATATCTAGTAGCATACATAAAGAAATCTTTAGAAAAAGTATTTCTAAAGATCCTTTATGATATGCTAATGAGCGCAGGGACTAGTCACAAGGGGGTTATTTCCCTCAACTAGTCTGCCCTCTTAGCATGTTAGCACGCCCACAGGTAAGTGCTAACATGTTATTTAATGCCCAGTGTCATCAGTGTCACAGCCTCAGACTCCAGGTTTAGGCTCAGTGCACATGATCAGAAGTCACCGCACTTCCGGTAATGTGCACTATAAAGCCGAATGTACACGTCTTGGCTTCAGAGAGGTCTAGTGCGCATGACTGGAACTGCTGGGGACTTCTGATCTTGCGCACTGAGCCTAAACCCCGGGTCATCAGTGGTGAAAACGGACACAGGTAGGTGCGTCACCACCGATGTCACTGGGCACTGGATAGCATGTTAGCACGCCCACAGGTGAGTGCTACCATGCTAAGAGGGTGGACTAGTCGGGGAAATAACGCCTTTGTGACTGGTCCCTGAGCTCATTAGCATATCATAAAGGATTTTTAGAAATACCTTTTCAAAAGATCTCGTTATCTATGCTACTCTATACAGGGACAGTTAGGCAAGGATTAGCAATACAATATGCACCCAAAACTGCTCGTGGTTCTGGGTCCATATTGCAACTGACAGGTTCATTTTAATTTATAGGAAGAGTGGTTACACCATCTTTGGAAAACTGAGAATTTATTCCTTATCAGCATTAGAATCAAACATGTATCAAATATGAAACCAAATCTTGTGGGTAAAAAAAATATATAGTGTGTGTGTGTGTGTGTATGTGTGTGTGTATATATATATAATATATATACACAGTACAGACCAAAAGTTTGGACACACCTTCTCATTCAAAGAGTTTTCTTTATTTTCATGACTCTAAAAATTGTAGATTCACATTGAAGACATCAAAACTATGAATGAAAACATGTGTAATGAAATACTTAAAGTGTAAAGCAACTGAAAATGTGTCTTATATTCTATGTTCTTCAAAGTAGCCACCTTTTGCTTTGATTACTGCTTTGCACACTCTTGGCATTCTCTTGATGAGCTTCAAGAGGTAGTCACCGGAAATGGTCTTCCAACAGTCTTGAAGGAGTTCCCAGAAATGCTTAGCACTTGTTGGCCCTTTTGCCTTCACTGTGTGGTCCAGCTCACCACAAACCATCTCGATTGGGTTCAGGTCTGGTGACTGTGGAGGCCAGGTCATCTGGCGTAGCATCGCATCACTCTCCTTCTTAGTCAAATAGCCCTTACACAGCCTGCTTTAGTATGCCTTCAATTTTGAATACATCCCCAACAGTGTCACCAGCAAAGCACCGTCACACCTCCTCCTCCATGCTTCACGGTGGGAACCAGCCATGTAGAGTCCATCCGTTCACCTTATCTACAAAGACACGGTGGTTGGATCCAAAGATCTCAAATTTGGACTCATCAGACCAAAGCACAGATTTCCACTGGTCTAATGTCCATTCAAGGTGTTCTTTAGCCCAAACAAGTCTCTTCTGCTTGTTGCCTGTCCTTAGCAGTGGTTTCCTAGCAGCTATTTTACCATGAAGGCCTGCTGCACAAAGTCTCCTCTTAATAGTTGTTCTAGAGATGAGTAGGTGTGTCCCAACTTTTGGTCTGTACTATGTATATGTGTACTATATACACACACAGTACAAACCAAAAGTTTGGACACACCTCATTCAAAGAGTTTTCTTTATTTTCATGACTCTGAAAATTGTAGATTCACATTGAAGTCATCAACACTATGAATTAACACATGTGGAATGAAATACTTAACAAAAAAGTGTGAAACAACTGAAAATATGTCTTATATTCTAGGCTCTTCAAAGTAGCCACCTTGTGCTTTGATTACTGTGCTTTGCACACTCTTGGCATTCTCTTCATGAGCTTCAAGAGGTAGTCACCGGAAATGGTTTTCACTTCACAGGTGTGCCCTGTCAGGTTTAATAAGTGGGATTTCTTGCCTTATAAATAAGTTTGGGACCATCAGTTGTGTTGTGCAGAAGTCTGGTGGATACACAGCTGATAGTCCTATTGAATAGACTGTTAGCTGCTTTTTTCTTGCCATAATACAAATTCTAAGTAAAGAAAAACGAGTGTCCATCATTACTTTAAGAAATGAAGGTCAGTCAGTCCGAAAAATTGGGAAAACTTTTAAACTGTTCCCAAGTGCAGTGGCAAAAACCATCAAATGCTACAAAGAAAGTGGCTCACATGAGGGCCGCCCCAGGAAAGGAAGACCAAGAGTCACCTCTGCTGCGGAGGATAAGTTTATCTGAGTCACCAGCCTCAGAAATCGCAGGTTAGCAGCAGCTCAGATTAGAGACCAGGTCAATGCCACAGAGTTCTAGCAGCAGACACATCTCTAGAACAACTGTTACACTTTTTTGTTAAGTATTCTATATCTCGCTCTCTCTCTGTGTGTATATATATATATATATATATATATATATATATATATATATATATATATATATAAAATGTGCTTCTCTTTCTGTCCAGATGTCTGAGCTCGGTCCTCAGCGTGGTTTCCATTTTTGCCATGAATTGGTCTTCCATCACACTGTGTCCCTTTATAGAGTACAGTTGCGTCAACAGCAAATAAAAAAGACAATCCACCTATAAATGTGCTCAGAACTGTACTGTATATCTGTCACAGATGGCAAAAAAAATCTGTTTTGCAGTCCTATCTAATGAGCATGTAACTGTATTTTCCTAATGTTTGCTCATGTTTCTTGGCAACATTTTCCATATCTATACACTTATTTCTATAGGCTGGAGCTCGGCAGGGGAGCCACTTACAGACTTATTAAAAGGGAGAAGAGCAATAATCTAGATTGAGGAATTGTTATTCTATATTGTTCCCTGTGGACAGAGATGCTGAAGTCATTACAACCATTCCCTGAAATTACATATGAAATATTAGCCTTTAACAAACGTCTGCCTATTGGGCTTTATAGCGCTTGTTGACTGGTTTTATTACCTAATAACCCTGTCAGCTTTTACCTAATTTACCAAGTAACTATTAGTTGTATAAGAAGTGGAAAAATAGATCAATTTGAAGAAACTATATCTTCTGGCTGTTTAATGTAGCCTGTAATATTGTTCTCAGAACAGCCATTACTGAAATGTCCTGTGAAAGGCAATAAATACAAACTGACCTTCACGAAAGAAGTCATATGATCCTACAACGCAAAATAGCCTGGTGATTGCTATAATAATTAACTGCAATTAATAGAAATTGATACATTTATTTCCCTACTGTGTATGTATCTGTTTGCATAATGCATGGAAAGTATACTGTTCTGCACAAATGTAAAATATGATCCAAATCATTTCTAAAGTTTGTAAACCATTCCTATTGGCTTGGGACATTTTATCTCTAGTGGCCTATCAGTGAGTTTGGGCTATAAACACAGTTAATACAATGTATTGCCCAGTTGTTTGAGAGCAAAAACATTTAGAGGAGCCTGTCATGTGCAAAAATGCTATTTACCGGCAATATAGGGTTAATATGCAGGTCAATAGTGTCCAAACACTGCCTAATTGAAAGCACAACTACTGGAGGGAAATCAGGTTATACCCTTCCAGGAACCGCTCACTCAGTGGGGCATGAGCAGAGAAGTTACTGTCACCAATCTCTGTACTAATAGGCGGCTGTTATCACTGCCTGGCACTTTGATTGCCTGCCCACTTTGTACAGATGCATAGCAGAACGATTTGTCAATCAAACTGCTGGGAGTGAATACAGGGCGCTCACTGTGTACTTAGAGTTATAAGAGCAATAATTAAAGTGACATTGGATTCTACTCAAATTTTCCAAAAATTTGCATTTGACAAAATGCTAATTTTTTTTGTAATTCGCTTCCAAAATAGCAGCTACTGAACCGTAAAGGGTCATCAAATGGTTTAAAAAAAAATAAAAATCCCATACTCATCTGACCTCTCACCACTCCACCTTCTCCGCTCTTCACTGTCATTCTTCCAGTCCAGGTTGCATCTTCTCTTTCCCACAGGTTGTGATGAATCCCTGTCTTCCGTCTTGGATGAGTCCTTGGGCAAATCTGCGCATGTGTGTGCAAGGTCACAGCACACGTCATGATATTGTGACCTTACGCAGAATCCTTCCAGGCCTCATCTCAGACGGCAAGAACCAGAAGATGTCAGGAGGACTGGACAGGTGATGTTGAGGAGCAGAAGGCCGGAGAAGGGTTCAGTATGTAATATATGTAGGATTGTAAATAGTACATTGTAAGACAGGACTTGCCCTGTGCTAGGTGACTGCAGGACAAAGAAGTAGGTAAGTTGTGGAATTAGTCCACAGGGGGACAAGCCAGTTACTAAGGAACAGGACTGACTCCATCTTAGAAGTTAGATAGGGTTTGACTTGGGGTTTTGGGTGGTGGGTGGGTGGGGCTTTTCCCATTTTTTTTTTTTTTTGTTTGGTGCACACTACATCCGATCATGCTGTTGTTACCCCCAGCGCGAGCCATTCAAACACCACAAGTGGCTCGCACTGGGCTGAGCAACCAGCACAGCAATAGTCATGCGAGTGGTTTGCATACGTAAAAGCACCTAAAATCGAACTCTTGTTTTGGTAAAGTCTGTGTTTGGTACAAACATCGAACTTTGGGTTCGCTAATCTCTAGACTTGAGTTGAGAACAGACTTGCAGGTCGTGTTGTTACATAAAAGGGCTATAGTTAGTGAGTAATCTGTTAACTCCGAAGCAGAATACCAAATGTGAGACACCGGGATTTGACGAAGCGATCAAACTCGCGTAGGGTCAACATCAGAAGCTAGCTCTGACCACAAACAGGCGACCTCAGCAAAGAAGGGTTCGGACGGGAACGCTTAGCATAGGCTTTGACGAATAGACCGATACAGGAACGGACTTGAAACGAGGAAGGTAGTCCTATCACTTTGCATATGGCAGCTCCCTGTGGGTGAGAGGATTAGAAGCCAGTGGTGGCTATAATGAGTTTTATACATGGTACTATTATGCTAGGCTGGGTGGTAGTAACTGGACTTAAAACACCAGTGATAACAGCTGCTGAGGAGAAGTATGTGTGTCTAATGGAGTCCAATTATAAAGAAATGGATTATATGATGTGTGCCCTCTGTCTCTCGCTTCAAGTTGAATGTGTTGAACAAAAACATTTATTGAAAAAGAACTGTCTGCGTCATTGTCTATCTTCACTGCAGATGGGACTAGTTTCACCCGAGACACCGGCGATATGTAGCTGCCCTAAAGGTACGACCTGCACTGCTCAAACCCCCACAACCAACCAGATCCACCATCACACACAATATCCTCCACCCTGTGGGGATGTACGGGGGCGTCCGAGGACTGAGCCTCGACCACGACCACCACCCTAGGCCACACTCACACCTGCATGACACTTCCTGCTTATGGATAGTCAATGTCATATTAAGGTAAAAGTAACCACCGCCAGACAAGACTCTCTTTTGATGCTCTCTTGATATTGGCAAAAATTTGCATAGAAACTTTACTACCTAATATCTCCTCAACCAATCTGAGAAATAAAAAAATATATAAACTATGTTTTATTCTGCTCTACAACCACTATTCAATGCTCAAACTGATGAACGGTCTTCTTTAAGTAGGTAAAATAATGTGTGAATCGAATTAACTATATAGAAAAATAAGACATATTTTTTGCATAGAAAGGAAATGATCTGCAGATTTACCTCAGCCATGTCCCAACTAAGCCAATTTTTTTTAACCTACGTGTATAAATTGCACTATTTGCAAGTAAAGAAAAACTCACCCTTCAAAGCAATGTGCCACTGTTAGTACCCACTTCTTTCCTATAAGGACACAGCCACAAATGTGCCCACTAGGTTCACTCTGTAAAGAGCACTGCCACGGCCACCTGCCAGGTCGACTGGTTCTTCCACCAAGTATTCTCTTGTTCATTCGTGCTGCAGGGCGACGTCCACAATCTGAATAGACATGAGAATGGAAGATATTGATATCGTATTTATACCATCCCATCACAGAAACTGATGTGGTAAACAGGTAATACTGTAACATTAATACAGTTGAGCAAAAAAGAACTGCAATGCAATGTCCAGTCTGGTCCTTTGTGGCAACCGGACCAGGGCAGTCTTCACTTCTACAACTGCCATCCTTGACTCGATAATCCTGGGAGCCTCTTGGCTTACAAGGCTCCATCATCCAAACTGAACAAAAGATATGGGGAAACACTAAGGAGAATTTAATATGTACAAGCAACTGGGGCACAATGGGGGTTGTTAAAAATGTATGGAGCCCTAATGTGGGACATTACTAATGTATGAGGCCATAGTGGTAGAATTTACAAAGGGAAATATTACTAAAGAACAGGGCCCTCAAAGGGGGTCATAAGCATTACTATTGTATTTTCGCTTAATGGAATTATCTTACAGATACTTGTAACATGGGACTGTGAATTATCATGCTGCAAATGAGGTGATGGTGGTGGATGAATGGCAGAACAATGGGCTCAGGATCTTGTCACGGTATCTCTTTGCATTTAAAATGTCATCAATAAAATGCACCTATGTTCGTTGTCCATAACATACACCTGCCCAATCCCATTGCTACCATGGGACACTCATTCACAACATTGACATCAGCAAACCCGCTCACCCATACGATGCCATACACGCAGTCTGCCATCTGCCGTGTGCTGCGAAAACCGGCATTTATCCATGAAGGAAACACCTCTCCAACATGCCAGACGCCATTGAATGTAAGCATTTGCTCACTCAAGTCAACTACGACGAACTGCAGTAATATGGATACCCCTATAAGGACGACACAGCAGATAAGATTCCCTGAGGCATGTTTTCGACAGTTTATGCAGAAATTATTTGATTATGCAAACCAATTGTTGCAGCAGCTATCCAGGTGGCTGTCTCAGACGATCTTGGAGGTGAGGATGCTGGATCTTGAGGTCTGGGCTGGTGTAGTGGCACGTGGTTTGCGGTTGTGAGGCCAGTTGGATGTACTGCCAAATTCTCTGAAACACCTTTGGAGATGTCTTATGGTAGAGAAATGAGCATTGAATTCACTGGTAACAGCTATGGTGGACATTTCTGCAGTCAGCACACTCCCTCAAAACATGCAATATTTGCAAAGACGCCAGCACTACAGTCATGAACAGATGAAAAACACAAAAACCTGAGCTGAAACAATGTTCAGTAAACATGCAACATTAAGCATGTGAATTGCAGCCTTAAGACTAGAAAAAACCAAGGAGAAAAATTGTATGAAAAATACCCTGAATATAAATAAATAAATTGCAAGTGCTTAATAACAGGGTACTTAGTGTATACATTTTTGCAAAAAGGTAAAAAGCTGTCTCACCTCGTCACGGTGTACCCATCTGAGACAGTCCCTAACCTACTGAAGTTAAAAACATTATCAATACCTGACTTGTGTCATGTCAGAACTCCAATATGGATGGTGGCAAGTGGTTAGCTGTGTCCCAGATAAAATACACAGCAAAGTGAGACGCAATCAGCTGTTCAGTCTCAGTACTAGGAGGGCTGCGCCCCCAAATTGCAACCAAGCAAGAAAACATACAAAAAACACAAAAACCTGAGCTGAAACAATGTTCAGTAAACATGCAACATTAAGCATGTGAATTGCAGCCTTAAGACTAGAAAAAACCAAGGAGAAAAATTGTATGAAAAATACCCTGAATATAAATAAATAAATTGCAAGTGCTTAATAACAGGGTACTTAGTGTATACATTTTTGCAAAAATGTCCCAGATAAAATACACAGCAAAGTGAGACGCAATCAGCTGTTCAGTCTCAGTACTAGGAGGGCTGCGCCCCCAACTGGGACACAGCTAACCACTTGCCACCATCCATATTGGAGTTCTGACATGACACAAGTCAGGTATTGATAATGTTTTTAACTTCAGTAGGTTAGGGACTGTCTCAGATGGGTACACCGTGACGAGGTGAGACAGCTTTTTACCTTTTTGCAAAAATGTATACACTAAGTACCCTGTTATTAAGCACTTGCAATTTATTTATTTATATTCAGGGTATTTTTCATACAATTTTTCTCCTTGGTTTTTTCTAGTCTTAAGGCTGCAATTCACATGCTTAATGTTGCATGTTTACTGAACATTGTTTCAGCTCAGGTTTTTGTGTTTTTTGTATGTTTTCTTGCTTGGTTGCAAGTTGGGGGCGCAGCCCTCCTAGTACTGAGACTGAACAGCTGATTGCGTCTCACTTTGCTGTGTATTTTATCTGGGACACAGCTAACCACTTGCCACCATCCATATTGGAGTTCTGACATGACACAAGTCAGGTATTGATAATGTTTTTAACTTCAGTAGGTTAGGGACTGTCTCAGATGGGTACACCGTGACGAGGTGAGACAGCTTTTTACCTTTTTGCAAAAATGTATACACTAAGTACCCTGTTATTAAGCACTTGCAATTTATTTATTTATATTCAGGGTATTTTTCATACAATTTTTCTCCTTGGTTTTTTCTAGTCATGAACAGATGGCCTGACATTTTCCTTCAGGATTTTTCGATAGGCACAACAGAATTCATGGTTCTATTTACCAAAGCAAGTCTTCCAGGTCCTGAAGCGGCAAAACAGCCCCAGACCATCAAGCTACCACATCTATATTTTACTGTTGGAATGATGTTTCTGTTTTGAAATGCTGTATTAATTCTAAGCCAGATATAATGGTACATACATAGAGTTGAGCGAGTACCTAACTATTCGTACTCGCTATACTCAAATAACAAATACTGTCTAATACACGGGTATTCATTCCAAATAGAATGTGCAATGCAAGTCAAAGGGGACAAACCCGCAAAGTAACGAGTAACCCGAATTCCACACTATTCACTACTCGAACGAATAGTACGGCATTCGGGTTACTCGTTACTTTTCAAGTTTTTCCTCATTGACTTGCATTGCACATGCTATTCAGAATGAATATGCGAGTATTAGACATTACTCGTTATGAGTACAGAGAGTAGGAATTGTTGGGTACTCACTTAACTCTAGACATACAGTACATCTTGCAAGAAATTCAACTTTTGTCTCATCAGTCTACAGAGTATTCTTCCAAAACTCTTGGGGATTATCAAGATATTTTCTGGCAAAACTGATGCAAGCATTTATGTCTTTTGGATCAGCAGTGGTTTGTCTTGAAACTGCCATGCAGGCCATTTTTGCCCAGACTCTTTCTTATGGTGGAGTCATGAACACTGACGTTAACTGAGGCCTGCAGTTCTTTAGATATTGTTGTGGGGTCTTTTGTGAACATTTTTATGAGTCGGTGCTGCATTCTTGGGGTAATTGTGATCTGCCAGCCGACCACTCCTGGGAAGGTTCGCAAGTGTTCCATGTTTTCGCCATTTGTGGATAATGGCTCTCACTGTGGTTTGCTGGTGTCCCAAAGCTTTAGAAATGGCTTTATAACCTCTTCCAGACTGATAGATCTCAATTACTTTGGTTCTCATTTGTTCCTGAATTTTTTTGGAGCATGGCATGATGTCTAGCTTTTGAGGATCTTTTGGTCTACTTCACTTTGTCAGGCAGGTCCTATTTGTGATTTCTGGATTGAGAACAGATGTGGCAGTAATCAGGTCTTGTTGTGGTTAGAGAAATTGAACTCAGCTTCCAAAAGATGTGATATACCACAGTTAAATTATACTTTAATTTTATTTACATTTGTTTGGTGATCTGAAATATTTAAGTGTGACAAACATGCAAAAGAATCAGAAATCAGGAAGGGGGCAAACACTTTTTCACACCACTGTAGATAAATTTCACCTATGTCTAATATAGCTTATGCAGCACCTTATTATGAGTATTACCCTTGTAGAATTTTGTAGTATCCCTTATATAAAAGTGCATCTCAATAAATTAACATATGAAAAAGTTAATTTATTTAAGTAATTCAATACAACAAGAGAAATTAATATATTATATAGAGTCATTACACACAGAGGGATGTATTACAAGTGTTTATTTCTGTTAATGTCGATGATTATGGCTTCCAGCCAATGAAAACCCACAACTAATTATCTCAGAAAATTAGAATAATTACCACAAACACCTGCAAAGGCTTCCTAAGTGTTTAGAATGGTCCTTTAGTCTAGTTTAGTAGGCTACATAATCATGGAGAAGACAGCTGACTCGACAGATGTCCAGAAGGCAGTCATTAGCATACTACACAAGGAGGGTAAGCCACAAAAGCTCATTGCTAAAGAAGCTGACTGTTCACAAAGGGCTGTATCCAAGCATATTAATGGAAATTTAAAAAGAAGGAAAAAGTGTGGTGAAAAAAGTAAGCAACCGGGCAACCATAGTATTGATAAGATTGTTAAGAAAAGGCCATTCAAAAATTTGAGGGAGATTCACAATGAGTGGACTGCTGCTGGAGTCAGTGCTTCAAGAGCCTCCACGCACAGATGTATCCAGGGCATAGGCTACAAGTGTCTCATTCCATGTGCCAAGCCACTCATGACCAATAGACAAAGCCAGAAGCGTCTTACCTGGGCCAAGGAGAAAAAGAACTGGACTGTTGCTCAGTGGTCCAAGGTGTTGTTTTCAGATGAAAGTAAATGTTGCATTTCATTTGGAAATCATGGTCCCAGAGTCTGGAGGAAGAGTGGAGAGGCCACAATCCAAGCTGCTTGAGGTCTAGTGTGAGGTTTCCACAATCAGTGATGGTTTGGGGAGCCATGTTATCTGCTGGTGTAGGTCCACTGTGTTATATCAAGACCAAAGTCAGCACAGCCGTCTACCAGGAAATTTTAGAGCACTTCAGGTTTCCCTCTGCCAACAAGCTTTTTGGAGATGAAAATTTCATTTTCCAGCAGGACTTGGCACCTGTCCACACTGACAAAAGTACCAATACCTGGTTTAATAACCACAGTATCACTGTGCTTGATTGGCCAGCAAACTCGCCTGACCTAAACCCCACAGAAAATCTATGGAGTATTGTCAAGAGGAAGATGAGAGACACCAGAGCCAACAATGCAGATGAGCTGAAGACTACAATCAAAGCAACCTGGGCTTCCATAACACCTCAGCAGTACCACAGGCTGTTCGCCTCCATGCCATGCCGCATTGATGCAGTAAAGGCCCTGTCACACTAAGCAACATCGCTGCTAACGAACAACTTTTGTGATGTTGCTAGCGATGTTGCTGTGTGTGACATCCAGCAACAACCTGGCCCCTGCTGTGAGGTCGTTGGTTGTTGCTGAATGTCCTGGGCCATTTTTTAGTTGTTGCTGTCCTGCTGTGAAGCACAGATCGCTGTGTGTGACAGCGAGACAGCAACAACTAAATGTGCAGGCAGCAGGAGCCGGCTTCTGCGGAGGCTGGTAACCAATGTAAACATCGGGTAACCAAGAAGCCCTGTCCTTGGTTACCCGATATTTACCTTTGATACCAGCCTCCTCCGCTCTCACTGTCAGTGCCGGCTCCTGCTCTGTGCACATGTAGCTGCAGCACACATCGGGTTAATTAACCCGATGTGTGCTGTAACTAGGAGAGCAAGGAGCCAGCGCTCAGTGTGCGCTGCTCCCTGCTCTGTGCACATTTAGCTGCAGCACACATCGGGTTAATTAACCCGATGTGTGCTGTAACTAGGAAAGCAAGGAGCCAGCGCTCAATGTGCGCTGCTCCCTGCTCTGTGCACATTTAGCTGCAGCACACATCGGGTTAATTAACCCGATGTGTGCTGTAACTAGGAGAGCAGGGAGCCAGCGCTAAGCATTGTGCGCTGCTCCCTGCTCTGTGCACATGTAGCTGCAGCACACATCGGGTAATTAACCCGATGTGTGCTGTAACTAGGAGAGCAAGGAGCCAGCGCTCAGTGTGCGCTGCTCCCTGCTCTCTGCACGTGTAGCTCCGTGCGGTGGTAACCAAGGTAAATATCGGGTTGGTTACCCGATATTTACCTTAGTTACCAAGCGCAGCATCTTCCACGCGGCGCTGGGGGCTTGTCACTGGTTGCTGGTGAGCTCACCAGCAACTTGTGTAGCCACGCTCCAGCGATCCCTGCCAGGTCAGGTTGCTGGTGGGATCGCTGGAGCGTTGCTGTGTGACATCTCACCAGCAACCTCCTAGCAACTTACCAGCGATCCCTATCGTTGTTGGGATCGCTGGTAAGTTGCTTAGTGTGACTGGACCTTAATACATACAAAAGGAGCCCAACCAAGTATTCAGTGCATTTACTGTACAGACTTTTCAGTAGGCACCAACATTTCTGAGTTTATAATAATTTTTTCAGTTGGTCTTACATAATATTCTAATTTTCTGAGATAATGACCTTTGAGTTTTCATTGGCTGTAAGCCATAATCATGAACATTAACAGAAATAAACTCTTGAATAGATCACTCTGTGTGTAATGACTCTATATACTATATGTGTTTCCTTTTTTGTATTGAATTACTGGAATAACTTAATTTTGATGATATTCTAATTTATTGACATGCACTTGTATATTACTTTACACAGTTTTATTTTGGCAATCAGGTTTAAATATGGTGGTTTTGGAACTCAATGTTCTTTGTGCACTTATCATGTTACTTGATGTGCTTCACTTTGTCAGCACAGCTCTTTAGCTCTTAAGTAGTTTATATATGCCAATAGTTATCTTGGCGCTCTGTAACTGACACTGCCTTATATGCATGTCCCGAATGAAACCTGCTGCCTCTAATCTACTGGGAGGTCTACGGCATTGAGCATGCCCCTGCAATGATAGATAGGGTGCGATATGGGAAGTTTATTCATACTGAATATGCAGAACCAGGTTGTTTTGGTGATTGACTTATTTTTTTTTTATATATAATATATATTACACCTGTGACTAATACTTAATGTACAATTAATCAACTTTATTAAATGCCTAAAGGGAACTGGTCACCAGATTTGGCCCCTATAAACTGCGGCCACCATCACTGAGCCCTTATATACAGTATTGCAGAAAACTGTATATAAGAGCCTAGGCCACTCTGTTTAACATAAACACAATAATTATGCTCACCTAGGGTGCAGTCTGGTCGAATGGGCATCTCTGCTCTCCGGTCCGGCACCTCCTTTCTGCAGCGATCGCCGTTCTCCTTCTTCTGAGGCACGTGTGCATGATGCATCATACATCATCCACACTGGCCAGCATTGAGGTCCTGCGCAGGCGCACTTTGATCTGTCCTACTCAGGGAAGATGAAAGCATTGTATTGTGCATGTGCAGGCGGTCTTTAACCTTTCCTCACGATTGCACATTACAGTACTTTGATCTACCCTCAGTAGGGTGGATCAAAGTGCGCCTGCGCAGGACCCCAATGCTGGCCAGTGTGGATGATGTAGGATGCATCATGCACACGGGCCTCAGAAGGAGAACGGCAATCGCCACAGAGGAGGCGCCAGATCGGAGAGCAGTGATGCCCACTGGACCGGACCGTCCCCCTGGGTGAGTATAATAACAGTGTTTTTTATGTTATACAGATGGCCTGGGTTCTTATATACAGTATTCTGGATATGTCATCCTTAATGGGCTGGGTCGAAGGAGCATGGAAATCGCAGCAGAGAGGAGACGCCGGACCGGAGAGCAGCGACACCCACCAGACTAGACCGCTCTGCAGGTGAATATAATAAAAGATGTTTTTTTTAGATTATACAGAGCGGCCTGGGCTCTTATATATAGTAGTCTAGAATGATGTATATAAGACCTCACTGGTGGTGGCCACAGCTTATAGAGCCAAATCTGGTGATGGGTTCCCTTTAATGTACTGTTTGCACATATTGTTTACACCTCTATGAATTGTCTATGTTGACTGAATATCACTGCATTTTTATTACATTGCTGTATATAATAGTATTGATCTTAAATGATTGATTTATGTATGTAATTATCCTAATATGTTTTACAAAATAAACTAGTCTATTACACCTTGTGCCGAAACTTTGATATTTTTCACATGGGCCAATATATTTTGCATTGAATATTGCCTGGAGTGCTGCCAAAACTTTTTTTTGGTACATCACTTTTTAAATAACGTTGTTGGGATACAACCTGCGGGCTGTCACAAACCGCTTTACTTTTAGGCTTGTGTTGATTCATTCTTTTTTTGATGGATGGATGGATGGATAGATATGTGTACATACATAGATAGTGTTTAAATGATGTGATTAGATATTGGATGTTTGGACAGATGGAAGAATAGAGGGATGGACAGACATATAAATATGATTTAGACTGATAATTAAGTAGTCACCAAACAATTCTTGTCATTCTTTAGTTAATAGAAGGATGATAAATGTACAGAAAAAAACATTTCTTGCATTTTCCTGGATACATCCTTCCTAGAACATTCGGTTACTGGAATATATCAGCGTGACATGTTACATTGTCTTCCAATATGACTTTCTGAGCGGTAAGGGTAAACTTTTTATTATCAATATTTGAGCCTTTCTTCCAGGACATTCATTCTGATTAATGACTTTAGTGTCAGACTAATTCATTTATCTAAAAGGTTCTTCAGTCACGGGTTGCTATTTTGCAGAGCCCGACCTGATGGCTGCTGAAAAATGTCTGCATTTTAAGCCACTTAAGGGTGAATGCAGCGCTGTGCATTCTGATTTAGGCTGCCATGTTATTTCTCTCTGTGCTGCTCTACGTTCCTCTTCATCTTCCAGTACCCTTCATGAAGGAACAATCAGCCGACCTTAGTGAGGATTTATTATAACACGTGTTGACTTATAGACTGCAGACACTGTCTATTAAACTGAGAGCAGGCCAACGTCTCAATGGTTTATGAGTATCATGCTTGGACAATGTTGGCTTGAGCTTTCTCATTGTTCTTCAGGTTGGTGCGCTGTTATTTGCCTTTTTTATTAAGTGTATTAGGCAAACATATTTAATGGAATGTGTTATTTGGGATTAATTACTATTTTTTTGTAGAATTAAAAGGTTTTTCCTAGGATTAGGTGACCAGCAAATGATTGGGGCCCAATGAATATGCCGAGAGGCAGGACAGTGGCCCCGTCACTGTACAGCGACACCCTACATCAGTGTTTGGTATGCTGCTCAATCATGGAAGCCCAGCACTGCTAGAGAAACAGGCACACTCGTACGCACCGCACTGGTCATTGATAGGCACATGTACAGACTTTAGGAAGCACTAGTTTTAGGTCCAATTGTACAGTAGGGACTATTTCTAGTCTATCCACTTTCGTTTTTTCATTTTTCCAAGAGACCCCTACTCTAACACATCACCAGTTAGTCCACCATGAAACGGCAGTGTACATGATCGACCACCACTCCATTCAAAAGGGAGAATTTCAGTGCCGGAGACTTGCACTGTTGTCCACAGTAACCAATCACAGAACAGCTTTCATTCTTTCAGAGCAGTATAGGAAATGAATGCTGATTTTGTATTAGTAGCTATTGGCAATAGTGCCAGTCTTACTATAAGACAGCTCTGATAAATAAGGCTTACACATCTTGTTATTCCTGAGTGTTTACTGTATATCTCTCATCTGGTTTTGTTTTATGCTCAGTAAACAAAAAAAAGTAGCATGTAAAGTATACAAGGGGATCATAACATTTCACCAATGACCCAGAGATATGTTGTCCATGCCTTGGAAGGTTTAAGGCCCCGTTACACACAACGCTAATGAGATGTTGTTGGGGGTCACGGAATTCGGGACGCATATCCGGCTTTGTTAGTGACGTTGTTGCTTGTGACACGTACGAGCGACCGCTAACGATGCAAAATATTCACCAAATCGTTGATTGTTGACACGTCGTCCATTTCCCAGATATCGTTGCTCGTTCTGAATACAGGTTGTTAGTCGTTCCTGAGGCAGTACACATCGCTACACACCCCAGGAACGACAAACAGCACCGTACCTGCGTCCTCCAGCAACAAGGTGGGCGTGTATTTCCTTTGGATGCTCTCCGCCCCTCCGCTTCTATTGGCCGCCTGCCGTGTGATGTCGCTGTGACACCGCACGAACCGCCCCCTGAGAAAAGAGGCAGTTCGCCGGCCACAGCGACATCTCTAGGCAGGTATGTGTGACGGGGACTAACGATATTGTGCGTCATGGGCAGCGATTTGCCCGTGACGCACAAACGACAGGGGCGGGTGCGATCAGCAGCGACATCGCTAGCGATGTCGCAGTGTGTAAAGCTCCCTTTGCGGTAAAAGACTGCACAGTTCTATGTGATAAATTGATACCATAGCGGTGTACCATCACCTGTTTCTCCCAATGTCATTGCTGCATGCTTTAGCTTCTGGCAACATAGCAGTGTTTTTTGTCACTGCTATAGAAGTTAGATCTCTCCACCTCGCTGTATCCTTACCCAAGAAAAATTCTCATTTTACAACATGAAACATGTGAACATTTGTTTGATTCCTTAGATCTGATACATATGGAAAATACAACAAATATATAATTTTTACCTTCTTTGGTGCAGTAAAGGGAGATTTTGCTTTTGCTTTCACACGACTGCCTGGTAACAAAAGGCAAGAAGTTACTAAATGGCTCATTTTCATTGGATATTGCACAAATATTCAAATGGATGTGAATAATACAATTTAAAGGGAATCTGTCAGCAGGTTTTCGCTATGTAAACAAAAGACAGCATGCTGCATGGGTTAACACAAAGAATTTAGGGATGACTGTCTTGTCAATGTCAGATCTGTTATTTATTTGCTATGTTTGTTTAAGCAGCAGGACACAGCAGGATTTCTCATTGCTCAGACTATAAAGTCACACGCAAGGCTTGCCGACACGTCTCTTTCTCTGATTTACAACTCACTGTCAAAGTACAATCTCTATAGAGAGCCTGGTGTGGGCGAGGGCAGCTCTATCAGCTCTGCTACATGGCTAAAGCTAAAAATTCTGATTATGTCAGAACGGCTGCACCCAATAATCTCAGTGTTACATTGATGGATTAAGGGTCTCTTTGCCTACATCATGCTAATTCAATGGAGCAGATTAAAACACAGTGCACAGGTCCTAACACAGTCAGTAAAAACCAATAGAAACAGAGAACAATTTAATATTATGTATATTTGATGGAGATTGCAGCGAAGTTTGACATTTAAAAACAACATTTAGGGCAGAGTCACACTAGCATATTCCTCGCACGAGTGCAATGCGAGAAAATCTAGCATTGCACTCGGTCCCATGTAGGACAATGCTGCAGCTCATATCTGCAAGTTTTTCCTCAGCCCTAATTGGACTGAGGAAAAAATGCTGTGATTTACGTGATTGTCAGTGAGAGGCGTATCAATCGCACCCATACAAGTCTATGGGTGTGAGAGAAACATCAGACTGCACTCTGATGTTATCCAAGTACAGTGCGATATGCGCACAGGCTGACAATGGAGGAGATGGGATAAATCCTGCCCACTCCTCCGCAGCTGTGATCTGATTGCAAGATCGAATCACAATTGCATGACACTCAGCTTACGCAGAGCCTGAACTGAGGGTCATTAGCATATTGCATCAGATGCCATATGCTAGTCTGACTCTGACCTTAGAAACAAAGATGCATCGGCTGCAGCTTCACCTTCCAGCAGGACAACGACCCCAAACATACTGCCAGAGCTACAATGCAATGGTATAGATCAAAGCATATTCCTGTGTGCGAATGGCCCAGTCACAGTCCAGACCGAAATCCCTTTGAGAATCTGTGGTAAGACTTGAAAATTGCTGTTCACAAACGTCTTCATCCAAACTCACAGAGGTAGAGATATTTTGCAAAGAAGAATGGCCAAAGATTTCAGCTTCTTAGATGTACAAAGCTGGTAAAAAGATACCCCAAAAGACTTGCAGCAGTATTTGCAAGGAAATGTGGTCCGACAAGTTTTAACTTAGGGGGATGAATGATTAGAAATACAAAAGGTAATTTCTACTGTAAAAATCAATCATAAATCAGCAAAATGAAATGCAGCAAATTTGATAAGCCCTAAAGTCAAATTTCAGATTTAATACTAAATTCAAATGGGGTTTAAAATACCTAATTCACATGTCCTATACTATATACTCCCACCGGAAATCCACAGCAATCCCACCCTAAATGCACCAGCACTTGCTTATTTATAAGTAGAACAAGACCAATATTGTTTGGATTGAGGTTTGTGACTAAAATGCATATACAGTTGAAACCAGAGGTTTACATACACTATCTAAAAGTACACATCTGCATGTTTTTCTCACTATCTGACATGAAATCAGAATAAACCTTTCCCGTTTCCACAATTATTTATATTTGCCAACTGCCAGAATAATGAGAGAAAGAGAATGTTTTAAGGCATTTTTATCACTTTCTGCAAAGTCAAAAGTTTACATACTTTTCATTAGTATTTGGTACCATTGCCCTTACACTGTATGACTTGGGTGAAATGTTTTGGATCTCCTTCCACAAGCTTCTCACAATAGTTGGTAGAAATTTGGGCCCATTCCTGCTGACAGAACTGATGTAACTGACCCATGTTTGTAGGTGACCTTGCTCGCACTGGCCTTTTCAGATTTGCCCATAAATTTTCAATGGGATTGAGATCAGGGCTTTATGATGGCCGCTCTAAATAGTGCTGGTGTCCAAGGGAAAGCACCCTATTCAATGGGTGCTTTCCCTTGGACACCAGCACTATTTGGGTCTGAAGTGTGCTATTTATCAACAGGATCCCCTCTTTGAATCAGCCATTAGGCTACAGAGGGTTTTCCTGAACCACCATTGTAGTTTACTATTGGCCTCCTGAGGAACTCAATTCTGGGAGAAACGCGTTGAGGCTTGAAATTACCAATTTATTCACAACAATGAGAAGTTTTTGAATTTTCCTCCCTACTGTCCACCTGCCACACCAATTTGTTTCTTGCACTTATCTTAGACACTGCACCTTTTTTCCGACAGGGACTTCAGGGAAAGTCGTCGCGGAGTGGGGGCACCATATCGCATTTTTACAGTGCCAACCCCCGCTGTTAGGCAGTGCACAGATAGGCGCAGCTATTGAGGGCTAGCAATCTATCTTGTGCACTTTTAGTAATCACAGTGTGGTTTTAAGTGATTTAATAAAGTATTTAAGTTTTATAGGGACAGTCTATGTGCATGTATTTCGTTATTCCCTAGTTGTTATCACATATATGAGTCTTGCAGTATTACCACATAATCTTCTTTCCTAATGATGCCATCTATTTTCTGACGTGCACCAGTCCTTCCTGCAGCAAAACAACCCCACAACATGGTGATGCCATCCCTGTGTTTCACAGTTGGGATGATGTTCTTAGGCTTCAAAGCGATGTGACAATGGTCATTATGGCCAAGCAGTTCAAGTTTACTTTCGTCAGACCACAGGACATGTCTCCAAAAATTAAGGTCTTTGTTCCTGTGTGAATTTGCAAATATGAATGTGGCTTTTTTAGGTTTCTTTTGGAGTAATGATTTCTTCCTGGCATAGTGGCTTTTCAGCCCTTGTTGATACAGTACTTGTTTCACTGTGGATAATGACACGATCTTACCAGCTTCCGCCAGCATCCTCACAAGGTCTTTTGTTTTGTTCCTGGGTTGATATGCACATGTCTCACCAAAACACATTCAATTCTGCCAGACAGGACCCATCTCCTTCCTGAGCGGTATGATGGCTTTACATTCCCATCTTGTTTGTACTTGTGTATAATTATTTATACAGATGAACGAGGCACATTCAGGTATCTGAAACTTATACCCAAGGATGAACCAGACGTGTGCAAGTGCACAATTCTCTTTTGAGATCTTGGCTGATTTCGTTTGACTTTCCCATGATGCTATATAAAGAGGCAGTGTGTTTCAGGTGTGCATTAAAATACATCCACAGGTTTGTCTCTAATTAACTCAGATGTTGCCAATAAACCAATCAGATGCTTCCAAAGACATGACATCATCATATGGGCTGTCCTATATTGTTTAACACTAGAAGTCCCAGAGAGGGGTCATTTAACATTTCTACCATTGGAACCCTATGGAGCTCGAAATTCCTGGGACTTCTAGTGTTAAAGGCACAGTACTCTTAGTGTATGTAATCTTTTGACTTTGCAGAAAGTAATAAAAATGCCTTAAAACATTCTCTCGTTATTCTGGCATTGGGTAAATATAAATACATTTGTTAATCCTAATTGATGTAAAACGGGAAAAGTTTATTCTGATTTCATATATAAAAAGACTGACCCACACATCCAACAGGTGTGAACAGGCAGGGCCGGATTATAGGCGGGGCAGGCGGGGCTTCAGCCCAGGGGCCCCCACCACAAGAGCTTCTGAGGGGGCCCCCACCACCATCAGTGTGAGCGCCATTTTATTAAGGTTCAGGACCACACTGTACCTTTAAGAGAATTTCAATCCGGCCATCACTATGCTGCAGACACGCCCACTGCATGCTGTGTGGGCTGAGTCTGCAAGGATGACGTCACCGCGCTGCTGCTTCTTCGTGCCGTACAGGAGCTTGTGGGAGGACCGGAGCAGAGGCCTCGGTGGATGATGGTGAGTGACGTCATCCATCATGGTGCCGGGCAGGAGGCTGCAGTGAGGAGGGAGCAGGACGGGATTTCATAGTGTCAGCGGCAGCTCTGCCGGTGGGATCAGTGTGAGTTATTGCAGGAGTGTGACCTGCTGCAGATCAGGTCGGGCTGTCAGTGCCGGGTCATCGGCCTCATCCCTCCCCTGCAATAACTCACACTGATCTTCAGCAGAGACATCACTACACAGAATCCTGCACTGATCACATCTGAGCCTGCAGCACACATTACACTATGTGGCCCATATTACATATAGAATATGTGAGGTCCTGTAGGCCCAGGTGTGATCAGTGCAGGGCATTGTATATCTGTGTATATACCACATCCAGTGTACGGAGTAGTGTGATATACTGTGTACATTATATATCACATCCAGTGTACAGAGCAGTGTGATATACTGTGTACATGGTATACCACATCCAGTGTACAGAGTAGTGTGATATACTGTGTACATGGGATACCACATCCAGTGTACAGAGCAGTGTGATATACTGTGTACATGGGATACCACATCCAGTGTACAGAGCAGGGTGATATACTATGTACATGGTATATCACATCCAGTGCACAGAGCAGTGTGATATACTGTGTACATGGTATATCACATCCAGTGTACAGAGCAGTGTGATATACTGTGTACATGGTATATCACATCCAGTGTACAGAGCAGTGTGATATACTGTGTACATGGTATATCACATCCAGTGTACAGAGCAGTGTGATATACTGTGTACATGGTATATCACATCCAGTGTACAGAGCAGTGTGATATACTGTGTACATGGGATACCACATCCAGTGTACAGAGTAGTGTGATATACTGTGTACATGGTATACCACATCCAGTGTACAGAGCAGTGTGATATACTGTGTACATGGTATACCACATCCAGTGTACAGAGTAGTGTGATATACTGTGTACATGGGATACCACATCCAGTGTACAGAGTAGTGTGATATACTGTGTACATGGTATACCACATCCAGTGTACAGAGCAGTGTGATATACTGTGTACATGGTATACCACATCCAGTGTACAGAGCAGTGTGATATACTGTGTACATGGTATACCACATCCAGTGTACAGAGCAGTGTGATATACTGTGTACATGGTATACCACATCCAGTGTACAGAGCAGTGTGATACACTGTGTACATGGTATACCACATCCAGTGTACAGAGCAGTGTGATATACTGTGTACACACATCAGATGGCATATAATGTGTATATTGTATAACATCTGGTGTCTGTATCACAGTAAACCCGGTCAAATGCCGGGGCCCTGAGCTGTCGGGGGGCCCAATCGCGGTGGCAGGAGTGGCGTACCGCTAGTCAGGGGGCCCAGTGCTAGCGCTGTCACCAGCCTCCCCCCCCGCCGAGGATCGCACTTTCAATTGTATCGGCATCGCAGTTGCCGATACAATTGAGAGCAATGATGAGATTGGGCGGCTCTCTCTCATGATTCTCCTCACTGTCTCTGTTGGCGCTCTGACAGCTCTGCAGCGGAGCTCGGTGACGTCATCACTGCGCGCCTGCTGATAGGTCGAACGACAGCAATGGACGCGCCGAGGAGACCGGAGCAGCGGGGGAACGAGGAGAAATGAGTATGTACAATCACTGTGGCCAGACGACCATGGGGGTACATTAAATGATATGGCGGCTGTACACTACATGAGGATGCCTATTGCTATCTGGTTCTCTGCACTGTGCTATATACTGGCTGTATACTACGTGAGGGTGCCTAATGCTAACTGGCTCTGCACTGTGCTATATAGGGGCTGTATACTACATGAGGATGCCTAATGCTATCAGGGTCTGCACTGTGCTATATAGGGGCTGTGTACTATGTGAAGGTGCTTAATATTATCTGGTCTGCTCTGTGCTATATAGGGGCTGTGTACTATGTGAGGATGCCTAATGCTATTGGCTCTGCACTGTGCTATATAGGGGCTGTGTACTACGTGAGGATGCCTAATGCTATCTGGGTCTGCACTGTGCTATATAGGGGCTGTGTACTACATGAGGATGCCTAATGCTATATGGGTCTGCATTGTGCTATATGGGGGCTGTATACTACATGAGGGTGCCTACTGCTATATGGGTCTGCATTGTACTATATGAGGACTGCTTATTGTAATATGGGGGCTGCATAGTGCCATATGGGGGCTGCATACTACATGAGGGTGCCTACTGCTATATGGGTCTGCATTGTACTATATGAGGACTGCTTATTGTAATATGGGGGCTGCATAGTGCCATATAGGGGCTGCATAGTGCCATATGGGGGCTGCATAGTGCCATATGGGGGCTGCATAGTGCCATATGGGGGCTGCATAATGCCATATGGGGGCTGCATAATGCCATATCGGGGCTGCATAATGCCATATCGGGGCTGCATAATACTATATGGAGGAATATTGAGGCTGCATAATACTATACCCCCAGAGTTGTATGTCCCTTCCACCCCAGAGCTGTATACCCTAAGAGCTGCATGTCACCCCCCCACCTCAGAGCTGTTTGTCCCCCCACCTCAGAGCCACTGCCCCCCTCTAGAGCTGTATGCCCCCCATTGCTCCATACCCCTTTCCTTAGTAATATTTATGCCCCCCCAGTAATGTGTATGTCCCCAGCCTCTCATGTGATGTGTATATACATCGGTGTTAGTGTGCTCTATGTGTGGCCATGTCTGTTAGTGACTGCCACCAATCAGCGTGGCACAGACACATGCCCAGGAGGAGTTGGATGGAGACAAGCGGGGAGGTGAATGAGACTGTTGCCGGCTTCCCAATATTAAAAATATATATAAAAATATAAAAATGTGTCTGTGTGTGCATGTATGATGTGTATCTGTGTATGATCTGTGTATGTCATCTATGTATGTCAGTGTATATGACTGTGTCTAGATTTATGTCTATTTATATGTGTTTTTGTGAATTTCTCTTTAAATATATATGTGTATGTATGCCTGTATGTGTATGTATCTGTGCATGTCTACGTGTGGATGGGGCCCACTGAGACTCTTTCGCCCAGGGCCTACAAAAACCTGAAGCCGGCCCTGCGTGTACCAGTCATGTATTCTCCTGTACACTGTGCAGGGGCGTACCTTTGGGGGGCATGCGGCATATTTGCATATTTATCAAAGGGGCACCATTGGAAAGTGTGAGGCAGCAGTATGGTGGGAGAAAATTGTAAGTAGACAGTATTGGGAAAGAAAAGTGTGAGGGGCATAGAATAGAGACTGGGTAGTGGTGGGGGATAAGCAGTATAGAGAAGGGGCGGCATGGTGGCCAGTGTGAGGGCACAGTATGCTGAGGAGGGGGAATGTGAGACGGAGGTACAGTATAGTGACTGGATAGTGAAGGACATAGGCAGTATAGAGAAGGGGCAGCAAGGTGGCCAGTGTGAGGGCACAGTATGCTGAGGAGGGGGAATGTGAGACGGAGGTACAGTATAGTGACTGGATAGTGAAGGACATAGGCAGTATAGAGAAGGGGCAGCAAGGTGGCCAGTGTGAGGGCACAGTATGCTGAGGAGGGGGAATGTGAGACGGAGGTACAGTATAGTGACTGGATAGTGAAGGACATAGGCAGTATAGAGAAGGGGCAGCAAGGTGGCCAGTGTGAGGGCACAGTATGCTGAGGAGGGGGAATGTGAGACGGAGGTACAGTATAGTGACTGGATAGTGAAGGACATAGGCAGTATAGAGAAGGGGCGGCATGGTGGCCAGTGTGAGGGCACAGTATGCTGAGGAGGGGGAATGTGAGACGGAGGTACAGTATAGTGACTGGATAGTGAAGGACATAGGCAGTATAGAGAAGGGGCAGCAAGGTGGCCAGTGTGAGGGCACAGTATGCTGAGGAGGGGGAATGTGAGACGGAGGTACAGTATAGTGACTGGATAGTGAAGGACATAGGCAGTATAGAGAAGGGGCGGCATGGTGGCCAGTGTGAGGGCACAGTATGCTGAGGAGGGGGAATGTGAGACGGAGGTACAGTATAGTGACTGGATAGTGAAGGACATAGGCAGTATAGAGAAGGGGCAGCAAGGTGGCCAGTGTGAGGGCACAGTATGCTGAGGAGGGGGAATGTGAGACTGAGGTGCAGTATAGAGAAGGGGCAGCAAGGTGGCCAGTGTGAGGGCACAGTATGCTGAGGAGGGGGAATGTGAGACTGAGGTGCAGTATAGAGAAGGGGCAGCAAGGTGGCCAGTGTGAGGGCACAGTATGGAGGAGGGCACAGTATGCTGAGAAGGGGGAATGTGAGACTGAGGTGCAGTATAGAGAAGGGGCAGCAAGGTGGCCAGTGTGAGGGCACAGTATGGAGGAGGGCACAGTATGCTGAGAAGGGGGAATGTGAGACTGAGGTGCAGTATAGAGAAGGGGCAGCAAGGTGGCCAGTGTGAGGGCACAGTATGCTGAGAAGGGGGAATGTGAGACTGAGGTGCAGTATTTATATCTAAATGCTACAGTGCGTGCTCTACTGTTACGGCTAAAATTGTTAACGTTATTGGGCCCCCACCAGATTTTCTGCCCAGGGGCCCCCACCAACCTTAATCTGGCCCTGTGAACAGGTGCTAGCTGAAAACACATTAGTGCCTCTGTATATATTCAGATTTCATGTCAGATAGTGGAAAAACATTCAGATGTGTCTTTTTAGATAGTGTATTTAAACGTCTGTTTTCAACTGTATCAACTACAGAATATGTCAGCATCTTGGTTGACGTACCATCATGTATTTGCATTTAGGAACCAAGGAATTATGCCAGCATAATATTAACTATAAAGAATTAAAGATTAGATGACATATTTTATTTTGATTGAATTTGATTATAAAAAAAAAGTATAAAAGAAAAAGATTCTGCAATAATGGGAGTGGATTTCTATGATCAATTGGATCTCACGCTGTTGATATTAATCAACTTTGATTTTCAAAGTGCATGATGTGCCTGTAAGTAATAGAAACCAGGACTGTCAGACGGCCTTATCCTAATCAGGTGAAATCATTCACTTTTCATTTGCCAATCTTTCACTAAATAAAATCAGACATTCAGTATGCAAGAGAAACCGAAAAGTCAAATGATTGAAAGCAAATGGTTTAAATAAGATACATGTTTACTATTTGGGGCTAATTTAGATTCACCCTGTTAATTGAAATTACATATATTTACATTACATTTATATAAAGCTGAATGTGTGTATGTATGTGTGTGTGTGTGTGTATGTATGTATGTATGTCCGGGATTGGCATCTGCACCGTCGCAGCTACAGCCACAAAATTTTGCACACTCACACGTCTGGACCCCGAGAGCGTCATAGGCTATGTTTTGAGGGGAATTTTTAACCCCGCGCTTTACAGTTATTCACCAAAAAACCTGCCTCCATTAAAGCGAATCGAGCTGGGAGCCAAAGTGCAGCCAGAACTTCAGAAGAATGCGCAGCCACGCCCTTATATGGAATGTTGGCGTGTCACAATGCAGCCAGGGAAAGAGACAGACATAGACAGGGAAAGAGGCAGACACAGACAGGGAAAGAAACAGACATAGACAGGGTAAGAGACAGAGACAGACAAAGAGACAGACACAGACATAGAGACAGACTGACAGGGAAAGAGAAAGACAGGGAAAGAGAGGGAAAGAGACAAAGACAAGTAAAGAGACAGACACAGACAAAGAGACAGACACAGGGAAACAGACAGACAGGGAAAGAGACAGACAGGGTAAGAGACAGACAAAGACAGGTAAAGGGACAGACAAGAGACAGACACAGGGAAAGAGACACAGGGAAAGAGACAGAGGGAAAGAGACAGACAGGGAAAGAGACAGACAGGGTAAGTGACAGAGATAGACAGACAGGGAAAGAGATTGAGACAGATGGAGAAAGAGACAGAGACAGTCAGAGACAGACAGGGAAAGAGAGACAGACAAAAAGATAGAGAGAGAGACAGAGATATATACAGAGGGGGAGACAGACATTATAATTACATAATACATTTATATCTATTTGTTTTGTGGTTTTTGTGTGCAGAATACATTTTTTTTAATACATTCTATTTTGTTAACAGCAGTTATTAACCCGGGCGAAGCCGGGTAGTACAGCTAGTTTAATATAAATTACAATAATACTGTCATTGAGGAATCTAATATTGATAAAAGAGAATAGGCGACTTGCAAGATTAGAATACGGGGTTGATTGGAATATAAATTTTAGAGCGCATATGATTGAATTCATAGGACAATCCAGAGAAGAAAAAGAACGAGTGGCTTCACTCCAACGTCCTTAAAAAACTTGGATTTATTTCAGTGAAATGGTGCACATAAAAATAGCTGTGGTGAAGCCGGGTGCGGGCTCCCCCAGGACTACGGCCGTTTCATGCTCACATGCGTTTCTATGAGTCCATGACATGACATGGACCTGTTGAAGCGCATGTGAGGGCGAAACGGCCGTAGTCCTGGGGGAGCCCGCACCCGGCTTCACCACAGCTATTTTTATGTGCATCTTTTCACTGAAATAAATCCAAGTTTGTTATGGACGTTGGAGTGAAGCCTCTCGTTCTTTTTTTCTTTGGATTGCCCTGGACATTTGCTGTCTTTGGAGCATGCACCTCCTTATACTTGGTGTTTTACTACGGACCGGAGCTGCTTTCTTATTGCCACTGGACTTTTGACGGTAAAACCCCAGTTGTGCGAGATTGTTTCTGTATTTTGGCTTCCTATGTTTGAATTTATACCTAAGGCTATGTGCGCACGTTTCGTAATTGCATGCAGTTACGCTGCGACCTGCACCGCAGCGTAACTGCATGTGTCCTGCGTCCCCAGCATAATCTATGGAGATTGTGCAGGAGCCGTGCGCACGTGGCGTATTAGAGCGCAGCGCTTCGGCTGCTGCCCGAAGCACGCGTTCTAAGAAGTGACATGTCACTTCTTTCGTGCGCTCTGCATGCAGCCCCCGCTCTGTCTATGGCAGGGGCTGGGAGGGGCTACATACAGAGCGCATGAAATCTGCTTTTGTTTCTGCAGCGATTTGAAGCGCATGTTTGCTGTTCAAATCGCTGCAGAAATTTCTGCAGGGCCAGTACGCAACGTGCGCACATAGCCTAACTCTATTTTTTAAAGGGAATCTGTCAGCAGATTTTTACTACCTCATCTGACAGCAGCATGATGTAGGCAAAGAGATCCTGAATTCAAAAATGTGTCACTTAGATTACTGGGTGCAGCCGTTCCGATACAATCAGAATGTTTAGATTTCGTCATGTAGCAGAGCTGAGAGAGCTTCCCCGCCCACAGCAGGCTCTCTATAGAGATTATAAATTGACAGTGAGGTGCCAAACAGAGGAGGGGGCGTGCCGGACTGCTGTACGTGTGAATTGTAGTGAAAGCAATGAGAAGTCCTGCTGGCTATAGAAACATAACAAATAAACAACAAATCGGACCTTGACAAGACAGGCATCCCTGAATTTTATGCTTTAACCCTTGCAGCATGCTGCCTTCAGATTACATAGCAAAAACCTGCTGACAGATTCTCTTCAAAGTGGTAGCCCATTCTTCAAATGACGCAATAAAGTTTTCAGATTGTTCATCAGCCTGCCGTCTCTGCCTTCTCTGTCACACACCCTGTCACAGTCCAGTTTGAGAGTAAACTGCATTAAAGGAGATAACCACTTTTGTTTATTAGTATTTTTCTTCTTACTTGTGGGAAATGCATGTATTTAGGGCTAAAAATATTTGTAATTTGGTTTCATTACAAATATTGCAACTGTTTGGTTTTACAGGCTTACTGAAGATTCAACTTTGGTCTGGCAAAAAATCAGCTGAAAGGAGCTCAGGATGAGACAGGTTCTACCATTACAAACTTTCCCATTATGCAAATGCACCACTGAGCTCACAGATGGATTTTCAGTTAACTCATTCTTCACTCGGCAATAAAAGATTTAGTAAAACCTAATTGCAAAACTAATTTGTAGCTTTAGATACCTGCAAAGGTGGGCAACCCCTCCAAAATAACAAAATCATCATTACTTGCCTCCCTTAAGCCCCTGCTGTTCCATCGTCAGCTCCTTACTGTTTTTGTTAGCAATGCTGCCGCAGTGGTGACCTGTCTATAGTACCTAATTACTGGAGCCAATAGTCTCAGCTGTCCTGTACCATTTACCTCACCATGGCTGCTCAGCCCAGTGACTTCACAGGGGTCTTAAAGTGGATCAACCAGCAGGATTTTGCTATATGAAGTAAAGGCAGTATCATACAGGCAGTGAGATGCTGAATCCAGGCATACCGGTTATAGGAAGATCTGATGCTTGGTTGCCGAAATATCTTTAATCAAAGTTGCAGAAATGCCCTGCACTTTGATGTGTGCACCATGGGCAGGTCTTTGTGCATTGGGTCCTCGGCGTTTATTTCTTCTCATGCTTCCTCCCTTTTCTTCATCTGAATATCGCACTGCGCAGCCATTGCTGATGTTGGCGGCGCGTACGCATTGCCACAGTACTGAAGTTTTCCATAAAATGGTGCTGGAGTCCGCGCATGCTTGTGCCGCAATCTCCGGCGCCATTTTATTAAACACACAGTGGTAACAACTGAGAAGAATTGGCGCATGCGCAGATGTAAAAAAAAAAATCTAAACACACACCGATGCTTCTCATAGTGTTCACCACAGAGATCGTGGTACGCGCATGCTGATTCTGGTGCTGTGTCACTTGCTGATGTCATTTTGATACAATCGCAGTTTTCTCTGCTGCAGATCTAGCAGTGCTCAGAATGCTGAGCTGTCTATATCCCCGCGTACACCACTGATTGACAGCTTTCTGTCAATGTACAGTGTACACAAAAAGCAGCTAATCAGTTGTAGGAAACAAAGCAGAAAAAGGAAGAAACCAGCTCACCTGCAAACATGCACGGATAAGTTATGATTACGAGCTAATTCCTCAAAATGTGTAAACCAGGACCAGGTGTTTTTTGTCTGTCTCCTGCATGTACACGGTTTCCACTTTTAAGGTGGATTACATTAGTTATTTTTCAGTTCTGGATCTTTCCTTTTTTTCTTTCTAATCAGTTGTAGGGTTGGGGTTACGAAGAGCAGTTGACAAGGAGGCATGTGACAACTAGTCCTATAATGATAATCTCCTGCTGATGAATCACGGATGAAATTGCTGGAATCAGGCTCTCAACCCCTACATCATGCTGCTCTCAGATTACATAGCAAACACCTGCTATATTATAATATATTATCATTGTGCTTTTGTCTGTTGGTGATCTTTCTGCATTTTTTTCCTTTTGCTGACCTAATCATGTCATCATATATAATGCCAATAGCAGATAAACATTTGAACACCATATGAGTGCTACTTGCTTAAAGGGGTGGTCCAAAACTAATATTGATTTAATCCTATATTTTTGAGAATCCCCAATGTTGGGATACTGAAATGGGACACTGCCGCAGTTTGTCCCCACCTTGAAACGAAGAGTCATCAGTGACATCCATTTCAGGGTTAGGGCCGATGCTCTACTAGGCACATGCATCATTTTTTACGTATGCTCAGTACGAGCTCCCTTGTCACTGTGCAATATCCTTTTCAATGTACAGGTGTGTCACCCCCGTGCCAGCAGCCGGCGCTGCTCGGGTCCGAGCCTTCTGGGGCGGTGGCTCGAGGGTCTGCGGACCCGGGGGTCTCGCGGACACGCCGAATAAATGGGGGGGGACGTAGATGTACGGGCTAGGCCATAGTAAATTCGTGACGCCACCCATGGTGTGTGGTGAGGTGGGACACCACCGCTGCTGTTATGGGGGCACCCGGGGGAGATGTTGTGCAGGAAGTTGTTAACCCCTCCGTGGGTAGGGATGCTGTCCCTGGGACCCGGTGGCTCGGTGCAGGGGATAGCGACCGCAGGGGGTGCTGGTGCACTCACTGTTAGTAAAACACACAAGTCTTTGGTAAACCAAGGTGGCTGGTGCCGTGGCTGGTTGTGTTCAGGTCCCCCACCCGGCTGTTGGTCTCTATCCTTTTCTTGCACTGCTTTGTGTAAGGTGGACTTTCCTAGTGTGAAACTCAGGAGTACGCTCCCGGCTGGATGCGGCCTAAGGAGCCGTGCCCGCAGATGCTGGCCCGTGGGATCTATGGGCCCTGGCGGTGACCTCTTATCCCAAATCAGTGGGCTGTTGTCTTCTATGAGGGACTTTGGTTGGGACAGGACTAGTCCTGGCTTCAATCGGTTAATTAACCAGTTCCACTTGTTTCTGGTCCTGGCTTCAGGGTCTGATTACCCCCTTTGTGCTATGGTTTCCGGGTCGGTTCCCCATGTCGGTCCGGCGGGCTACAACCCTGTCCCAGTCCACCTCGGTTCCACCGAGCTGTCTTCCCGTCTCCTGCTGACGGAGACCACCGTCTGCCTCCTAGCCAGTGGCATCAGGGCTCCTACCCTGGTACCGTTCAACTTGAACTTTCCTGCTGGAGCTAAACTGAGCTCCAGCCCACACTCCTCTCCAAACTGAAGTTCAGACTTCATTAAGCTTAACTGCTTGTTTTCCCGCCCTGGGCTGTCTAGACCCCTGGGTGGGCGTGTTCTAACCGCCTGGTCACGCCCACTGGTGTGTCTATCTTTCCCTAAGGGGGGGTAACTAGGGTTTCTGGTTGGCTGTGTGTTTTCTAGTGAGGGAATGGTTTAGTGCGGGGGCCTAACTGTGACTACCTGATTTTGCCAGGTCATCACACAGTGACCGTGCAATCTCTCACCGACTCTAGTTAGAAGTGACGAGACGACAAGAGAACATACTGTAAGGAGAGAACCGGGAGAGCAGAGACTAGCCCCTGATAGTGACATCACTCCCATGAGACACCAGAGCGGACACTTAGCCTGACTCTGACACACATCATCAGAGTCAAGGCACAACGCACACACACTGCAGGCAGCCGCTGCCGGCCCTCCAGCTCACAGACTCCATAGCAAGGGCGTGGCCTGCCTCCATTGGTGGTACACCACTTCTAAGAGATAATATGCCATACTGGCACATGACCACAAGAGCCAATCACTGGTCATAGCTGTAGCTGTTGGATGGCTTTAAGACTCATATCTTAGTACAGCACATCAGCAATAGAAAAACAGAATGACAGGGAACTACTGGACAAGCATTTTTATAGTGGAGGGATTTTTTTTATGTTTGTTTTCCTATTGGGAAAATTTTAGCTTTTTCAAAGTCTGGATCACCCCTTTAAAGAAGACCTGATATTGTGTCAAACATAGCCAGGTTTTGCTATTATATTCCAGCTGCTCCATTAAAGAGGTTGTCCACTACTTTTACAATGATAGCCTGTCCTTAGGAATGTCATGAATGTCTGATTGGCAGAGATCTGACACCCGGCACCCCCTCCAATCAGCTGTTCTAGGTACTGGCAGTGGCAGTAGATGGCCGGAAATGCTCAGTTCTGTCTACTGATATCGGCCAGGTACAGCACATCCGCTTCTAATTCAAATCCGTAGAAGGCAGATATGCAGTACCCCACTGCTATCAGTAGATGGGGCAGCACCAGAACTGAGCATTTCCAGCCACCTGATGCCGCAACCAAGAACAGCTGATTGGTCAGAGTCCAATACCTGGCACCCCCTCCAATCAGACATTGAAGGCGTAGCCTAAGGTGCACTTTGCACAGTATGACATCGCAGGTGCGATGTCGGTGGGGTCAAATTGAAAGTGACGTACATCCGGCGTCGCTCTCGATATCGTACTGTGCAAAAGCGTCGAAATCGTATCATCGGTGCAGCGTCGGTCATTTCCATAATTTGGGAAGGACCGATGTTACGATGTTGTTCCTCGTTCCTGCGGCAGCACATATTGCTGTCTGTGAAGCCGCAGGAGCGAGGAACATCTCCTACCTGCGTCCTGCGGCTCACGCCAGCTATGCGGAAGGAAGGAGGTGGGCGGGATGTTTACGTCCCACTCATCTCCGCCCCTCCGCTTCTATTGGCCGCCTGCCGTGTGACGTCGCTATGATGCCGCACAACCCGCCGCCTTAATAAAGAGGCGGGTCGCCGGCCAGAGCGACGACGCAGGGCAGGTGAGTGTATGTGAAGCTGCCGTAGCGATAATGTTCGCAGCTGCGACGGGGGCGGGGACTATTGTGCTCGGCATCGCAAGCATCGGCTTGCGATGTCGTAGTGTGCAAAGTGCCCCTAAGGATAGCCATGTTAAAGTAGTGGACAACCTCTTTATTTATTTATTTTTTTAAATCTGCCATACTGTTCCAAAATTGTTATTGTTAGTGCTAAAGTATTCTGGGGGGGGGGGGGGGCGTCTCACATGGTCCTCTGGGGGCGATACTTTAGGATGTTCTTGTCACACTGTACTAAGGGAGATGCTGAAGCTGCAAATAGTATAGCTTCAGAGTGCAGTTAGCAGGCAAACCACTAGAGGGTAGTAGAATAGCCAGTAAACCAGGTCAGCAGCAGGAGCTCTCATCAATAGCACAGTGATAATCAAATCGTGGTCAGGTGATAGCCGAGTGTCGGAAGCCAGGAAGTCACGTATGCAACAGAGGCGAGAGGCGACGCTGAAATTAGGAAAATGTATACAGGTCAGATTCCAGGAAGTCCAAGTACAAACAAGGGAGGAGGACAAACAGGTCGGGACCGGGATAAGACAGACAGAGAAGGGTACACAGTAGACAATAGCGAGTAGTCAGGGACAGACGGATGAATGGAGGAGGGCACGTGTCAGAACAAGGTAGCAGGGAAGCAGGACAGATCAGGTAACTCACGAGAGCAAGTAATACATGCTGCAGAGCATAAACTATCACTGGCAGTGAACTGGAGGGGCAGCAACAGGATATAGTGCCCCAGAAACCAGAGTGAGGCAGGGAGGAGTTAACCCTTGACATTACCAGGCCGGAGCTGGGTGAAATAATCAAACCACAGCGGCCAATACAGACCTGGATCGTGACAGTTCTGCATTAATAATATGTGAGCAATTTTCCCTTGGTAAAGACCATACAAATTTGCACTAATTAAATGGCTAATGTCTCTGGGACTGTATAGTGGATTATGCTTGTACTTCTAGACACACCAGGGAGGTTGCAGCTCTGGAATATAATAATGGGTATGGGTCACTTCGCTTTTAATTCTTCTTAAATCTTTACCCATTTAGGTGTATCTTTTCTCCTCGACTTGTGTTTTACAACCCTATTGACTATTTGCACCAAAAGTTTGGTGGTTCTGTGATCACGGCCCAATATCTTAGCAATTTGAAGAGTTTTGCACCCCTCTGTAAGGGGTACTTTGCACGTTACGACATCGCTAGCATCGGCTAGCGATGCCGAGCGCGATAGTTCCCGCCCCCGTCGCACATTCGATATCTTGTGATAGCTGCCGTAGTGAACATTATCGCTACGGCAGCTTCACACGCACTTACCTTCCCTGCGACGTCGCTCTGTCTTCCTAAGGGGGCGGGTCGTGCGGCCTCACAGCGACGTCACACGGCAGGCGGCCAATAGAAGCGGAGGGGCAGAGATGAACGGGACGTAAACATCCCGCCCACCTCCTTCCTTCCGCATAGCCGGTGGAGGCAGGTAAGGAGATGTTCCTCGCTTCTGCGGCTTCACACACAGCGATGTGTGCTGCCGAAGGAACGAGGAACAACATCGTATCTCCTATTGGTGCGACATTATGAAAATGACCGACGCTACACAGATCACCGATTTTCAACGCTTTTGCGATTGTTTATCGGCGCATCTAGGCTTTACACGTTGCGACGTCGTTACCGGCACCGGATGTGCGTCACTTTCGATTTGACCCCGACGATATTGCAGTAGCGATGTCGCAGCATGCAAAGTACCCCTAAGACTTGTGACAACTTTTGTCTTTTGAGAGTGAGTTGAATCTCTTTTTTTTAGCCCATTTTGCTGAGGAGAACAAGCTGCCTCATAATTCTGCACCTCTTGATAAAGGGTTTTATATCCTTATGCCGCACCCTCCTCATCATAAAAATACACCTGGTGATTAGTGTTGAGCGTACCCGGATCCGCACAATCCGGATCCGCATGGTTCGAGTGCCCGATCCGAGTCCGACCAGTACCCGGGATTCGTACTTCGGTGGCAACCCGATCCGGATCCGCCGGACCCGGATTATGACCAATCCGCTCAACTCTACTAGTGATCAGTTGATGCAATCAGCATTCAAGGTTATACAGCCTGGAGAAGGAAAATCTGCATAAAGTGATGATACAGTCAAAATACTCATTGCCTAATTCTTCACACAGTAGATAGGAGGGAAACGTGCAACAAGGAGTCAGTGGAATGTATACGAGTCTCCATTTCTTACCCTGGTGACAGTAGTTCATGGAACGCAGATCCGTTGTGCATCTTCCACTCCGGCTTCAGATGCAGCAATAGATTATGCTCTGAATGTTGAGAGTTGATGATAGGTGTAACCAACGTCATAGAGGGGCCTCTAGAAGGAATAGAATAGTAATCAATTTACACGAGGAAGTGTACTGCCATAACTGGCTGATTATTAAGAAATGTATGGATGAGTTTTCAAGATCTCTGCTTGCCGTCAATTAGTAGCACTATTCATTGTCTACTTTACACTTGATAAATATCTGAGCTTAAAAGCAATCTGCCAGCTGTTTTTTGCTACCTCATTTGAGAGCAGCATAATGTAGGCAAACAGACCCTGAATCTCACTATGTATCACTTAGATTACTGACTGCTGCTGTTCTAACACAATCAGAATTTTTAGAAATAGCAATGCAGCAGAGCTCAAAGAGCTGCCCCTGCCCACACCCTGCTCTCTATGTACAATTCTATAGACAATGAGTTGCTAATGACAATAGGTGGTGTGCTGGACTAGCTAACCTAGTCTGGGAATGATTATCTTCTGAAACTAAAACACACATTAAAGGTAAACAACAGCACAGTGTGAAAAGAGACAAATTGCTGAAATCTCTGTGCTAACGCCTGCAGAATGTGAGTTCAGATTACACAGCAAAAACTTGCTGACAGATTCCCTTTAACAATGATCACACTATTGCTTTTTATCTTTGGTTTATAAAAGCTGAATCTGGTTACAGCCCAGCACATCTTTATCCATTATACGGCCTACTCAAATGTTCATCTTCGAGATGTGCAAAATTAAGGCTCCATATTGAAAACAATTAATACTTGATAGGCAAATGACTTTTCATTCTACATAAAATTAACATTAACCTTAAGTTTGTAACACATATCATGAATCCTAGGTAGGGCACAGATTGAATGTGAATCTGTCGTCATGTTTTTGCTACCACCTCTGAGATCAGTAAGACGTAGGAGCAGAGACCCTAATTCCAGTGATTTATTACTTACTGGGCTGTTTGCTGTAGTTTTGATAAAATCACTGTTTTATCAGCTGCAGATCTATTAGTTCTCTGAATGACAAGCTCAGTATAACCCCGCCCACACCACTGATTGGCCACTTTCTGCCCATGTACAGTGTACACAGAAAGCTGCCAATTAGTGGTGGGGTCAGGGTTATACAGAGCTCATGAATATGAAGGACTACCTAGCAGCAGGTTTACTAGTCATCTAGTGATAATCTCCTGCTGATAAAACAGTGATTTTATCAAAATAACAGCAAGCAGCTCAGTAAGTACATCGCTGGAATCAGAGTCTCTGTCTCTACATTATGCTGCTCTCAGATTATGTGACAGAAACCTTCTTAAAGATTCCCTTTAATATTTTACTACTGTCGGTAAACCTTTAACACAAATTCCAGAGCCATTATTAGCTAATTTAATGTAGCGTACAGCCTTCTTAGTTATGCGTGGCTAGGGAACCTAACATGAGCTTTCATAAGTTTGTACCATTTGTGCAAGTATCTCAATAACATAATGAATCTTCACATGTAATTCCTTGTTAGTTAAGGATATCACAACTTGGATGACACTATAGTACCTCGAAGCGAAAAATCTTGGCACTAATTACGGATATGGCTGCCATATGAGGATGCTTCAAGTGCAACTGGCAGAGCAGACGTGTTTCCAGTGCCCAGATTTCCCTCTGCATTGGATTCTGTATTATTTATAATCCCTACCAGGCTTATTAACGATTATCACACTCGGCATTTGCCAGTATCTGCATTGGTGGATGCTCAGAACTGTTTAACAAGAAAGAATGATTAGTAACCGGATGCCGTATCTACTGAGCAGAAGCCTCCCCTTTGGGTTCTTCTCTTTACCACAATGCACCTGAATTTTGTCTCTAAATATCAACAAAAATGGTAGTAATGATAGAAATAAAGGTTTTAGAGATTTTGTGCTGGGGCCCACAAGATTTAAAGGGAATCTGTCAGCAGGTTTTCGATATTTAACCCGAGAACAGTTTGATATAGGGGCTGAGAGCCTGATTCCAGTGATGTGTCACTTATTTTGCTGCTTGGTGTTGTTTCAATAAAATCAGTATTTTATCAGCAGGAGATTATCTTATCATTGGAGGACTAGTTGTCTCCTGCTATGTAGTCCTCCACCCCACCCCCACCACAGATTAGCATCTTCCAATGTACAGTGTACACAGAAAGTTGCCAATCAGTGGTGTGGGGAGGGTATGCAGAGCCCAGTATTCAGAGAACTGCCAGATTTGCAGCACAGAACACAATGATGTTGATCAGCTTCTATGAGGAGGTAAGTTCCAGACTGGACCAGGAAAATGGAGTGGACGTTATCTAGATGGATTTTTCAAAGGCATTTGATACAGTGCCACACAAAAGGTTGACACATAAAATGAGATTAATGGGAATTACCCATTCACCCCTGGCTGATTTTCCGGTTTCTGGTTTTTTTTTTGTTCCCCTTCTTCCGAGAGCAGTAACATTTTTTATATTTCAGTCAATATTGCCATATGAGGGCTTGTTTTATTGCGGAACAAGTTGTACTTTTAAATGAAACCATAAGTTTTACCATATAGTCACCGGGAAAATGGCAAAAAAATTCCAAATGTGGAAAAACAAAAGTGCGATGGCATGATTGTTTTTTTTAGATATTTTATTCACTGTGTTCACTATATGGTAGAACTGATGTGCTGGTGTGATGCCTCAGGTCGGTGCGAGTTTGTAGACACCAAACATGTATAGGTTTACTTTTATCTAAGGGGTTAAAAAAAATAATCTGAAGTTTGTCCATAAAAAAGTGGCGCGCACGTAGCGTTTTCATTTTTTGGGATCTATGGCTTAGTGATTGCTTATTTTTTGTGGCTCGAGCTGACTTTTTTAATGGTACCATTTTTGCACAGATGCTATGTATTGATCACCTGTTATTGCATTTTGCACAAAATTTGCGGAGACCAAAAAATTTAACTTTGGCGTTTGGAATTAATTGATTTTATATTTTGATAGATTGGGAATTTTTGAATGCGGCGATACCAAATGTGTGTATATATTTTTTATTTTTTTTTAACCCTTTAGTTTTCAATGGGGAGGAAGAGGAGTGATTTGAACTATTAGTTTTTTAAATTTTTTAAAAAAATTTAAAACATTTTTTTTTATTTTACTAGTCCCTCTAGGGGGCTATAAGGATCAGCACTCTGATCACTCATTCTGTTCTCCCGATCAGAGTAGCATTGCTCAGATCGGGAGAAATGATCATCTCTTGTAACCTGCAGTACTCGGCTGCTTGTTACAGGACCTGAGTCATATGAGCTACAGGAGTCATCACATGCACATGCTACCATGACAACCCTCGGATCTACGTGATCACGTCACGTTACTTCCAGTGGAAGCCAGTGAATATGCCACAACCGCGATCGCCATTAAAATGGTGCTGTCACATTTTGAAAGCGCTATTTAAGGGGTTAAGAGGTATGGCTGGATAGCGATTCTACTTGTGCCCGCAAGGCATACATGTCAACTGTAAAAATCAGCTGACATGTGAGCGGATCCCCGCTGGCAGCCTACAGCAGCCGGTGCGGGATAACACTATGACCACAGGGATGTAATATTACTGCTTGCGGTCATTAGGGGGTTAATATTGGGAAAATATGTGTAAATCGGTTACAAACTGGCTCAGTGATAGGAAAACAGAGTGGTTATTAATGGAAAACACTTAGACTGGGTCACAGTTAACAGTGGGATAAGTATTGGGATCAGTATTGGGCCTTCTTCTTTTTAACATTTATTAATGACATGGTAGAGAGCATTGAGAGTAGAATTTCAATACTTGCAGATGATACTAACCTATACAATGTAATTAATACAGAGGAGGATAATTTAAAATTGCAGAGAGATTTGTGTAGGGTGGAGGTTTGGGCTGAGAAATGGCAATTGAAGTTTAATGTGGATAAATGTAAGGTCATGTAATTGGGCAGAGGAAATAAAATGTATAACTATGTACTCAATTATAAAACACTGGGTAAAACGGTCACGGAAAAAGACTTGGGTGTATGGGTGGACGGCAAACTCAACTTTACCGACCAGTGTCGGGCAGCTGCTGCCAAGGCTAATAAAATAATGGGATGTATTAAAAAAGGCATATATGCTCATGAGAAGAAATAGTTTTACCCCTATATAAGTCACCACACTTAGAATACTGTGTACAGTTTTGATCTCCTGTATATAGTTAGACCATAGCTGAACTAGAGCGGGTGCAGAGAAGAGCAACCAAGGTTATTAAAGGAATGGGTGGAATGCAGTACCAAGACAGGTTGGAAAAACTAAGGCTTAGGGGCGATCTAATTACAATGTACAAATATATGAGGGGACAGTACAGTGCTCTCTCTAATGATCTTTTTACATCTAAGCTTACAACAGGGGCAAAGGGGCACTATAGTTAGAGGAAAGGATGTTTAATCATAATCACACATGTAGATTCTTTACTGTAAGAGCAGTGAAAGTATGTAACTCTTTGTCACATAATGTTGAAAGTCCTGGATTGCTTTCTTGAAAAATATAATATTACTAATTATGTGCACTAGATTCTGTGATGGGGCGTTGATCCAGGGAACTAGTCTGATTGCCTTATGTGGAGGCGGGAAGGAATTTTTTTCCCTAATGTGGTGCTTACTGTCTGTCGCATGAGGTTTTTGACTTCCTCTGGATCAACATGTTAGGTTGGATCATGGGTTGAACTTGATGGACTTAAGTCTATGTTCAACCTTAAACACTATAGGGGGCTTTACATGCAGCGATATCGCTAGTGAGATCACTGGTGAAAGCACCCGCCCCCGCCGTTTGTGCGTCACGGGCAAATCGCTGCCCGTGGCGCACAAAATCGTTAGGAGCCGTCACACATACTTACCTGCCTAGCGACGTCGCTGTGGGCAGTGAACCGCCTCCTTTCTAAGGGGGCGGTTCATGCGGCGTCAGAGCGGCGTCACTAAGCAGCCGCCCAATAGAAGCGGAGGGGCGGAGATGAGCGGCCGTAACATCCCGCCCACCTCCTTCCTTCCTCATTGCCGGCGGCTGCAGGTAAGTTGTAGTTCGTCGTTCCCGGAGTGTCACACGTAGCGATGTGTTCTGCCTCGGGAACAACGAACAACCTCTGTCCTGCAACAATCAACGATTTTTTGAAAATGAACGACGTGTCAACAATCAACGATAAGGTGAGTATTTTTGATCGTTAACGGCCGTTCGTTGGTGTCACAAGCAACGACGTCGCTAACGATGCCGGATGTGCGTCATGGAATCCGTGACCCCGGCGATATATCGTTAGATACGTTGTTGCGTGTAACAGGGCCTTATGAAACTAGGTGGGCTAATGTTAGAGTTTATTATGAGTTTCTAAAAGGGGAATATTTAATTAGATGGCTGTAGTACTTAATTTCTTTGAGATATAAGTTACACATTTCAATGAAGCAGATTGATTTTAAAGATGAAAAATCATTAATTTCCTTCATGACCCATAGGATTTATTACTACAAACTACTGACCTTACCCTAAACCCATTTGCCTGCAGACCCATTGAGATAACTCTTCTTCCCATTCATCAGCACAAACTTGATAGTCAGATGCGGCTCTGTGAATTACCAGGGATGTCAATGAGCTCATATTTCTGGAGACAGAAACTGAAAAATTAAATATTGATTAAAAATATGAACATTCAATTACTTATACAAAAAAACTAAAATCTTTAGCGCATAGCTGTTATTTCACACTAAACTGAGTAAAAGTATCATTTTGCGGCCCTCATTCCAAAACAAATTAAAATCAATCGTTAATACCAGTTTAGTATGTCCTGATAGTCATTCTTTGTAACTTACCATCCACTCCTTTTCAGGGAGTGGTTGATTTTCATCAGTATTCTGACAGCATTAAAGGTACTGGAACTCCCAATCAGTTAAAGCTATATGTGAAATTGTGCATTGAAATTTCCATTATTCAATGGTTTGACTGCCCTGAACTGAAAGTCTTCATGTCTTTTATGCCTCTATGCAGTTTGACAGAAAAGAGCGCAGGAGCAGAAAAATGAAAAGCCGCCCAGACTTCCTGTTTTATGTCTGTGTCTTTATTGCTAGAGACAGTTTACACATACTGTGTTTACCCCAAAAATAAGGCCTACTCCAAAAATATGCCTTAGCTGGAATTTTCAGCCTTTTTGGTGTATGCTTAAAGTATAAGCCCTACTAAAAATAAGCCCTAGTTGCAGTTCAATAACGACGTGTCCGGACAGCTAAAAATGTTAAAAGATATTATAGGACACTTCATTATAGAAAGAAGACAACCCCAAAGAAAGCAGACACCCTCCTCAAAAAAAAAATCTCACTCACTAGACCCCAAACAACTACAGCTGGCAAGGGCCGATGGTGGATGGGCTCTCCCACAGAGATCTGAATCGCTGTCAGATCCCTCATCGTTCCGCTCACAAACACACATCGAGTCCAGGATGTGCGCTCTCACACACACATAGACACACAAATCTAGTCCAGTATCTTTCCGCTCAAACACACACACACTCGCTCACACACAGATTGGGTCCCAGTATACCTCCAATCACACACATCGAGTCACAGTATCCCTACGCGCTTTCTCACACACACACATCGGGTCCACAGTATCCCTCCACTCTTTCTCACACACACACACACACACACACACACACTCATATTGGGTCACAGTTCCCTCCGCTCTCTCACAAACACACACACATATCGGGTCACAGTATCCCTCCACCCTCTCTCTCGCACACAAACACACACAAACATCGGGTCACAATATCCCTAATCTCTCTCTCTCTCATGCTCTCTCTCACACACACACACACACACACACACACACATCGGGTCACAGTATCCCTCCGCCCTCTCTCTCGCACACAAACACACACAAACATCGGGTCACAATATCCCTAATCTCTCTCTCTCTCATGCTCTCTCTCACACACACACACACACACACACACACACACACACACATCGGGTCACAGTATCCCTACGCTCTCTCTCACACACACATTTGGGTCACAGTATCCCTCCACTCTTTCTCACACACACACACACACTCATATTGGGTCACAGTTCCCTCCGCTCTCTCACAAACACACACACATATCGGGTCACAGTATCCCTCCACCCTCTCTCTCTCTCTCTCTCACACACATACACACACACACACACACACATATCGGGTCACAGTATGCCTCCGCCCTCTCTCTCACACACACAAACACACACATCGGGTCACAATATACCTCCGCCCTCTCTCTCTCTCATACACACATATACACACAAACACATATTGGGTCACAGTATACTTCCGCCCTCCCTCTCTCTCACACACACAAACACACACATCGGGTTACAGTATACCTCCGCCCTCCCTCTCTCTCACACACACAAACACACACATCGGGTTACAGTATACCTCCGCCCTCCCTCTCTCTCACACACACAAACACACACATCGGGTTACAGTATACCTCTGCCCTCCCTCTCACACACACACAAACACACACACGCACAAACTTCGGGTCACAGAATCAACTCTAACTTTGTGCAAGTGATACTGCTTCCGGCCAGTAGGGAGAGCGACTGCTGCGAAACATAGGAGTACCTGACAGCGACCCAGATGTCCGGGATTCTGTAAATGTGATTTTCCTGGGGGGTGTTTGCCTTCTTTTATGAGTAAACTTAGCCATGTTTCTCCAAAAATAAGACCTACCCCATATATAAGCCCTATTGCATTTTTCAGAGCAGAAAATAATAGAAGACACTGTCTTATTTTCGGGGAAATACGGGTAGAAAATAATAGTCATATTTATATTGATAACATATTGAAAATGACTTTTAAGAAATTTAAATTGAAAATACTTCATTATAAAACTATTTTGTATCTACAATCCAAATCCTACTTACCACAATCCCACTCATCAGAACTGTCTGTGCAGCCTGATTGGCCATCACACCACATATCCCGTGAGACACACTCATGATTTGCACATTCAAGTTCATCATGTGTACAGGATGCTGCAAAAGGAACAGAAATGGGGAATATTCATACACCGAACTTGTGGAAATGGTAACATGTTCAGGTTGTGCATAAATATATCCCAAACTTACAACAATTCTTCTCCTCCAACTCGTCAGGACAATCTGGAAAACCATCACAGATCATGGAATGCTTGATGCACATCTTGTTCCCAGGACATTCCCACAGTCCTCTCTCTGTGCAGTCTGCAGAAAAGAAAGATGTAATAAAACTATCAGTATCACTTCAGTACATATTTTGTAATATATACCCCAGAGCTATTCTGTATCATAGGCCAACATCAGGACCAACAACAAACATGTCTGCACCCCTCAATTCCACCATCTTAAACTTCAAATCTCTCTCCGGGTGATCGTTGCTCCGAACTTCTATGACCTGTGTTAAGATTTAAAAGCATTTTGCGCTGGGTTGCCAACCATTTGTGAATTAATGGAGAATGCATTAAAATAATGTATTTTTGGCCAATGTCAATGGAAAAAAAAGTTAGATGTGTTTTTTTTTTTAAGAAGGGGCCCTACAGTGGGATAGATTGAGATGATGTTCTTTTCAATACAGAGAATAATGCATGATCTATAAAATGTTCATTAGTATTAGCATGTTAAACTGGCCAATCAAGGAATAGTGGCTGCTGACCTCAATAAAGCTTATTTTATATTTTATAATTTCTCATCCCCCATTGCGGAGATATTAGCTAGAAAAGTTTGTATGTTCATTTATGCTAAGATCTAGGCAGCGTTACCAAAGAAGGTGTGTAATTTTCGAGGTGTGTAATTTTTCTCCTGTAGTAAGTTGACCAATCATAAGCAGGAGGGGTCATACAGGGGAAAAAGAACACAGTCCCAGAGAAGCTTATAACAGGATTTCTCCTGGGAGACATGTAATGCATACATCCCTGATCTCCTCTGTGATCTAACTGCAGACATCTACTGTAATTACAAGACGAGACAGGGAGTATAGCAGAGACGTGTGTCATTACAAACACTTGTTTCAGGCTTCATCTCAGGGCACTGTCAGAATGGTGGGAGGTAAGTAGAGCAGGGCTGTGTATCACTAAAAACATTTCTTGCAGCTTTACGTTTACGTGTAACTTTGCTCTATTCTTACTCTCCTCACACTTACTGCTGTGAGATGAAAGCTTCCAGAGGTGTTAGTAATGAAACTCAGCTCTGCTCTACACAGTAGATGCCAACAATGAGATTAAGGGGAAGAGCAGAGCTGTGTGTCATTAGATGTCTCACAGGAGAAAGTCAGGTCCAACATTAACTAGGTGCAGGGCTTTTTCCCCTTGTATGACACCTCTTGCTTAGTATTGGTCAATATCATGCAGTCGAAAAAGTAACCATCCCAAGGAAGTATCTTTGCTAACAGCCCTCCACCCTCCACAAATATGAGAGATTAAAAAAAAAAAAACAAACACGTTTTACTCGGCTCTGCAGTTAATATTCCATGATGTGGCCAGTTGAACATTCTTACACTAGTCATTATTAACACTATGCTTACAACTGTATATTGTTTTTAGACACAGGGCTAAATGTACGGAAACCTCAGTCTGTGGGTATAATTTATAGATACGATTGATAACATTATCCATGAAAGGAGAACAATATTTTTCAGAAACTTTTCAGAATAAGCTTCAGTGTGAATGTACATGTAACATTATGTTTAGCTATAAAATTGTCATGGGTGTGTCACGGGTGACAGTCATGTGGTTTCTGGCCATAGAAGGTCACAGCGTTTGGTTGCGCAGAATGCTCCATGAGTTTCCATTGTTCCTGCTGTCAGTATTCATTGGTATAGGTAGCTTTCCTGCTGGATTCATCACTTCTATTGGTGTTGATGAAGAGTTCATCTCATCCATTCCCTATTTAGGGCCCATCACTAGGGATACCTATGATCAGGTATTCCACTCGGTGCATAGGTGAGGGACCCCAGGGACCAGCAGTAGGTTTGGTCAGGGGTCACCATCTTCCCTTTCCCTAAAAACAGGGTTTCCCATCCCTTTCTCTATTCGCTTGGTACTTCCCCTACTTAGCGTGACAATTATGACTTGCATTTTTCACATTTCCCCTCTGCCAGTTCTACCTCTAAAGCCTGCTTTACACATTGCAATTTCGCATACGATATCGTATGCGATTTTCAATGCCCCCATCGTATGTCCAGCATGTTCAATTTGTTGAACGTGCCGCACAAACGATTAACCCCCGTCACACGTACTTACCTTCCATACGACCTCGATGTGGGCGGCGAACGTCCACTTCCTGGAGTGGGAGGGACGTTTGGCGTCACATCGACGTCACGCGGCAGCCGGCCAATAGAAGCGGAGGGGCGGAGCTGAGCGGGACGTAAACATCCCGCCCACCTCCTTCCTTCCGTATTGCTGGCCGGGAGCCGCAGGACGCAGGTAAGATCTGTTCATCATTCCCGGGGTGTCACACACTGCGATGTGTGCTATCCCGGGTACGATGAACAATCTGACGTTCAATTCGTCAGGAATGAACGACGTGCATGCGATGAACGGTTTTTCGTTCAATCGCAATTGCACGTCGCTGTCACACACTGCAATGTAAATTACAATGCCGGATGTGCGTCACTTACGACGTGACCCCGCCGACACATTGTAAGATATCTTGTAGCGTGTAAAGCAGGCTTAACGCTCACTTCTCTCTGAGTTGGTGGGGGAAAACTATCGGACATGATGTCTTCCATACACAATTTCTCTGACATAAAATACGGTATAGCTGTTGCATGAGACAAGCCTGTGTTCAACCATGTTACAGAAAGGAAAGTAATTGTCTCACTGACTTTCTCAGTTAGTCTTGGGTTTTCGCATGAACAAAGTTCATTTTAATTAATAGGTCTTGGAATAATAATAATAATAATATACACAATTGGATGTTATATAAAATGTTCCTGTGCTGAGATAATCTTATATATGTGTCCCTGCTATGTACTGTGTAATGGCCGTGTCTGACCTACAGGGACATGGGCTGATCATACCACATCTACTGGGCCAGAGAGGAAGTAAAGTATATAGATATTACAGCTTGGGATTGCAAATTATTATTTCTTTCACGGAAACAAAATGTAAAACTCGATGGGAAATATTTTACCTCACATAAAGAAATCAGACATGATTCCCTGCTGAAATTTTGTATAATCTCTTTTGTGTCCTCCTTGGCCCAAGAGCTGTGATATGATTACATCATGCCCCTGTAAGATCAGACACGGCCATTAAGCCTTGCTTATATTATTAAATTGGATGAGTGCAATGCGAGAAAGTCTCACTCAGACCAATGTTAGTCAATGAGGCATTTTTTTTCTCATGGTGATTGAGTATGAGCAAAAAAAATGGAAAATGGTGTGATTGACAGCATATCTCGACTCATATAAGTCTATGTGCACGATGGAAACGTCAGACTGAACTTGGATGACATCAGCGTGCAGTTTTATTTAGGCCGGGGTCACATGAGTGTATAGTGTCCCATGATTCTGTCATGCCAGAGCATTACATGCAATATGCTAATGACAATTAGATGTGACCATGAGCTGAGGGTCATTCACTGTAATCAGATTCTCTCACATGTGAGGATCAGGTCACAGGTGCGAAGAAGGAGAGATTAATTTTTCCATCTTCTTCGTTGCCTATTTCTACATATATTGGACAGCACTCAGATGTTATCAGTGCAGTCCCACGTTTCACATGCACCCATAGACTTGTATGGGTGCGCGTAATCCGATATACGCAGCCAATTGCAGCCCGATTAGTGCTGAGGAAAAACTTGCAGGTCTGACCTTCAACATTGACCAACATTGGTCCAAGTGAAAGCCAATGTTTTCTCACCTTGCACTGCATCGTATTATACATTAGTGTGAGAGAGCCCATACACAGACAGGCAATGGAGAAGATGGAGAAATTAATATCTCCTCACATATATAAAATTATGTCAGCACAGGAACAAACACATCCAATTGTGAAAATGATTGTCATTCCAAGATGTACTGATTAAAATAAAGTATAAAATTAAATTTATTTGTTGGAAAACCCCTTTAAAACACAGAATCAAAGCTTAGAACATTAAGTTTGAGTGCGCACTTTACTTTTTGTATGCAGATTTGATGCAGATTTTGACACAGATCTGCATGTCTATCCTTATGCTTTCTTCCTTGTAGATTTGGTGTGGAAAATAATCTGCAGCATGTCAATTGTTGGGGCAATTTTTCCTGTGTTTTTTTAGCCCTTCATAAAGAAAACTGCATGGCACAAAAAAGTACCAAAAACACACGGTTTTTGGTGCGTTTTTCTGCCAGAAGCTGCAGATTTGATGTTGAAACTTTTTGCACTAAATCTGGGACATGCGCATATAGCCTAAATGTATCTGAGCTCCGCTTATTCCGCTCTATCATATGCTTCCATGTGGTACCTAACAAATGCACTTTAAGTGTTAAATTAATTGGATTGTCCAACAGTAAAATATTTTTTTCCGCCATGGAATGATTGAAAGTAATGAAAGAAAACATACTCGCCAGCACCTCCCACAGGCTATACCGGAGGTTTCCAGCAGGTCCAGAAGTGGAGGTTGGACGTTTTGGACATTCTTGTCTGGTAACTAGTGATGTGTGGACCTGGACTGTAAAAGTCCGGATCCGCACGGTTTCAAAGTATCCAGGTGCTGGATCCGGTCCGGAATTCTCAGGGAATTCCAGCTAACGATCCGAGTTTGGCACTCAGGTAATACAAAAAAATAAAGGAAGAATAAATAAAAAAAATAATAATGCAAGGGGTGCTTCATACTCAGCGAACCTTTATCTGTGCTGGTATCATAATATGGGGGGACTAAAATATATTTTTACTGTACGATATAGACCCGCAGACAGTGCCTGTGATTGGAAGTGTCAGACGCTGTCCCTCAGGCTGGGGGCGCATCTGACTGCAACCAATCACAGACGCTGATGTCGCGGGCGGGGAGGACGCCGTCGCTGCTGCGCTCTTGCTAACGCTCGGGTCCGGCGCTGCTGCGGCTGCTGCTGCTGCTCGGTGGCTCGAGCGGTGGGCCGGATCCGGGGACTCGAGCGGCGCTCCTCACCTGTGAGTGAAAGGGGTGGTTGGTTTGGGGGATTTAGTCCGTGGCACCACCGCTGCTGATGACAGGGATCCCGGGAGCGATGGTAAGGAGCAGCTGGGATGTTGTTTTCCCCCTCCGTGGGTAGGGGTTGGTGGTCCCGGGGCCCGGTGATATTGTGACGGGGAGGCAGGGTTGGTGAGGTGCAGGGTTGTAGGGACAGCGCAGCGTGGTGCCAGATGGCACGGGTGTACTTACTCAGCAAGGAAGGTACAAAGTCCTCGGTAAACCAAACGGCTGGATGGACGGGTCCCGCAGCCGGCTGCAGTGTCTCTCCCCGGACAGGTGATAGCGGCTGTCTTTCCCTGCACCTTGATGTTCTCCTTCTGACTACTATGGATTCCCAATGGTAGTCCGCTCCCCGGTGTATGGGTACCGGAGGAGCCCGTTTGCCCGCAGGCGCTGGCCCTTGAGTCTCTAGCCTTAGGCGGTAGCTGTATACCCTCACGGTGTGGGCGGTTGCCTTCAATCGGGACTTTTGCTGTTGTGAAACCCCTGGAGTTCCAGTCACATTCGGATCTGACTATTGTCGGCGGCTCCAAGCCTGGTCGGGGTCCGATGGCCCTGCCTGTGTGTGCTGGCTTCACTTCGCTCCCCGGTCGGTACCGGCGGGCCATCGCCCGTCCCCGGTCCTACGGTTCCGCGATGCTCCACCACTCCTGCAGACGGCCACCACCGTCTGCCAACCTTGCTGTCAGTGCCTGGGCCACAAACCCAGACACCAAGTGTTTACTCCTCACTCCTCAAACTCCAACACTAAACTTCCCAACTCCTCAACTGTTCTGTCACTTTTCCCACCTCCAGGCCTGTGAACTCCTCAGTGGGTGGGGCCAACCGCTTGGCTCCGCCCCACCTGGTGTGGACATCAGCCCCTGGAGGGAGGCAACAAGGATTTTTGTTTGGCTGGTGTCCCTGTCTAATGGGGGTGGGGGTGTTATCTGTGACGACCTGGCTAGGCTAGGGCGCCACACTGATGGGTGGGGAAAGCAGTGCATATGCATGAACCTAATGAGCAGCTTGGAAGTGAATGGGCGGTCGCGGGAGAAGTTAGAGCCGCATCGGAGCCTCAGTAAGTATAGCGTGCCTGCTCTTATCTCCCTATCCATTCTACCACCATGTTTAATCGCCGGATTTTGGTCCCTTTAGACTTATATGGGGATCTGCGTCCGGCCAGATATCAGGGATCCATTCTGTGCCGGAGCCAGATTTAAAAAATAAAAAATCCAGTTAGGTCCACCGATCCCGATTATCTGTGTGTCTGACCATCACTGCTGGTAACCAGAAGAGCATATCATCTCAATCTGATTCTTATAGTCAATGGGCTTGGACTTAAAATTAAAAAAAAAATTATTGTCAGGCAGCCCCTTTAAACAATAATCAGAGTTTATGGTGATTTTAGCCCATGGCAAATCATTATCACCAGAATCTCTAGTGAGCGTCAGAAAATGTAATAACAAATGTAAATTCAGTTTTGCGCTGTGATACATTAGTCAGGCAGAACTGCCCTTTTATATTAAATCAAATATTAGAATTTGACAGAGATCTATCCGGACCCTTTAACGGGAGCAGAGCCGGGGCCGGTATCTCCACAGCTTATATGTGATAGAAGCAATGCCTTGCATACATGGAATAAGAATGAGACCTTGAGCCGTGAGCAGCAAACATTTCTGCAGAACATCTTTCCACGGTCAAAGTAATGTCACAGTGACACTGGAAAATTTCCAGCCTCACTCCTCTTCCATATTTATAGAAATTGATAAAAATTGATTAAAAGCGGAAGCAGGAATAAGGCTTTCACAATAAATTAGATTATCTTCCAGGGAGCAAGCGATATACAGTACTAAGATCTGCAAATAATAACCGCATTCTATCTGCACGATATGTCTGCCGGACAAACATGATAGCCACATATAGTCTGAGAAAATATAGAAATATTGTAATAAAAAAAATGATGTTTCCCAATCTGAGGGCAGCATAAAATTGGGACCGAGGTACTGATTCCATCGATGTACGACTTAATTGACTTACTGGGCTTCTTGATGTATTTTTGAGAAAATCACTGTTTTACCTGCAGCTCTGCTAGTCCTCTCAATGATGAGCTGTGTATAACAATGATTGACAGGTTTCTGCTTACACTGTTCATAGGCAGAAATCTACTGATTAATCGTGAGGGGCAGGAATCTGGCGCTCATGAACATGGGGAATTACATGCCAAGAGCTTATCATTGAGAAGAGCAGAAGATCTGCAGCTGACGAAACAGTGTTTTTATCAAAACTACAGTAAGAAGCCCAGAGAGTGGGCAGCGTAGCGTGGTGGCTCACTGTAGCCTTTCTGCACTGGAGTCAAATTCCCACCTAGGACAAGATCTGCAAGGAGTTTGTATGGATTTCCTCCGGGTTCTCTGGTTTCCTCCACCCTACAATGACATACTGGTGAGGATTGTATGTTGTGAGCCCCAATGGGGACAGTGATAATAATGTCTGTAAAGTGCTATATAAATGAATAGTGCAATACAACCAACTAAAATAAATAAGTGACCCATTATTTCAATCAGGGTTTCAGTCCCTAAGATGGGGCAGAAAAAAACTGGTAAAGATTGTCTTTAAGGCATTGAAATTCTATGTACTGTAACATTTCAGAAGTAATCATTAAAGGGAACCAGTCAGGTCCAATATGCACCCAGAACCATGAGCAGTTCTTGGTGTATATTGCTAATCCCTGCCTAACCTGCATAGATAAAGAGATCTTTAGAAAAAGTATTTCTAAAGATCTTTTATCGTATGCTAATTAGCGAGTGGACTAGTCCCCGCACTCATTAGCATACGATAAAAGATCTTTAGAAATACTTTTTCTAAAGATCTCTTTATCTATGCTAGTGTAGAGACAGTTAGGCAGGGATTAGCAATATACACCCAGAACTGCTCGTGGTTCTTGGTGCATATTGGACCTGACAGGTTCCCTTTAAAATAATTAGATGTCAGTACTAGAGCTGAGGGTTAATTCCAGGGGTAAATGTAGCTTCCTTTATTTTTTTATCAACATGACTTCTCATTGGCAGCTTAAAAAAGTGGAGTACCCCCTTAGCATTCATAAAAAAAAAATCTTGGGATCATGTTTCACTATCTCTGAAGAAACAGTCACCAAATCCTTTCTGATGCCAAGTCAACAGAGGGAATAAGTAACCCACCACAATTTACTTCATCGCTGTCATCTTCACAGTCTGCTTCTCCATCACATCTTCTGGAGGCCAAGATACAACGACCAGAGAGGCACTTAAAGTGGCTGGGCGAGCATTCTGTACCAAAAGCACAAGATTAGTTCTAGATAACTTTAATTTTGGCCTTACCAGATCATATTATTATAATTCACTTTAATTTATTTATCCTCTATACCCCATGAATAGACAAACAATGAAAAAAATAATTAATAAAACAACCTAGTGAATTTACAATGCAAGGAAACAATATAAAATGGGCTTTTTTTAGGTTCTATTCACACCTGCGTTTTTGAGTTCCATTTCTCTGTTTAATATCAATTCCTATGAAGTATAGATCCATTTCAAAATGGATGTGAATTGAGGCAGTGGAGCCCCATTGACTATAACAGGCTCCATCTGATAATATCCATTCAATATTCTTGTTTGTAAGAACAAAAAGCGGAGAGAGATAATAAAAAATAACAAAATAGACTTATGTGATATCGCCGCATTCAGAAATGTCCTGTCTATCAAGATATCAAAATAATTAACACAATCAGTAAATATTGTAAAGAAAAAATTTATAGAGCGCCAAAATTACTTTTTTTTTTGCTAAAAAACATAGTTTAAAAGAACTGAGTCCTCAGTGGTTGATACCTTTTAATACCTAAAGGGTGCTTTACACGCTGCGATATCGGTAACGATATATCGTCAGGGTCACGTCGGTAGTGACGCACATCCGGTGCCGTTACCGACATCGCAGCGTGTGACACCAACGATCAACGAGCACAAAAACGTGAAAAATCGTTGCTCGTTGACACATCGCTCATTTCCTTAATATCGTTGCTGCTTCCGTTACGATGTTGTTCGTCGTTCCTGCGGCATCACACATCGCTATGTGTGACACCGCAGGAGTGACGAACATCTCCTTACCTGCCTCCACCGGCAATGAGGAAGGAAGGAGGTGGGCGGGATGTTACGTCCCGCTCATCTCTGCCTCTCCGCTTCTATTGGACGCCTGCTGTGTGACGTCACTGTGACGCCACACGAACCGCCCCCTTAGAAAGGAGGCGGTTCGCCGGCCACAGCGACGTCGCAGGGCAGGTAAGTCCGTGTGACAGGGGTAAGCAAGGTTGTTCACCACGGGCAGCGATTTGCCAGTGTCATACAACCGACGGGGGCGGGTACAATTGCTTGCGAGATCGCAGCGTGTAAAGCCCGCTTAACTGAAAAGATGGTAATAATAGCAAGCTTTCAAGACTTCTCAGGTCTCTTCATTAGGCATGGTATAACACAAAATCTGAAGAGTCACATATTTATCCACAACAGGACATAGAATGGAGCAGTAAAGACAAGTTATGTGAAGCAGAACCATCAGTATGGGAAGGGCACAAACAGTTGTGGCAGTAAATATTGCAGCGGTTCATAGATAAGCAATGTGAAAGTTTTATTGACCTCTGATTGAGGTCTGGTCCAGAGCTGTGATGCCCCCAGATGCTCTGAGGAGCACATTTCTTTATTGATGTAGAACGACATAAATCCATGTGACACATTCATTCCTGCTCTGAATGTGTCATAGGTCATCATAAGTTTGAATTCCCAAAGTCTCTCTTGGAAATTGCTGGTATTGAAAGGAAATTTCAAATCCCAGAGAAAAAGGAGACTTTGGGAATTCAAACTTATGATGACCTTCGACACATTCAGAGTAGGAATGAATGTGTCACATGGATTTATGTCTTTCTACATCAATTAAGAAATGTGTTCCTCAGAGCATCAGGGGACATCACAGCTCTGGACCATACCTCAATCAGAGGGCAAGAAAACTTTCACACTCCTTATCTATGAACTGCTCAAATATTTACTGCCACAACTGATTGTCCCCTTGCCATACTGATAGTTCTGCTCCATGTCACTTGTCTTATTTACTGCTCCATTCTGTGTCCTGTTGTATAAATATGTGACTCTTCAGATTTTGTGTTATACTGAGCCTGATGAAGAGACCTGCATAGTCTCGAAAGCTTGCTATTATTGCCATCTTTTCAGTTAGCCATTAAAAGGTATCAACTACTGAGGACTCTGTTCTTTTAAACATTTTTTTTTATCTCTACTGGCTAACACGATAGAAAGGTATATATTTTTTTGCTGGAATACCACAAAAAATGCTGTAACAAGCGATCAAAATGTCATATCTATTCCAACATGATAGCAATAAAAATATCTCGCTCCGCAAAAAAAGAACTTATCACACGGCTCTATCGACCGAAAAATGAAAACCTGACGGGTCTTGAAAATTGCGACACAACCTCCCAAATTTTTTATTGCAAACTTCTGATTTTTATTCAACACTAAAATAATAAAAAAAACTGTACATGTTTGGTATCGCCCAAATCCCACTAATAAGAAGAATCACACTGTGAGGTCTGTTTGACCACAAAATGTACACCGAAAAGACAATTCCCAAGAAAACATGGCAGAATTGTTGGATTTTTTTCCACAATTTCTCTACATTTGAAATCTTTTCCTATTTTCCAGTATACTATGTAGTAAAATGAATGGGGTCATTCAAAAGTACAATTTATCTCGCAAAAAATAAGCCATCATATGTCTATGTGGACTGAAAAAAAAAGTTATGGCTATGGGAAAAGGAAGAAGAAAAAAACGAAAAGGCGAAAAGAGAAATTGGTTATGTTGTGAAGTGGTATCGAGGACATCAGGATGTATGGACTTCTGGTACATATGTGTCTGTATGAAGGTGTTCTGTGTATACATACAGTTGAAACCGGAAGTTCACATACACTATCTAAACACATCTACATGTTTTTCTCATGATCTCACATGAAATCAGAATAAATCTTTCCCGTTTTAGGTCAGTTAGGAACCAAAATTATTTATATTTGCCAAATGCCACAATAATGAGAGAGAATGTTTTAAGGCATTTTTATTACTTTCTGCAAAGTCAAAAGTTTCCATACATTTCATTAGTATTTGGTACCATTGCCCTTAAACTGTATGACTTGGGTCAGATGTTTTGGATCTCATTCCACAAGATTCTCACAATAGTTAGTAGGAATTTGGACCCATTCCTCCTGACAAAACTGGTGTAACTGAGCCATGTTTGTAGGTCGCTTGCTCGCACTTGCCTTTTCTGCTTTACCAATACATTTTCAATTGGATTGAGCTCAGGGTTTTGTGATGGCCACTCCAAAACATTGACTTTGTTATCCTTAAGCCACTTTGTAACCAGTTTTACAGTATGCTTCGAGTCATTGTCCGTTTGGTAGACCCATTTCCCCCTAAGCTTTAAGTTCCTGGCTGATGTCTTGAGATATTGTCTCAGTATTGTTGCATAATCTTCTTTCCTAATGATGCCATCTATTTTGGGATGTGTAGCAGACCCTCCTGCAGAAAATGAACCCCACAACATGATGCTGCCATCCCCATGGTCCGCAGTTGCGATGGTGTTCTTAGATTTCAATGCTTCTCCCTATTTCTTTCAAACGTAACGATGGTCATTATGGCCAAACCGTTCAATTTTAGTTTCGTCAGACCACAGGACATGTCTACAAAAAATGTTCTTTGTTCCTGTGTGCATTTGCAAACATTTATCTGTCTTTTTTATGTTTCTTTTGGAATAATGGCTTTTTCCTGGTAGAGTGGTCTTTCAGCCCATGTTGATACAGTACTCATTTCACTGTGGATAATGACACAATCTTACCAGCTTCCACCAGCATCTTCACAAGGTGATTTGCTTTTGTTTTTGGGTTGATATGCACATGTCTGACCAAAGCATGTTCATCTCTGGTACACAAAATCCATGTCCTTTCTGAGCGATATGATGGCTGGACATTCCCATCTTGTTTGTACTTGTGTATAATTGTTTGTCCAGATGAACGAGGCACCTTCAGGTATCTGGAAATTGTACCCAAGCATGAACCAGAAATGTGCGAGTTCACAATTCTTTTCCTGAGATCTTGGCTATTTCTTTTGACTTTCCTGTGTTGCTACACAAAGAAGCAGGGTGTTTTAAGTGTGCATTAAAATATATCCACAGGTGTGTCTCTAATTAACTCAGATCTTGCCAATAAACCTATCAGAAGCTTCCAAAGACATGACATCATCATATGGGCTGTCCCATAATGTTTAAAGGCATAGCACTCTTAGGGGTACTTTGCACACTACGACATCGCAAGTTGATGGTAGCGATGCCGAGCGCGATAGTCCCCTCCCCGTCGCAGCTGCGATATCTTGTGATAGCTGCCGTAGCGAAAATGATCGCTACGGCAGCGTCACATGCACTTACCTGCCCTTGTGACGTCGCTCTGGCCGGCGAACGGCCTCCTTCCTAAGGGGGCGGGTCGTGCGGCGTCACAGCGACGTCACACGGTAGGCGACCAATAGAAGCAGGGGGGCGGAGATGAGCGGGACGTAAACATCCCGCTCACCTCCTTCCTTCCTCATCGCAGACGGGACGCAGGTAAGGTGATGTTCCTCGCTCCTGCGGCTTCACACACAGTGATGTGTGCTGCCGCAGGAACGAGGAACAACATCGGTCCTTCCGAAATTATGGAAATGACCGACGTTACACCGATCATACGATTTTAACGCTTTTGCGCTCGTTAATCGTAGTAAAAAGGATTCACATACTCCGATGTCGACAGCGACGCCGGATGTGCGTCACTTTCGATTTGAACCCACCGACATTGCACCTGCAATGTCGTAGTGTGCAAAGTACCCCTAAGTGTATGTAAACTTTTGACTTTGCACAAAGTAATAAAAATGCCTTTAAACATTCTCTCTCATTATTCTGGCATTTGGAAAATATTAATAATTTTGGTTCCTAATTGACCTAAAACAGGAAAGGTTTATTCTGATTTCATGTCAGATAGTGAGAAGAACATGCATACTTAACTGCTGCCCAATTGATCTACCTCTCCCCTTCCCTTATTCCTCCGTTTCGCCGCTCTGCTCTCTTCAATAGCTCCCAATTTCCTAAAAGGTACAGTTTAAACACTAAACTATTTATCATGCCTAATCAAAAGAGGACCCAGGAAGGCCAGGAGCTATGGAGATTTGCAGCGCTCCTGATCTAGTGGTCATAGAGAACTAACCTGGTCGATTGACCAAAGTCCTGGATATCTCTAGTTCTAGCTTATGAAATGATTTCTGGGAATAGCCAAAGCCTTTATACACATTATATGAAAGTTGCCCAAACATGCAGATAATGTCAGAAGAGGGAAGTAGAATCTGGCTCATTAAATTTCAATGTTTTGCCTCTGCTAAAAGCCAATGTCAGAGGGGTTTGGTAGCGGCTCTTTTACAAAGAATACAGGATTGCTCGGCAGAACTATGAATTCATGCCTAAGGGCGAGTAGGGAGAGATTGCTGTCAGTCATGATCACTCAGCTATCTAGAATACAGTACATTGGGTCTTAAACACAAGTGTAGTTATTTGAGGAGACATTTCGGGTTTTGACAAAGTAAATAGCGCTCCTCACCTTCCACGTACTGGTCCGGCAGCAGGCATGTCTGGTTATCTGATTTTTCATCAGGAAATTGACTACAGTCAGTGTCTTCTGGCCACTGTAGGCCCACAATCCCTAATACAGACTCACAGCGCTCTTTTGAATGTTCACAGAGAGATCTGGAATCAGATAGTCAATAAAATACAGTGCTTTGCTGATTTGAGCAGGTTAGGACAATCTACTCAATAAAATTCTAAAAAGAAACTATCATTACATTTAAAGCAAATCTGTCATCAATCCCATCCAAGTACAGTGTGATGTATGGGAATAGACCCTGTTTCCAGTGATGTGTCACTTACTGCGCTGTTTCATGTAGCTTTGATAAAATCCCTGTTTTATCTGCTGCAGATCTAGCAATTCTCTGCTGATCTCTGTATAACCCCGCCAACACCACTGATTGGCAGCTTTCTGTGAGCACTGTGATTTTTTTATTAAGCAGCCAATAAGTGGTGGAAACTGGGTTACAAAGAGCTCAAGAATATGGAGGACTATGTGAAAGAAGGTTTACTAATCCTGTTGTAATAATCTCCTCCTGATAAAATAGTGATTTTATGAAAACTACACCCAGCATGCTAGTAAGTGACTAGTATTACTAGAACTGGAGTCTCTGTATCTACATTGTGCTGCCTTTAGTTTTGTTAGCAAAAACCTGATGGTAAATTCACTTTAATCAATTTACTAAATTACATTCAATACGTCCAAAACTAACAATTTTACATCCTGTCATTCTTTCCAATAAAAACGAGAAATCGAGGGGTCCACAGAATTCAGTGTGACGTAGTAACTAGTCAAGCATATGTAAATACTAACTGCATATGCACTGCTCCCCCCTCCCATCTCTCAGTGCTGGCATCAGTGATAGTAAATCTGAGCTGAATTTGCCCCCACCCCATGCTCCCTCCCACCCCTCAGCAGTGATAGTGAATGCACTGAGAGGTGGGTGGGGGGAGCAGTGAATATGCAAATTATATTTACATAAACATGACTAGAATGCTGGAGACACAGAATTCTACAGCAAGATAACAGGATAAGGTACAGCAATAAAACTTACTTATCCTGAAAGGTCTCCTTAAGCCCTATTTAAAGATAACATTAGTATTGTACTACATAATAACCTGACAAATTCCCTTTAAACAGCCCATACACATATGATGGCTAGTGGCTGAGGGATCAATCTGCCATCAGCTATCTCTTCCAATTCCTTCATGCACATAAATATTTGGCTAAGTATTTTTCAAAGGGGACTGCAGAGAAATCTCTTTCTAAAAAAATTATAGCAACTGCTGACCCTTAATTTTCCTCACTTCATCTGTCAGCGAAGAATCTGGAGACTCTAAAGGCTGCTTTACACGCTGCGACATCGCTAAAGCGATGTCATTGGGGTCACGGAATTTGTGACGCACATCCGGCTGCGTTAGCGATGTTGTTGCGTGTGACACCTACGTGCGATCGAAAATCGTCGCAAACACGTGCAAAATCGCTAATTGTTGACATGCTCCCCTATTCCCAATTATCGTTGCTGCTTCAGGTACGATGTTGTTCGTCATTCCTGCGGCAGCACACATCGCTATGTGTGACACCGTAGGAACGAGGAACCTCTCCTTACCTGCGGCCGTCCGCAATGAGGAAGGAAGGAGGTGGGCGGGATGTTCGTCCCGCTCATCTCCACCCCTCCGCTTCGATTGGGTGGCTGCTTAGTGACTTCGCTGTGACGCCGAACGAACTGCCCCCTTAGAAAGGAGGCGATTCACCGGTCACAGCGACGTCCCTAGGCAGGTAAGTAGTGTGACGGGTCCGCGCGATTTTGTGCGCCACGGGCAGTGATTTGCCCGTGACCCACAAATGATGGAGGCGGGTACGCACGCTCGCAATCTCGCTAGCGAGATCGCAGCGTGTAAAGCAGCCTTAAGGCCGCTTTCACATTGCGTTGCGATCTCCATTCAGTGTTCCCATTGGGGATTGTGTCCAAACCCTCTGCAAAACTGGTTTTTGACGTATGCGTCGATGGGGCTATTTACTATAGTGGTGCAGACGGGGTCACCATGTGCTCTATCATGCACCATTTTCGTGAGTATATACTTTCTGGAGGCAGACACCCAGACGTAATAAACTGCACCTCCGGAAACTGTGTATTCTTCGGAAAATGGTGCACAGCAGAGCACTGGGTGACTCCGTCTGCACCATAATAGTCAATGACCCACTCGATGCATACGTCCTAAACCCATGTTGTGGGGGGGGTTCGGACGGAAGCCCCAACGGGACCACTGAATGGAGATCAGAACGCAATGTGAAAGCGGCCTAACACACATTGGACTAATGGGGGGTTTTGACTGACTTTAATCTGATGTGTACATGGGCCTTTATTTCATCAAGACAAAGTGAAATTTTGAACTGTTAAAATTTAGCAAATTTAAGAAATTAATAAGCATAGCAAAGTAGGAATAAATGTCGGACACTTTATTAGATACACTACCTGCACGGGGGTATTCGTTGATTCGTCTGCAGTTCACACTTTGGTACCAGAATAGTGCAAGCAAAGTACATGAGATATTTGTAACAATTGGTCTGAACAAGGGCTGGGAACAGCGATGACTCCCAGCTTATGGAGGCTTCTTTCTGAGTTCTGTGGCCAAGGTAATTTGGGAAATGTGTATAATTGTAGGGCAGATTCATACATAGTTCGAGGCTTATCGGCTCACATTGACCTGAGAGTAAAGAAAACAAATACAGATTAATTTTTCCATTGCAATTACCTTTGTTATTATAGTCAATAGAGAAATATCACTTATTTTGTTCCTCTATTCACAGATGTAGCAAATATATGCAACTTCATGGGAAAGGCCCAACCACGTCCTGTGTCACAGCTGTTTCTCCAGATGGCCCGAGGAGGAGGAGAACTGCTGGTAACTATATTATTTTCACGGTTGGTGCACTCTTTGTTACATCTGTGTACAACAATTGTATTCTTCTGTCAAAGTAGTCAGTCCCATCAAATAACATGTGAACGTAACTTGCAAAAAGAGCAGTAAATCACACAAAAAGCTCCCGAAATCATGCACTTAGGTCTGTAGGAATATTTAAAGCGAAATTCAAATTTAAGAAGGCTTTTTATTCTTTAAAGGGAACCTGTCATGTGAAAAACACTACTAACCTGCATATATGCACTTAGAGCCCCACTGCCGGGAGGAAATTAGCTTTATTCCTCCTGGTAGCTCAGCAATAGAGATGGCTGTCAGTCAGTATGGCGGTGCAGTAATAACCAATGCTCACTATATACTGTGCGGTGACTGAAACTACGCCAGTCATACCCCTATGACTGCCGGACGCCGAATGCTGCCAGGAGGAATAAAGTTCATTTCCTCTCGGCAGCTCAGCATTAGAGTCGGCTGTCAGTCAGTGTGGGGGGCGCAGTTATAACAGCCGCTCACTATGCACTGAGCAGTGACTGAAACCCCCACACTCCCGTACTCACATGACTGGAAGCTGAATGCTGCCAGGAGGAATAAAGTTCATTTCCTCTCGGCAGCTCAGCACTAGAGTCGGCTGTCAGTCAGTGCGGGGGGGCACAGATATAGCAGCCGCTTAGTCACTGAGCAGTGACTGAAACACCCACACTTCCGTACTCACATGACTGGAAGCTGAATGCTGCCAGGAGGCATAACGTTCATTTCCTCTCGACAGCTCAGCATTAGAGCTGGCTGTCAGTCAGTGCAGAGGGCGCAGTTATAACAGCCGCTCACTATGCACTGAGCAGTGACTGAAACCCCCACACTCCCGCACTCGCATGACTGGAAGTCAAACGCTGCCAAGAGGAATAAAGTTCATTTCCTCCCGGCAGCGCATCGGGCAGGCTAAGAACTCTATGTACTTGCAGATTAACCCTATATGTGCAGGTTAATAGCGTTTTTTCACATGACCATTTCCCTTTAATGTGAGAGCTCTAGATAAAAGAAAATTACATAGCTACATACAAGAAATATCCATTATGATATGAATGAATTAAACTAACAGTTTACATGAGCAAAAAGGCAAAGGTCTAAAAATCTCAAGTGTATAATGAAAAACACTAAAGCCTGCTTTACACGGTACGACCGATTGTGCGATTTCACAATCGATCGTACCCGCCCCCGTCCTTTTTGAGTCACGGGCAAATCGCTGCCCGTGTCGCACAAAGTTAGTAACCCCCGTCACACATACTTACCTCTCGTGCGACCTCGCTGTGGGCGGCGAACGTCCACTTCCTGGAGTGGGAGGGACGTTCGGCGTCACACCGACGTCACACGGCCGCCGGCCAATAGAAGCGGAGGGGCGGAGATGAGCGGGACGTAAACATCCCGCCCACCTCCTTCCTTCCACATAGAGCCGGCGGCGGCCGCGGGAGGCAGGTGAGCTGCTCATCGTTCCCGTGGTGTCACACGGAGCGGCGTGTGCTACCACGGAAACGATGGTCAACTAAATTAAACGATATTATGGAACCTAGCGAGCAGTACCCAACTCACGATTTGTGAGCGATACTGCGTCGCTAGGAGGTGTCACACAGGCCGGCATCGCCAGCGATGCCGGATGTGCGTCACAAAATCTGTGACCCCGACGATCTATCGCACGATAGATTGTCTGGTGTAAAGCAGCCTTAAGACTTTAAAAGAGCAGATGCTTTAGATAGATTTAACATTCAAGCTCCAGGACTTTAGAGCAAAATAAATATAACAATGATGTCATCATGTCAAGAGTGATGTCATCATTGGAAATTTGCATTGTGCTAAAACACCCTTTTACATATAGTTCTGCTGTTTTGCATAAGGTCATGTTGGTAGCCCAAGCAAGCAACTTGGCTTTCTATTTCAAAACCTAATGCTTTGCTTTCCATCCCTGCACATTAGCACTCAAGGAAGTACCTGACATCACCACTATAAAGTGTGATGTGACAGAAAGACAACCACTGGCATAGATTAATTTTGCTTACATGTTCTTTAAAGGGAATCAGTCAACAGGATTTCACCCCTAAACTCTTTATATGTGCATGTATGGTAGCTCTTTTATAGACAAGTCCAGCAATACTTTTACAAGGCCAGTCTGTTCCTCCATTACTGAGAAATCAGCATTTGTATTGATATGCAAATGAAGTTGAAGAACTATTTGTAGATCTGAAGCCTCTTTCACTCCAGCTCTATTCCCTGCTCTGTGCTGCCTCTTCCAGCTTGACTGACAGCCTCCTTGCTGTGTGTCTTTTGGAAAAGGACCAATAGTCAAGCAGGAGGAGGAGACTTTGGGTGGGCAATAGAGCTGGAGTGACGGAGGATTCAGATCTACAAATAACTCTTTAGTCTCATTTGCATACCAATTCAAATGCTGATTTCTCTGTAATGGAGGAAGGACTTGCCCTATAAAGGTATTGCTGGACCATGTCTGAAAGAGGTATACAAGAACTTAAATAGTTTGGGGTGTGAATTCGTGATAACAGATACCTTTAATTTGCTACTATATTTTAAACCAATTTTAGTTCAATGATGCCACTAATGCGAATAGCCTGGACTGTCATTAATAGTTATATGAAAATCAAAAAGGTCCGTGGAGCCTCTGTTAGGAGTCTCAACATGGAAAATAGTTATAAATCAATAGTTATATAAACAAGTTAAAAAACATTTACGATGGCCTGCCATAAAATAGCAAATATTACTAAGCAATAAAAAAGAATGAGCTTCAACTATCCCAATACTAGAATCAGACAAACCCTAATATTATTGGAAATTAGAAGATGTAATGAACATACTGCAGTTGGTTCTGTTTTGAGGTATTTCACAGTTGGAGTCATTGGCACATGATCCAGGGCACAATGGTAAAACACATCTTAAATCTCCTTCTTGGCATGGCTGACCTGTGAATTAAATGCAGAAAAGCTCATACAGCTTCATCACCTGTCTGGGGAAAATGTGTCATCATTTATAAGATAAAGAAAAGTAACGCAGCATGAGCTACAATGAGAATCTGAACCATTCCTTCTTCAGTTTTTCCTATCATTGGCAGAGAAAGGCCACACTAGGAGTTAGTAATGTAATTTTGAAGGATTAGGCTATTAAGACAACAAAATCAAGGTGGATTTCATTTAACACGTGAAGAAAAGGATTGAAAAATTGTTGGTTTTCATGTGCACCACCCAAGAAGGTCGATGCAGAAGATGAGAAAGTTCATTGTTGGATTACATGATATGGAGCAGCAGGTTCATCGGAACCTAATGCTGGGACTAGTATGGTTCTATTATGCAGTCATGGCCGAAAGTGTTTGGACCCTTGAAATTGTTCCAGAAAATTATATATTTTTCTCCCAGAAAATTACTGCAATTACATGTTTTGCTATGCACATGTTTATATCCTTCCTGTGTATGGGAACAGTACAAAAAAACACAAAAAAACTGAGGAAAAAAGGCCATTTGGACATAATCTCACACAAAATGAAAAATATCAACACTCTCAAGGTTACAGAGATCTTGATGTTCCTTTTGTCCATGGTGCACAACATGATCAAGAAGTTTACAACCTATGGCACTGTAGTTAATCTTGGACAACAGAGGAAAATTGATGAAAAGTTGCAAGGCATAGTCTGGATGGTGGATAAGTAGTGCCAATCAAGATTCAAAGAAATTCAAGCTGTCCTGCAGGCTCAGGATGCATCAGTGCGAACTATCCATCAACATTTAAATGAAATGAAAAACACTATGGCAGGAGACCCAGAAGGACCCCACTGCTGACACAGAAACATTAAAAAAAGTTAGATTACACTTTGCCAAAATGTATGTGAGAAATTTCCCATAAGAAATCCTTATGGCAAAGCCTCTTCTGGACATATGAGACCAAGGTAGAGCTTTTTGAGAAAGTATATCATTTTACCGTTTACCGAAAATGAAATGAAGCCTATAAAGAAAAGAACACAGTACCTACAGTCAAATATGGTGGAGGTTCAGGGATGTTTTGGGGTTCTTTTGTTACCTCTGGCACTGGGTGCCTTGACTGTGTGCAAGGCATCATGAAATCTAAAGATTACCAATTGATTTAATGTAGTGCCCAATGTCAGAAAGCTGAGTTTGGTCTTAGGCCATGGGTCTTCCAGCAGGATAATGACCCAATCTTATTTCAAGAAGCCCCGAGAAATGGATGGAAACAAAATAGTACTCATTTTGAGGTGAGTCTAAATAATGAGATGTCAAAGCAATAGAGAGAGAACGTGAAACCTATAAAACCCTGAAAAAATTCTACAGATAGTGCATGTTGTAGCAAAGCAGTGAAGAAGACTGAAGAAAAGGGAATAGTTTGTAGTTTCTTCAGTACTTATTTGCAAAGTTCACCAAATCAGGCGAATTCACATATCACATGATTCACTCATCTCTATTATTTAATAATGAATCTGTGCAAATCTGGTGACTGATCCGCTTTAAGTTGGACAGTCCCCTTAAAACCTGGAGAATGTTGAAATGTTTATAGCCCTATATCAGATACCAGAGCTGAATATAGGTGAACAGGTTTACAAGTATTTTGTCTATAGCTGTCGTGCAGCCAATTTCAATTCTTTTAGTGTCATCTATTTTTCAGGACGATACATTTATTTATCTCGTACCTTTGTTTGCAGTGCAATTTGCTTCATCGCTGCCATCTTTACAGTCATTATCTCCATCACAGAGGAAGGCACTGGGAATGCACTGCCCGTTCTTACACTCGGAGAGGCCTTGGCTATGGCACGCTATACAAACAGAATAAGACACACATTAATGTCTTGAAATTCAATTCTACAAGAGTCAATGTGGCATTTTTCCAGGTTCACACACACACACACACACATATATATATATATATATATATATATATATATATTATTAGCTGTAGTAATTATTAATTAGTTGTAGTAATTATTTGCAATTTGTAGTAATATTATTAGTGTTTATATGACAATAAGTAGACCAGAAACTCTACTTTTGATACTTAATCGTGATGTATTGTGAAGTTGATATAATCAGCCAAATCAATTGGGTTATACAGTCATATGAAAAAGTTTGGGTACCCCTATTAATGTTAACCTTTTTTCTTTATAACAATTTGGGTTTTTGCAACACCTATTTCAGTTTCATATATCTAATAACTGATGGACTGAGTAATATTTCTGGATTGAAATGAGGTTTATTGTACTAACAGAAAATGTGCAATCCGCATTTAAACAAAATTTGACCGGTGCAAAAGTATGGGCACCTCAACATAAAAGTGACATTAATATTTTGTAGATCCTCCTTTTGCAAAAATATCAGCCTCTAGTCGCTTCCTGTAGCTTTTAATGAGTTTCTGGATCCTGGATGAAGGTATATTTGACCATTCCTGTTTACAAAACAATTCCAGTTCAGTTAAGTTTGATGGTCGCCGAGCATGGACAGCACGCTTCAAATCATCCCACAGATGTTCAATGATATTCAGGTCTGGTGACTGGGATGGCCATTCCAGAACATTGTAATTGTTCCTCTGCATGAATACCTGAGTAGATTTGGAGCGGTGTTTTGGATCATTGTCTTGCTGAAATATCCATCCCCTGCGTAACTTCAACTTCGTCACTGATTCTTGCACTTTATTGTCAAGAATCTGCTGATACTGAGTTGAATCCATGCGACCCTCAACTTTAACAAGATTCCCGGTGCCGGCATTGGCCACACAGCCCCAAAGCATGATGGAACCTCCACCAAATTTTACTGTGGGTAGCAAGTGCTTTTCTTGGAATGCCGTGTTTTTTTGCCTCCATGCATAACGCCTTTTTGTATGACCAAACAACTCAATCTTTGTTTCATCAGTCCACAGGACCTTCTTCCAAAATGTAACTGGCTTGTCCAAATGTGCTTTTGCATAACTCAGGCAACTGTTTGTGGCGTGCTTGCAGATCCGGCTTCTTTCGCATCACTCTCCCATACAGCTTCTCCTTGTGCAACGTGTACTGTATTCTTGACCGATGCACATTGACACCATCTGCAGCAAGATGATGCTGCAGGTCTTTGGAGGTGGTCTGTGGATTGTCCTTGACTGTTCTCACCATTCTTCTTCTCTGCCTTTCTGATATTTTTCTTGGCCTGCCACTTCTGGGCTTAACAAGAACTGTACCTGTGTTTTCCATTTCCTTACTATGTTCCTCACATTGGAAACTGATAGTTTAACTCTCTGAGACAACTTTTTGTATCCTTCCCCTGAACAACTATGTTGAATAATCTTGTTTTCAGATCATTTGAGAGTTGTTTTGAGGAGCCCATGATGCCACTCTTCATAGGAGATTCAAATAGGAGAACAAGTTGCAAGTGGCCACCTTAAATACCTTTTCTCATGATTGGATACACCTGCCTATGAAGTTCAAAGCTCAATGAGGTTGCAAAACCAATTTAGTGATTTAGTAAGTCAGTAAAAAGTAGTTAGGAGGGTTCAAATCAAGAAATTGATAAGGGTGGCCATACTTTTGCAGCGGTCAAATTTTGTTTAAATGCGGATTGCACATTTTCTGTTAGTACAATAAACCTCATTTCAATCCAGAAATATTACTGAGTCCATCAGTTATTAGATATATGAAACAGAAATAGCTGTTGCAAAAACCCAATTTGTTATAAAGAAAAAAGGTTAACATTAATAGGGGTGCCCAAACTTTTTCATATGACTGTAGTTAGTGATGAGTGAATAGTAAAATATTCCGGTTCGGATTATTAGTACTGAATACCTAGTACTATTCCAGTCTTTTTAACAATATAAAGTCCACGATGATCCAGCAAGCAAGTCCAAAAAGGATTTTTTTAAAAAAATTGAAAACTTTATTCTAAGTCATTAAAAAGGGCCATAATTTGGTCATGGCAATTCATGATACAGAGTACGCATTTCGAACAAAATAGTTCTTACTCCTTCTCTGAGGAGTAAGAACTATTTTGTTCGAAACACGTACTCTGTATCATGAATTGCCATGACCAAATTATGGCCCTTTTTAATGACTTAGAATAAAGTTTTCAATTTTTATAAAAAAGCCTTTTTGGACTTGCTTGCTGGATCATCGTGGACTTTATATTGTTAGCAAGACTGTCCGACTCTCCTGCATCCGTGCACACCTAGTGGTCTCCTAGGAACAGGTGAGCGGGATTCAACTTTCTATTTCTTGCATTTCTAGTACTATTCCAGTATTCGTTACGAATAACGAACCTAAGAATAATGGTCCCCGTATGCCGATATTGACTGGATCAGCTGACAGCCTAGTATGTATGGGAGCTTCTGCCAATTGATGGTTGGGGAAAATGTCGATGACTCGTGTCCGATTTCAGACAGATGATGACATTGCTGTCCCAGAGGTAAGCTGCCGGCCAATGTGTCTATCCTCTTTCTCATAGAAAAAACAAGAGCACTCAGCTGAACCGGTGCTCCTGTGTAGAGGAGAGTCAGCTGAGGTGGCTGTCAGGCTGAAAAGTTGTCTGACAGCGATCTATTGTGTATGACTGCTTAAAGAGAACACGTCAGTGTAATTTTACATGTCAAAGTAAAGGTATGGCTATAATGGCGCAGTTATCCAGATTGATAGATTTTTTAATGAAAAAATCTGCATTTGATATTATGGTTAATGTCAGACTCCAAGAAATGCCATCTATAGAATAATAATGGCCCCCCGAGGAAGCCCTACGTAAAACGCGCGCGTCGGGACCCAAGGTCATTATCCTCTTCTCCTTCCCTTTGCTCAGGTCAAAAATTGGTGAGTTATTTTGAACTCTTTGTGAGCACCTTCACTTGTGAAACCCATTTCCCTGACTCATACTGTGCACTTTAGATGTATGGTGCTGTGTCTAGACTGGTTGCAGGATCCATAGGTCACATGATGCGGCCAACCTATACTATAGGGTCACTTTTTTGATATCTGTACTGCACATGGTCTAATAACAAAAAAAAACTGGGATTACAATTGTTGCGGTACATTGTCTAAAGCGGGCTTTACACGCTACGAGATCGCTACAGCAATCTCGTTGGGGTCACGGATTTTGTGACGCACATCCGGCCGCTGTAGCGATCTCGTTGTGTGTGACTCCTAGGAGCGATTTTGGATCGTTGCAAAAATGTCCAAAATCGCTCCTCGTTGACATGGGGGTCCATTCTCAAATATTGCTGCTGTCGCGTGGGCGAAGTTGTTCCTCATCCCTGCGGCAGCACACATCGCTACGTGTGACACCGCAGGAACGAGGAACCTCTCCTTACCTGCCACACGCCAGCAATGAGGAAGGAAGGAGGTGGGCGGGATGTTCGTCCCGCTCATCTCCGCCCCTCCGCTTTGATTGGCCGGCCGCTTAGTGACGTCGTGGTGATGTTGCTGTGATGCCGAACGTCCCTCCCCCTTGAGCGAGGGATTGTTCGGCAGTCACAGCGACGCTGCCGACCAGGTAAGTGCGTGTGACGCTGCCGTAGCGATAATGTTCGCTACGGCAGCGATCACCAAATATCGGCATAACGATGGGAGCGGGTGCTATCACGCTCGCCATCACTAGCATCGGCTAACGATGTTGCAGCGTGTAAAGCCCGCTTAAGATGTGACCTTCTTCTATGCCTTATTTTGTTGATGTGAGAAGAGGGTTCTGATGTAAATGCTGCCTATCTTGCACTTTAGCTTCTCTATTTTTATATTTTGTATTGTAATTTTGTATATTATGTGATTCATAAAATTTGGAATATTTTTGAAAAAAATTTCCTGTGACTATCTGTCCTATTACTCAGTAGTTTTTTTCTAGGATTTATTATGGTGTAGTAAGCTTTAGATGCATAGGGCCAATACTGTGAGTAGTGTCTTTGGCTCCTGTCCCAGCTCCACCTGCCTCTGCTCTCTGTATCTGCCTCCTATTTGAAGTCCATGCCTGTGCCGTTCTCACCAGCGGTCTTCAGTAAAATAACGTTAGTGGCGTCGCATGTTCAGATTGATATCTCTGCTCAATAATGAGCTCAGATCTCAATCCACATCTGGTGCCATTTTATTGAAGACTCTCAGGAGATCAGTCTGCACAAGCACAGCCCGCAGTGAGGCAGGCGGAGGGACTGGGGCAAGAGCTGAAGACCCTACCCAGAGTCCCACCCCTATGCACCTACAGCTCAATACACCAAAACTTCAAATATTGATTAAAGAGTACCCGTCATGCAGATTTCTTCACTATGCTGATAAGTTCTCTTTAAAGGCCGCTTTACACACTGCGACATCGCTCAAGCGACCTCGTTGGGGTCACGGAATTTGTGACGCACATCCGGTCGCTTTAGCGATGTCTTTGAATGTGACACCTATGAGCGATTTTGAATCGTCGCAAAAATGGTCAAAATCGCTAATTGGTGACATGCCCCCCTATTCTCGAATATCGCTGCTGCTTGGTGTACTAAGTAGTTCGTCGCTCCTGCGGCAGCACACATCTCTATGTGTGACACCGCAGGAACGAGGAACCTCACCTTACCAGCAGCCGCCCGCAATGAGGGAGGAAGAAGGTGGGCGGGATGTTACGTCCCGCTCATCTCCGCCCCTCCGCTTCTATTGGATGGCGGTTCGGTGACGCTGAACGAACCGCCCCCTTAGAAAGGAGGCGGTTCACCGGTCAGATCGACATCGCTAGGCAGGTAAGTAGTGTGACGGGTCCGCGCGATGTTGTGCGCCACGGGCAGCGATTTGCCCGTGTCACACAACCGATGGGGGCGGGTACGCACGCTAGCGATATCGGTCACGATATTGCAGCGTGTAAAGCGGCCTTAAGTCGCTGCTAGATAAATATGGCAGTGGCTTACCTCTCCAAAAATGAGAAGAATATTTTTAAGAAGAAGGCAGAAGAAATCCAACTGCCCTATCCTTATCTATTGCTGACATCTGCTGTTGGGAGACAGTTGGGAGTCTCCACACACATTACATGGCTGGCAAGACCTTCTGAAAGCAGCAAATTGGCCATTATATATAATATGTATGCCCAGAAAAATTGTAGTTATATAATAAGGTTACTTAAGTGATAATAGATCCTTGCTTTTGTCTTTTCTTTTTCATTTTAATTAGATTGTCACCTCTGTGGTTGTAGATTTCACAGTAACTAAACTGGCGCAATAGTGACAGTACAATTATGACAATACTGATTTCATATATATATATATATATATATATATATATAATACAATAAATGATAACGATCTCGCAGTACTATGATAAAAGTGAAGTAACAACAGTACATACTGCAAATAACAATATCAATCACAATCAGTAGCATAATATAACAATAAATTACCATTTAAGTGACACATTAAAATGTGTCAATATTACTGTTTATATTTCTCATTTTTGGAGCTTATTTTACATAGAAGAAGAGAAGTTAAATTTAATTTTTAATTTACATTTTAAACCACCCTACTTTTGGTTGAGTTATCTTATCCTTGGCCACGTAACGAGCATGAATCATAAAGTGGTGCGCACAGAGCAAATGTTGGTGAATTAATAAAGCACACACTGTATACATCATTGTTTCAGCCAAAAATGCACTAGAGATATGTCCCAGCGAGCACGATAGTTATTGGCCAAGGATTATAATATAGTGTAAATATCTTACAGCAGTTGACTTCATCAGACTTATCGGCACAGTCGTGGTCACCATCGCAAACCCATTTCAATGCAATGCATCGTCCATCTCCACAACGATAACTCTGAGCAGGGTTACAGTCTGTGGAATTGGATGATAGAATTATTGGGCAATCATAAAATACATACTTGACATATATTACACCAGAAACCATAAACATACAGTATAATTAAACGTTTTCTTAATGTGAATCAGTCACCAGGTTTTTGTCATCTAATCTGTGAGTAGCATAATGCAGAGACAGTGTCATGGGTGTGTCACGATTGACAGACAGCCCTGTGGTATCCGGCTGCAGAAGGTCGCTGCATTTGGCTGCACAAACTGCTCCTTGATATTCTATTATTTCTTCCTTGGTGTGAATGGAGTTCTATGTATCGTCCCTGTTAGGGTTAACGCTTTCCCTTTTGGACCCTGGCTGTTCAGCTGCAAATCCTTATCTCCACTCCCTGTGTCTATATATACCTGCATTTCTGCTCGGTTTGTTGCCGGTGATAGAATTTACTCCTATGCTATTCAGATTGCAAGTAGTTGGCTTGAAATCTCCGATCGTAACACGTTGTTGTATGTTGTTGTCATTCTCCCAAAGTCATCTTGCATATAAGCTGTCCATTTGCATTCTCCTTTTTGTTTCCCTGTGTGTTCTTTAGGTTTTAGTGAAGTTGACTAGCGCTCATCCCCTCCAGTCACTTTCTAGGGCCAGCCAGAATGGGTCAGCTAGGGTCAACCAGGGCCTAGGTATCCTGATCGGCATAGAGGTGCGGAACCTATCTAGGGACGTCAGTGGAGGGTGGGGCCAGCAGTAGGTTTTACCAGGGGTCACCATCTTCCCCCTTCCCCAGAGATGGAGTTTTTCTCTCCACCTCCCCTTAGCATGACAGAGACCCTGATTCGAGTGATGTATCACTTACTGGGCTGTTTGCTGTAGTTTTTATAAAATCACTGTTTTATCAGCAGGAGATTATCACTATAGGACTCCATGTAGTCTTCCATATTCATGAGCTTTGTAAAACCCCACCCTCATCATTGACTGCTGGATATGATTGGTGTGGGTGGGGTTATACAAAACTAAGTTTTCAGAGAACTGGTTCATCTGCAGCTGGAAAAACAGGGATTTTATCAAACCTGCCGAAAGCAGGTCAGTAAGTGGAACATCGCTGGAATCAGGGTCTCTGTCTCTACATTAAGCTGCCTTCAGATGAGATGGCAAAAGCTGATGGCAGATTCTCTTTAAATTACTTAGCACTAAAAATAAAGATGAAACAAAAGAAGAAATGAAAAAGGAATATTGGGGAGTAAGTAAAATAATTTGTACCATATTCTGCCTTAGTTCCATAAGGAATGCATACATAAGGAATGGTAGGGGATAAGGGGCACTTTGCACACTACGACATCGCAGGTGCGATGTCGGTGGGGTCAAATTGAAAGTGACGCACATCCGGCATCGCAGGCGACATCGTAGTGTGTAAAGCTAGATGATACGATTAATGAGCGCAAAAGCGTCGTAATCGTATCATCGGTGCAGCGTCGGCGTAATCCATAATTACGCTTACCCGATGGTCCAATGTTGTTCCTCGCTCCTGCAGCGGCACACATCGCTGTGTATGAAGTAGCAGGAGCGAGGAACATCTCCTACCGGCGTCACCGCGGCTCCCGTAGGATATTGGCTGCCTGCCGTGTGATGTCGCAGTGATGCCGCACGACCCGCCCCCTTGATAAGGAGGCGGGTCGCCGGCCAGAGCGACGTCGGACGGCAGGTGAGTCCATGTGAAGCTGCCGTAGCGATAATTTTCGCTACGGCAGCTATCACAATGATATTGCAGCTGCGACGGGGGCGGGGACTATCGCGCTCGGCATCACAGCATTGGCTTGCGATATCACAGGGTGCAAAGTACCCCTAAGGGGGATTGTAACAACCAATTTATGTTCTAGTCCTATTTGATGGTGTTTAACAGCAAATACAAGAAATATTAATATATGTTATAAAATCCATTCACAATTGCACAAGATGTATTAGGAATGTGTTTACTGACCACAGTTCTGCTCGTCGCTCAGATCTCCGCAGTCGTCGTATCCGTCACACACAAAGCTGTGGTTAAGGCACTTTCCTGTGTTACAGCGGTAGAGATTTTCACTGCAATCTGGAAAAAAAGCAACATCTCAAGTGAACGTTTTAGTATTTATGTAATCTGCATTTCTTCAGCGTAAGGGTTTGTCTTAAATTTGCGGTAAAATATGGCTACTGCATAAAGACATGTACCAAAGAACAAATACACGACTGCAAAGAAGGGTCACATTCATTGAGTTAGAAATGCAATGAATCTGTCATATTCCCAGATGCTTCCAATGAAAACCTTAAGAGACACTACTGTGCCCTGTGTCAGTGGGTGGCTGGATAATAGGAAACATGTTGTAAGGTTATTTTTTTCTTATGCTGAACCCTCCAACTTGTAACCTACTATATACGTTTAACTCTCTAGATGTCGTGGTCAATTACGACCGCAGCAACCAGGGGATTTTAGGCAGAGGGGGCTCCCTCTCACACCCCATCGCCCCCCCCCCCATACTGAGATTGCAGGATGTCATTGGTTATTATTGCAACCGGTGGTCACACAATGACCTCAGTGTTTGTAAAGTAAGAAGGTGTGTTAGGCTCAGCTATAAGCGGGGTCTAACAGGCTTCATGTCAGAGCAAGGGCTGATGCAGACAAGGGTATAAATCGGATGTGTTCTGTCCAATTTTGGATTACAAAGTACACAGACAGCACATTCACCTATGGTTTTAATAGTGTTGTTCAGATGAATAATTTTATTTTCAGTCTGACAGTCCATGAGAAAAAAATCCAAAGCATGTGCTAATTTCTTGCGAGTCTCGAATTAGACTTTCTCATTCAAGTCTATGGGTCAGAACATCTGACTGATATCCCATTTTTACGGATACATTTCTATTATTAACCTAGGAAACTGTATTTAATCATGTACATTTTTTTTTAATGGAAAAGGAAGATCTGGTAAATCCACTTGTAAAATCCCAAAAATTCTTTACTGAAGATCCATTAACACATGCTCTGTCAGCGTGAACATCTCTTAAGGGTACTTTGCACGCTGCGACCACGCTAGCGATCTCGTTAGCGATGTGAAATTCTAGATCATAGGTAAAATAACCTATGTGCGATCTAAAAAGATTGCACTTGCGATCTAGAATTTCACAGCGCTAACGAGATCGCTAGCGAGGTCGCAGCGTGTAAAGTACCCTTTATTCATTTCCTGAGTCCAAATCTGTTTCAAAATACTTATCAAGCCTGTGGGTTCAAGATGCTCCTCACAGCCGTAGATGGATTCCTTAAAAGCTATAGGGTCTAAAATGAAGTCTCTAATTGGTGATTTCAGCTACTTTGTCAACTGAAGGGCTATAAAAATGTGACATGACATCCACAATCTATTCTTTCCAAATTTCCTCTCCAAAATACAAATAGAGCACTTCCTTCCCTCCTAATTCTGACCAGCCAATCACAGCACTTTAGAATAAAAGTGCTAAAAAAAAAAATCAATGTAACATGCTGCGATTCCTGCTGTATGAGACGGAACCAATTAGAGCAGTCAAATGGATGGCATGATCGTGCCGTTGCCTGTTTGTTAACCCCTTTTAGCGCCGATTGGCTGATCAATGGATACTGACCAATCAGCATTAAAAAAATCCAAGATCACCGCTCTGCACGCCATCTTTACCTCAGAGCTGACAAGTAGAGCAGTTGCATTCCCCCTGTGAGCTGCTGAGAGAAATTACTTGCTGGCTAGTGCGATCCTGCTGCGCTCCTGTGATCTGATCTTCTGTGCTGTCTGCGAGTCCGATCTATAATCACAGCAGCAGCAGTTCCCAAATCCCTGTTCCCATGTTCTAGTCAATTTGGCGTTCCGAACGTCAACTGGCGCTGCTTCCCTTCCGAGCCCTGCCGTGCGTCCAAATAGTAGTTTTCCACCACATATTGGGTATATGCGTCCTCAGGAGAAATTGCACAAATTGTATGGTCCATTTACTCCTTCCATTATCCTTGTTAAAATGCAAAATTTGGGACTCAAGTAACATTTTTGAGGGAAAAAGTAAAATTTTCATTTTTTTCCTTCCACGTTGTTGTAATTCCTGTAAAGCACCTGATGGGTTAATAAACTTATTGGATGTGGTTTTGAGTAGTAGGAGGGGTGCAATTTTTAGAATGGTGTCACTTTAATATATTTTCTGTCACCCAGGCCTCTCAAAGTCACTTCAAATGTGATGTGGTCCCTAACAAAATGGTTTTGTAAATTTTGTTAAGCGGGCTTTACACGCTACGACATCGCTAATGCGGAGTCGTTGGGGTCACGGAATTCGTGACGCACATCCGGCCGCATTAGCGATGCCGTTGCGTGTGACATTGATAAGCGATTTTGCATCGTTGCAAAAACGTGCAAAATCGCTAATCGGCGACACGGGGGTCCATTCTCAAATCTCGTTACTGCAGCAGTAACGAGGTTGTTCCTCGTTCCTGCGGCAGCACACATCGCTGCGTGTGACGCCGCAGGAACGAGGAAGCTCCCCTTACCTGCCTCCCGGCCGCTATGAGGAAGGAAGGAGGTGGGCGGGATGTTACGTCCCGCTCATCTCCGCCCCTCCGCTACTATTGGGCGGCGGTTCAGTGACGTTTCAGTGACATCGCTGTGACGCCACACGGACCGCCCCCTTAGAAAGGAGGCGGTTCGCCGGTCACAGCGACGTCGCCGGACAGGTAAGTATGTGTGACGGCTGTGGGTGATGTTGTGCGGCACGGGCAGTGATATGCCAGTGTCGCGCAACAGATGGGGGCGGGTACCCACACTAGCGATATCGGGACCGATATCGCAGTGTGTAAAGTAGCCTTAAGAAAAATGAGAAATTGTTGATAAAATTGTAAACCTTCTAATTGCCAAACCAAAAAAAATATATATTTTGTTGATGTAAAGTAGACATGTGGGAAATATTATTTACTAATTATTTTGTGTGACATAACTCTCTGGTTTAGGAGAATAAAAATGCAAACTTTGTAAATTGCGTAATTTTCAAAATTTTTGAAAATGTCCAATATTTTCACAAATAAACGCAAAAAAATATTGTATTAAATTTTCCACTATTATGAAGTACAATATGTCAAAATGTTCTTCAAATCAGATATTTTCATATATAAACTTGTGACTTTTAGGATCGCTACTTCCAATAGGTGGCGCTGTGCTAGAGTTTGTCTCCTTTACTGGAGAGACAATTTGCATATATAAACAGAAATTATTTGGACATACATTTATCACTGTCGCAAAGTACAATGTGTCACAAAAAAAACAATTTCAGAATCACTGGGATAGACAGAAATATTCCGCAGTTAGTATCTCATAAGGCTATGTTCACACATAATGTGCTCCAACGGGGCTTACGTCTGGAAAACAGGATTTGGATGTTTGTGCTGATGAGGCCATTGACTTTATTGATGCAGATAGTATAATTTTGTGTTCTGCTTGACACAAGGGCAAATGGTAATATTCATTTCTCAGTGATTTTTGGAAGTTATGTCCATTTACCAGTATGAGCAAGAATGACTTACTGCAATGTACCTCGTCGCTCCAGTCATCACAGTCATTGTATCCATTGCACGTCAACTTCTTGGCTATGCAGACTCCATTGCCGCACAGAAAGCTGTCATGTTCCCCGCACATTGCTAAAAAAGTGAAAAATTCAATAAAATGAAGGTAAACAGATATTATAATGTAGTGTTTTCTAATATTCACTAAGAAAGGCTTTGCTTAAAGGAGTTGTTCAGAATTTGACAAATAAGGTTGGATACGGTGCTGTTTTGGAAAAATCCAGCCATGTTTTTCCTAATCTTGGTTAATCCACTAAAGTTATTTAGGTTTATTTATCAAGATAAATGAGTCAGAATTCTGCCATAATTCGTGAAAAAACTGACTTTCATGACTTGGACCATATTTATTAGGTGTTTTAGACACTTTTTGCAACTTGCCCAAGAAGGGGACAATGAGCGTGGTGTTAGAAAAGGAGAAGCGGCATAACACAACACCGTTAGCCAAAAAATGTACCAAAGTTATGATGCACAATTCTGGCACAAAATAAGCCAAAAAGTTGGTGTACAATTAGTCACAGCATTCTTAAAGTGAATCTGTCAGGTCCAATAATGCTATTAACTTGCAGATATAGGGTTAAACTGCAGGTTACTAACGTTCTGACGGTGCCCGGCCACAGTGCTGAAAGTGCAGCACCCAGGAGAAGATTAACTTCATTTCTCCTGGAACCGCTGGCTTTCAGTCATGCAGGTGTGCCCGACCCGGAGTTATTACAGTCACTACTCACAGCACTGAGAGTGGCGGCTGTAAGCACACCCCGCAATAACTGACAACTCGCTGTGAAATACATAAGTACAGAACCAGGTGTCAGCCAGTGTTGGGGAGTGGTTATAGCTGCAGTAGTCAGTGCACCAAGCTCGCTTGCATGACTGAAAGCCGGCGGCTCCCAGGAGGAATAAAGTTAGTTTTCTCCTAGGGCCCACACTTTTATCTTCATAACTCAATCTGCAGATTAATCCATATGTGCATTTTAATATCGTTCTCGGACCTGAGAGTATCCCTTTAAAATTAGACCTATTTATCCAGAGTATGAGCCACTTATGTAATTTTTTTCTTTTTTTCTTTTTTAACACTGTTTAGTTTATGTTTTTCACGTCTAAAGCGGGCTTTACACGCTACGAGATCGCTATAGCGATCTCGTTGGGGGTCACAGATTTTGTGATGCACATCCGGCCGCTGTAGTGATGCCGTTGCGTCTGACACCTATGAGCGATTTTGCATCGTCGCAAAAACGTGAAAAATCGCTCATCGGCGACATGGGGGTCCATTCTCAAATATCGTTACTGCAGCAGTAACGAAGTTGTTCCTCGTTCCTGTGGCAGCACACATCGCTCTGTGTGACGCCGCAGGAACGAGGAAGCTCTCCTTACCTGCATCCCGGCCACAATGCGGAAGGAAGGAGGTGGGCGGGATGTTACGTCCCGCTCATCTCCGCCCCTCCGCTTCTATTGGGCGGTGGTTCAGTGATGCTGCTGTGACGTCGCTGTGACACTGAATGAACCGCCTCCTTAGAAAGGAGGCAGATCGCCGGTCACAGCGACGTCGCAAGTAAGGTATGTAGTGTGACGGGTCCAGGAGATGTTGTGCGACACGGGCAGCGAATTGCCCGTGTTGCACAACCTATGGGGGCGGGTGCGCACGCTAGCGATATCGGTACCGATATCGCAGTGTGTAAAGCAGCCTTAAGAATCAGACAATTTTGATAAATATTCCCCATTGGGTGTAACAAATATATAGGTAATCTTCTGTATTCCTAATTACAGGGCACATAGTGTATATTAGTCCTTGTAGATATATAAAGAAAGGCACTACTTCTTGTTTATCATTAAATGGCTCTACATGAAGAGTTACAGGAATTGATTCCTTTATAATGCTGGGGAAAGTCATATGTCATTGATAAAATAAAAAATAATAAGGACTGAAGAACATTTGTTCTTCAAATCAGCGTCAAGGGAAATCATGCAGAACTTTCCAAGGACTTTCAGAACCAAGGACTGTGAGAGGACGTCATCAAGGATATGTTGTTTATAGATACGAATTACAAGGTGTCTTCAGCAGCTCCAGATTTTTGCGGGAACATGAGAGCCATAAAGTCTGAGAATCCAACATCTCGGTTCTGATAATGGATAAGGCCGCTCATTCCCTATAACGTAGAGGCAGCTCTGTGTACAGACTATAACAGCAGAATCCATCATGTTTAGTCATTCTTCATTGCTGCTTTTCTTGGTGAATAAGATTTAAGGCTAGTATGCATAGACAATGGAAAGTAGTTAACATACCAACATTGCAACAATTCCATTAGAAATTCCAGACGTAAATACTCAGTGGGCTGGCTGTGACACTGGGGAGTAAATTAACTCTGATACTAAGAATCACTGAAAAGTTAAAGGTTTTGTTTTTTTAGTACTTAAAGGGGATGTCCATCTGTGTCACAAAACTCTGCAATCACTCTATGTGACTGCAGACTTGTGACTCCTCACATTGTGCGCTGCACGCGTTGTGAGGATTCTCCGATGCTGGCAGCGAGGCCAAGTGGTCATGTAACCATAAGTATGTAATGTATGTGATATGTATGTGTATGTGATAATGCATACTCCCCGTCACATTCTGACGAGACATCTACAGCCATTCTCTATTCACTTGTACTTAACAAAACCATGCACGTCTAGTTGACGTGTGGCCAGAAGTATACATCCTGGTCCCAGTGCGGTATCCCCACACGCCCCTTCTCCCAGGCCCTGGCGGGGTTACCGTTCTCCTCAACTGCCCAATGGTTCCACACTCTCCCCTCCTGCCCCGGAGTCTGCCGTGGCCTCCTCCTGTTTGCAAGTCACGCGCAGGCCTTCTGTCAGTGCCCGTAGGGTGGAAACAGCCACACCCCCTTTCTTAAAGGGTCAGCGTCCCATTACCCGGAAGCCATCTCGGAGGTCATCTATTACCTTAAAGTATTTAAGACTGCCTCACCTTACAGGAAGAGCCTGAACAACGTTGCCTACTAGTTAGCACGTTGCTACTTCTCAGGTCCCACTACGCTACGGTGTCCAGTAGTGCTTTCCTTGTCCTAGTGCTAGTTCCATTTTGCTAACCTGTGTCTCGACTTAAAGCTTGCTCACTACCACCACTTCCATGCCACCATCTCCGTGCTGCTAACTCCAAGTTGCCATCTCCGTGCTTCCACATCCGAACACACCAGCACCAGACATTAAGAGACTATTCTAGTCCATAAGAGCCGAGCTCCACTGGTTCCTGGCTTGCATGCATTTAAGCCCCCTGTGGCTGCGCCAGACAATCCTTGTATAGGGTTTTGCCACTGGTTGCTCCATCAGTGGAGTCTGGTGTACGGCCCAGTGGGGCCACTTCTGGATGTTCGCCACCCCTCGGCGACTGTAACACATATCACATACAGTTGGTACGAAAAGTATTCAGACCCTCTGAATTTTCGACTCTTTGTTTCAATGCAGCCATTTGGTAAATTCAAAAAAGTTCTTTTTTTGTCTCATTAATGTACACTCTGCAGCCCATCTTAACAGAAAAAAAACAAATGTAGACATTTTTGCAAATTTATTAAACAAGAAAACCTGAAATATCACATGGTCATAAGTATTCAGACCCTCTGCTCAGTATTGAGTAGAAGCACCCTTTTGCGCTAGTACAGCCATGAGTCTTCTTGGGAATGATGCAACAAGTTTGTCACACCTAGAGTTTGCTGTGCCAGTCAAAAATGGTCACAGAGTTGTTCTGAAGCCACTCCTTTGTTATTTTAGTTGCGTGCTTAGGGTCATTGTCTTGTTGGAAGGTGAACCTGTGACGCCCTGGCCAAAACCAGGTAGTCACAAAAAGGCCCTCGCATAACACCTTCCCTCACTAGGAAACACACAGCCAACCAGTAAACCCTAGTCACCCCCCCTTAGGGACAGACAGACACACCAGTTGGCGTGACCAGGCGGTTGGGACACGCCCACCCAGGGGTCCAGACAGCCCGGGGGCGGGAAAAGCAGCAGTTCAACACAGTTGGTCTTAGAGTTCAGTTTGGAGAGGAGTGTGGGCTGGAGTTAGGGGTAGCTCCAGCAGTCAAGCCCAAGTTGAGCGGTGCCAGGGCTAGGAGGCAGACGGTGGTCTCCGTCAACAGGAGACAGGAAGACGGCTCGGTGGAACCGAGGTGGACCAGGCCAGGGTTGTAGCCCGCCGGTACCGACACGGGGAACCGACCCGGAAACCGTAGCACAAAGGGGGGTACTCGGACCCTGAAGCCAGGAACCAGAAACAAGTGGAACTGGTAAATTAACCGATTGAGGCCAGGACTAGAGGTCCTGTCCCACCCAAAGTCCCTCATGGAGACAACAGCCCACCGATTAGGGATAAGAGGTCACCGCCAAGGCCCATAGATCCCATGGGCCAGAATCTGCGGGCACGGCTCCTTAGGCCACATCCAGCCGGGAGCGGACTCCTGAGATTTATACTGGGAAAGTCCACCTTACACAACGGTGCAGGAAAAGGATAGAGACCACCAGCCGGGTGGGGGATCCCGAACGCAACCGGCCGCGGCACCGGCCACCACCACCTTGGTTTACCAGAGACTTGTGTGTTTTACTAACAGTGAGTACACCAGCACCCCCTGTGGTCATCATTACCCCTGCACCAGAGCCATCGGGTCTAGGGGCCACCATCCCTGCCCACGGAGGGGTTAACATCTTGCTGCACAACATCTCCCCCGGGTGCCCCGTAACAGCAGCGATGGTGTCCCACCTCACCACACACCGTGGGCGGCGTCACAAACCTATTACGGCCTAGCCCGTACATCTACGTCCTCCATTTTATTCGGCATGTCCGCGAGACCCCCGGGTCCAGAGACCCTCGAGCCACCACCCCTGAAGACCCAGATCCGATCAGCGTCGGCTGCTAGCACGGGGGCGGCACAAACCTTTGCCCAAGTCTGAGGTCCAGAGCACTCTCGAAGAGGTTTACTTCCAGGATATCTCTGCACTTGGCCGCATTCATCTTTCCTTCAATTGCAACCAGTCGTCCTGTCCCTGCAGCTGAAAAACACCCCCATAGCGTGATGCTGCCACCACCATGTTTCACTGTTGGGATTGTATTGGGCAGGTGATGAGCAGTGCCTGGTTTTCTCCACACATACTGCTTAGACTTATCTTCAAAAAGTTCTATCTTCATCTCATCAGACCAGAGAATCCTATTTCTCATAATCTGGGAGTCCTTCATGTGTTTTTTGCAAACTCTATGCGGGCTTTCATATGTCTTGCAGAGGAGAGGCTTCCGTCGGGTCACTCTGCCATAAAGGCCCGACTGGTGGAAAGTTGCAGTGATAGTTGACTTTGTGGAACTTTCTCCCATCTCCCTACTGCATCTCTGGAGCTCAGCCACAGTGATCTGGGGTTCTTCTTTACCTCTCTCACCAAGGCTCTTTCCCCACAATTGCTCACTTTGGCTGGACGGCCAGGTCTAGGAAGAGTTCTGGTAGTCCCAAACTTTTTCCATTTAAGGATTATGGAGGCCACTGTGCCCTTGAGTAGTGCAGAAATTATTTTGTAACCTTGGCCAGATCTGTGCCTTGCCACAATTCTGTCTCTGAGCTCCTTGGGCAGTTCCTTTGTCCTCATGATTCTTATTTGGTCTGACATGCACTGTGAGCTGTGAGGTCTTATATAGACAGGTGTGCGCCTTTCCAGAGCAAGTCCTATCAGTTTAATTAAACACAGCTGGGCTCCAATGAAGAAGTAGAACCATCTCAAGGAAGATCACAAGGAAATGTACAGCATGTGACTTACATATGAGTGTCTGAGGAAAGGGTCTGAATACTTATGACCATGTGATATTTCCGTTTTTCTTGTTTAATAAATTTCCCAAAATTTCTACATTTCTGTTTTTTTCTGTCAAGATGGGGGATGGGGTGCAGAGTGTACATTAATGAGAAAAAAATGAACTTTTTTGAATTTACCAAATGGCTGCAATGAAACAAAGAGTGAAAAATGTAAAAGGGTCTGAATACTTTCTGTACCCACTGTACTTGCAGTCATACAACCACTCGTTCTCGCCACCAACACCGAAGAATCCTCACAGCGCGTGAAACCCACAATAAGTGACTCCAGACTTTCATAAAAACCCTGAACAACCCCTTTAAATACATGTATTTTGGGCTAAAAAAATCATTTTTGCCATTGAGTTTCTAAAAAAAATTACCATTTGTCTTCTATAGCCTTTGTTTCACTATCTATTGCAAGCTGCAGAGTGAGTTAACTGAGAACCCCTCAGTGAGCTCTTTCTGAACAATTTCCTGGAAGGTTTGAAACTCTTCTTTTATGAACTTCTATCAGCTGATTTAGGACTAAAGACCATATGAGAGTTGAATGTGTAGGGAAACAAAGAGCTTGTAAAAGACTAACAAAAGACAAACAATGTAATAGTTTTAATGAAACCCAATTGTAAAAATAATTTTTAGCTCTAAATATATGCATTTCATTAAAAAGAAAATAAAAGTGCTCCCAAATATGAACAAGCCCTTGGGTACTATGCTCAAAATGCAGAACACATCAGATTTAGTCAACCAAGTTAACTGGTCATCATTTGTTTTTGTAAAGACACTTTTATTTTTGTCTAGTGCAGTTTGTTTCCATTTCTTGTGGCAAATTATTCAGAATGGAGTGCGTGGTTCATAAATATTAAAGGGAACCTGTCACCTAGAATATGTGTTCTGACCTATCAGCAGACGCATGTGTGCCCTAATTACACCTCCCTACCCTTCCCTGTGTTATCAAATTGTGTAATATAAAAGTAATAAAAAAGTTTTATTTACCTTCATATTTCCTATGTAAATTAGAGAGCCGCTGGCCACATGGGCGGCGCCTTGCCCTATGGACGTTTGCATACTTTCCGTGGTATCACGCCCCTGTGGGCGTGATACCATGGAGTCACAGGAGCGACGTCCCTGTCACTCATTCTATCCTGCGCGCATTGTGGCAGGCTTCTTTTCCGTGTGTTCACTCGCCGGCTTAAGACGCAGTGCGCGTCTGAAACTGACAAGGAGAACCCGGAAGAGAAGCCTGCCGCAATGGTAAGTATAAACGTGCGCAGGATAGAATGAGCGACGGGGACGTCGCTCATGTGACTCCATGGTATCACGCCCACAGGGGTGTGATACCACGGAAAGTATGCAGGCGTCCATAAGGCAAGGTGCCGCCCATGTGGCCAGCGGCTCTCTAATTTACAGAGGAAATATGAAGGTAATAAAACGTTTTTTATTACTTTCATATTATACAATTTTACAACACAAGAATGGGTAGGGAGGTGTAATTAGGGCACACATGCGTCTGCTGATAGGTCAGAACGCACATTCTAGGTGACAGGTTCCCTTTAAGGAATGTAAGAAAAATGGTCTTTAATTTTGTTTTTAACCTTTTTTTGCAACTTTTTCATTCAAATAATTGCATATTTCACGAAGTAGTAAAAAAAATATAATCACTGAGGTGAGGGGGAAAGGAGGAGCGACTGAAGGACATGCGCAACAAAACGTTTGCTTTCAAAAAGTAAATGTAAATGATGAATCAGGTGTAAACATTTGGAAAATTGTGTCCTTACGGTGACACAAAGCTGATTGGCCGCTGGGCTCGCCATGGCCCCGCCCCTCCACACGGATTGGCCTCTCGCCCCGGCTCTCTGCAGGCCCCGCCCCCCTCACGCAATGCACGCTCGCTCTGGCCTAACTGACACGGAGCTCCGACTCCCAGGTGAGTACACACACACACATCAGATCACACTCACTCTCACACACACCTCACACATCACATCCACACACTGACAACATCCTGGGATATCGCTTGCTTCTACACCGGCTCCGTCACGATCCCAGCAGCGCCAGACATAACCTTGCAATGCTGGGATCTTGACGGAGGCCGTGAACGCTGGTAACCATTATACACATCGGGTAACTAAGGTCCCTTGGTTACCCGATGTGTATCATAGTTACCAGCGTACACCGGCTCCTGGTACACATGTGCAGGGAGCCGGCATTATACTCCTCTCCCCCCAGGACTACTCCTCCTATTACAGTCCTCCTATTATACTCCTCTCTGAGTATAATAGGAGAACTATTATAGCATGGGGGATGTAGCACGATGGGGGGTGCGCAGCATGGGGGATGTAGCACGATGGGGTGCGCAGCATGGGGGATGTAGCATGATGGGGAGTGCGCAGCATGGGGGATGTAGCACGATGGGGAGTGCGCAGCATGGGGGATGTAGCACGATGGGGAGTGCGCAGCATGGGGGATGTAGCACGATGGGGGGTGCGCAGCATGGGGGATGTAGCACGATGGGGAGTGCGCAGCATGGGGGATGTAGCACGATGGGGAGTGCGCAGCATGGGGGATGTAGCACGATGGGGAGTGCGCAGCATGGCGGATGGAGCACGATGGGGGGTGCGCAGCATGGGGGAAGTAGCACGATGGGGGGTGCGCAGCATGGGGGATGGAGCATGATGGGGAGTGCGCAGCATGGAGGATGGAGCACGATGGGGAGTGCGCAGCATGGAGGATGGAGCACGATGGGGAGTGCGCAGCATGGGGGATGGAGCATGATGGGGGGTGCGCAGCATGGGGGATGGAGCACGATGGGGAATGCGCAGCATAGGGGATGGGGCACGATGGGGGGTGCGCAGCATGGGGGATGGAGCATGATGGGAGGTGCACACCTCGCCCCAACACACACACACACACACAGGGAACCACAAACACCGCCATACACAGACACCCACACACACAGACAACGCTGCACACACACAACACCCAACACACAAACACCGCGGCATACATAAATATACGCACATACCGCACAACACACACATTGCACAAAACATACCTCCCCCCAAAACACACCACACCCACACAAACCGCGCAACACACACACACACACAACGCAACAGACACACAGCGCTCCACAAACAACGCAACACACATACAACACCGCTTTCACCCCCCGCCACACCCAGACAACACCCAGAACATGTACAGCGCCCTACACAAACACTTGGTAACTACACACAACAACATCTATATCTATATCTATAACAAAAATCATACATGAACTACACAATATGTAAATTCTAGAATACCCGATGCGTAGAATCGGGCCACCTTCTAGTTTATTAATATCAATATTGAGTCCTGATGTTGATTTTTTTTGTCATAAGTTATTTCGAACACTCAGGATTTGAAGCAGAAAAATCTACTGAAAATTCTGATGCATTGGTAGGAAAACACTGTACAATAAGCACTTGTTCTTTACAGTATATATACAGCTCTGGCAAAAATTAAGAGACCACTGCAAAATGGTCAGTTTTTCTGATTTTTCTCTTTATAGGTATATTTTTTGAGTAAAATGTAAATTGTTCTATAAACTACTGACAACGTCTCTGAATTTCCAAGCAATACATTTTGTATTTATTTTCTGAAAATGAGAAAAGGTCAAAATAACAAAAAATGCATTGCTTTCATACCTCAAATAATGCAAAGAAATCAAGTTCCTTCACCCACACATTGATTGACCTACCTGTGTGGCATGGTGCATTGTCCTGCTGGAAAAAACAGTCCTCAGAGTTGGGGAACATTACCTGAGCAGAAAGAAGCAACTGTTTTTCCAGGATAACCTTGTATGCGGCTTCATTCATACGTCCTTCATAAACTTTAACCTGCCCAATTCCAACCTTGCTAAATCACCCCCAAATAATCACCGATTTTCCACCAAATTTCACAGTGAGTGCAGGACACTGTGGCTTGTACGCCTCTCCAGGTCTCCGTCTAACCATTAGACGACCAGGTGTTGGGCAAAGCTGAAAAGGACAATGCGCCATGCCACACAGCTAAGTCAATCAATGTGTGGATGAAGGACCACCATATCAAAACCCTGTCATGGCCAGCCCAATCTCCAGACCTGAACCCCATTGAAAGCCTTTGGACTGTAATCAAGAGGAAGATGGATAGTTACAAGCCATCAAACAAAAAACTGGTTACATTTTTGCACCAGTAGTAGCATAAGGTCTCCCAAAAGCAGTGTGAAAGACTGGTGGAAAGCAGCCAAGACGCATGAAAGCTGGGATTAAAAATCATGGTTATTCCATGAAATATTGATTTCTGAACCCTTCCTGAGGTAAAACATTATTAGCATTGTTGTTTCTAAATGATTATGAACTTGTTTTCTTTGCATTATTTGAGGTGTGAAAGCAATGCATTGTTTTGTTATCATGACCATTTCTCATTCACAATAAATAAAAAAATGTATTGCTTGGAAATTCGGAGACGTTGTCAGTAGTTTATAGAATAAAAGAACAGTTTACATTTTACTAAAAAATATACCTATAGAGAGAAAACTCAAAAAAACTGAAAATATTATAGTGGTCTCTTAATTTTTGTCAGAGCTGCACACACACACACACACACACACACACACACACGTGTATGTATGTGTATATATATATATATATATATATATATATACACATATATATATATATATATATATATATATATATATATATATATATCTATAGATAGATAGATAGATACACATGTTTTATATATATATATATATATATATATATATATATATACAGTCATATGAAAAAGTTTTGGCACCCCTATTAATGTTAACCTTTTTTCTTTATAACAATTTGGGTTTTTGCAACAGCTATTTCAGTTTCATATATCTAATAAATGATGGACTCAGTAATATTTCTGGACTGAAATGAGGTTTATTGTACTAACAGAAAATGTGCAATCCGCAGTTAAACAAAATTTGACCGGTGCAAAATTATGGGCACCCTTATCAATTTCTTCATTTGAACACTCCTAACTACTTTTTACTGACTTACTGAAGCACTAAATTGGTTTTGTAACCTCATTGAGCTTTGAACTTCATAGGCAGGTGTATCCAATCATGAGAAAAGGTATTTAAGATGGCCACTTGCAAGTAGTTCTCCTATTTGTATCTCCTATGAAGAGTGGCATCATGGGCTCCTCAAAACAACTCCAAATGATCTGAAAACAAAGATTATTCAACATAGTTGTTCAGGGGAAGGATGCAAAAAGTTGTCTCAGAGATTTAAACTGTCAGTTTCCACTGTGAGGAACATAGTAAGGAAATGGAAGAACACGGGTACAGTTCTTGTTAAGCCCAGAAGTGGCAGGCCAAGAAAAATATCAGAAAGGCAGAGAAGAATAATAGTGAGAACAGTCAAGGAAAATCCACAGACCATCTCCAAAGACCTGCAGCATCATCTTCCTGCAGATGGTGTCAATGTGCATCGGTCAACAATACAGCGCACGGTGCACAAGGAGAAGCTGGATGGGAGAGTGATGCGAAAGAAGCCGTTGGTGCAAGCACGCCACAAACAGAGTCGCCTGAGGTATGCAAAAGCACATTTGGACAAGCCAGTTACATTTTGGAAGAAGGTCCTGTGGACTGATGAAACAAAGATTGAGTTGTTTGGTCATACAAAAAGGCGTTATGTCTGGAGGCAATAAAACACGGCATTCCAAGAAAAGCACTTGCTACCCACAGTAAAATTTGGTGGAGGTTCCATCATGATTTGGGGCTGTGTAGCTAATGCCGGCACTGGGAATCTTGTTAAAGTTGAGGGTCGCATGGATTCAACTCAGTATCAGCAGATTCTTGACAATAATGTGCAAGAATCAGTGACGAAGTTGAAGTTACACAGGGGATGGATATTTCAGCAAGACAATGATCCAAAACACCGCTCCAAATCTACTCAGGCATTCATGCAGAGGAACAATTACAATGTTCTGGAATGGCCATCCCAGTCCCCAGACCTGAATATCATTGAAAATCTGTGGGATGATTTGAAGCGTGCTGTCCATGCTCGGCGACCATCAAACTTAACTGAACTGGAATTGTTTTGTAAACAGGAATGGTCAAATATACCTTCATCCAGGATCCAGGAACTCATTAAAAGCTACAGGAAGCGACTAGAGGCTGTTATTTTTGCAAAAGGAGGATCTACAAAATATTAATGTCACTTTTATGTTGAGGTGCCCATACTTTTGCACCGGTCAAATTTTGTTTAAATGTGGATTGTACATTTTCTGTTAGTACAATAAACCTCATTTCAATCCAGAAATATTACTCAGTCCATCAGTTATTAGATATATGAAACTGAAATAGCTGTTGCAAGAACCCAAATTGTTCTAAAGAAAAAAGGTTAACATTAATAGGGGTGCCCAAACTTTTTCATATGACTGTATATATTCAGAAAATTGACAAGCTTCAGATATGATACTGCTCTAAATCTGCATGGAAAAAAATAAGCAGTGTGTGTCTGCGGCTTCAGAAATCTCATTCACTTTGCTGGCTCAATGCTGTATTTTATGCGGCAAAAATGCGACATGTGAACATAGCCATATGTGATGGAAAAAAGAAGAAATCTGAAATAAGTCTAGAAAACTCTGGCAAAAGAAATTTTGAGTTTCTCTTTGCAAAACTATTTACTCAAGAGATTTCCTCAGTTGTACAGTTAAATTGTAAACAAATACATAGAACAGACCTGGGCAAGGGGCGGCCCGCGGGCCACATCCGGCCCGCCTACTCTCTGTGACCGGCCCGCCTGGCTCCAGGCGTCCTTGCTGGCCGGTCACTGATGAGGGCAATCTGACCTGTTGTCCGGAGCTCCAGGCTCCGGGCGGCCCGTGGTCAGATTGCCCTCATCACACGCTGCGTGCCGGCAAGGAACAGAGGACAGATACTGCAGCACCGCACAGTGCAGCAGCGGAACGCAGGAATCTGTCCTCTGTTTCCTGCCGGCACTTTCTCTGTGACACACACGCGCGCGCCCTGATGTCGTCAGTATGGCGCGCGTGTGTGTCATTTGAAAAGTTCCCGCCCTGGCAGGAGAAGATGCAGCAGCCGGAGCCCGTACGGAGAGAGGAAGCAGCTCAGCGGGGAGCCGTACAAGAGAAGAAGGATGTCAGCGGGAGCCCGTACGGAGGTGCCTGAGGAGGGAAAGGTGAGTGGCGACTAGTAACCTGAGGGGACAATGGGGGGAGTGGAGGGGAGGGGGGGGTAACTGGTGAGTAATATTTGGGTGTAGTGATGTAGTATATGGCAATGTAGTTTTACAGGTGTAGTATATAGGGGTCTAGTGATGTATATGTGGATGTAGTGATGTATATTACAAGTGTATATAGGGGTGTAGTGATGTATATTACAGGTGTATATAGGGGTGTAGTGATGTATATTACAGGTATATATAGGGGTGTAGTGATGTATATTACAAGTGTATATAGGGGTGTAGTGATGTATATTACAGGTGTATATAGGGGTGTAGTGATGTATATTACAGGTGTATATGGGGGTGTAGTGATGTATATTACAGGTGTATATGGGGGTGTAGTGATGTATATTACAGGTGTATATGGGGGTGTAGTGATGTATATTACAGGTGTATATGGGGGTGTAGTGATGTATATTACAGGTGTATATGGGGGGTGTAGTGATGTAGTATATGGGGATTGTTTGTGTATATATGTATATAGCGTGTGCGTATGTATGTGTGCGTGCGTGCAGAGAGAAAAGATCGTAACTGCGAGTGGTACTGGAGTTACATCGGGTACCACGTGCTCTCTCTCCGCCCCCTGTAGCGCCATACCGCCATTACAGGGCCTGATTGCGTTTCTCCGGTACCTGTTTGCATACATGTGACAGGTACCGGAGAAAACACGAGTCTGTGAAATAAAAAGATTTTCCATATTTACCTGCTTTCTTCAGCTCTGCTGCCTCCCGCTCCTGACCACCGCTCATTCATTGATTATTCACCGCACTCAGGACCTGGAAGCCGGAGCATCGCGATGACAGCATTGGGCACAGCACCGTTGAGGACATCACCGCAGGGACAGGTGAGTATTCTGCAAGCACAGTGACCTCCAGGAGGTCATCAGAGTTTCCAATGAACTTTGATGACCATCCTGCGACACCCACGCTACAGCTTCATGGGTTCATCAGAGTTCATTGGGAACTGTGATGAGTCCCCGAGATGCTCCGGCTTCCAGGTTCTCAACATACACACACACCTGTATACTCACCCAGCGATGCGGTCCCCAGCGCTGTCCCTGCTTCCAGCTGCTCACTGCAGTGAATATTCAGTGAGTATAATTACCAGCGATAAGGAGTGGGAGGCAGCAGAGCCAGAGACAGCAGAGCCAGAGACAGCAGTGCTGGAGAGAGGTAAATATAGAAAATCTTTTTATTAAAAAGACCCGTGTTTTCTCTGGTATTTGTCACACTGATGTCACATGGATCACATCAGTGTGCGATCCGTGTGACACCCGTGCTGCCAGAGAAAAAAAGAACATGTGTGCGTGTGTGCGTGCAGGGCCACGAGGGGTCACACAGTCCGTAACTTACTGTTTGTATATGAAGGGATAGTATATATGCTATATACAGTATTGGGTAAAACTGAGTTAATTATATTAGTCCGGCCCTCTAAAACCATCCCAATTTCTCATGCGGCCCCATGGGAAAATTAATTGCCCACCCCTGACATAGAAGATACTCGGGCGCAATACTTCATTGACCACACGTGTCAAGAACGGCCTGTGTGACGTACCCAACTGAGAAAAAGCTCCTTAAAAATTAAAACATTTTTTTAATATAAAGACTATGTCCACATGTCAAGTATAGTGGAATCCTTTTCAATATATAATAGATTAGTTTTGATCTTTTTAACAAACATGTTCCAAAATGATGAATTCTAATAATGATTTGAAGGCTTGGCACAATCTGCTTTGGAGCAAAATAAGTGTTTATAAGGAATTCTAATAGGGCAATGTTGTCTGAATAGTCATCTGCCAGATGTAATAAAAAGCATGAAAACATTAGCAGGAAAATGGCAGAACAGGAGGAGGAGTCGCTCTCAAAAGTAACAGAACTTGGCAAAACCATTTGCTCCCTGAGGTCATTAATTCTTCACAGTTTTAAATAGTAAACTTGATATGATCGCTAAGGGCATCTGCAGAATGAAATCTGGATGTTTAAAATCTCAAAACATGTGAAAAACAAAGGGAAAATCTGGCTCTCCAATGTGCAACTGTCTGTACTGGCTGGAGGCCATGGTGTGGGCTTCACTTTTCTTGTTGTCAATCTGGGAATCAAACTGCCATTTTCTGGGCCACATTTGGCCGGGGTCACACGAGCGAATAAAATAATCGGTCATATTCTCATCCAGAAAATTAGGACAAATATTTTTTCAATCGTCAGCCCTGCGCAGTCCGTGTGCTGTTTGCATGCAATCCATATTTTAATTAGCAGTTACCCTGTTTCCCAAAAAATAAGACCTACCAAGAAGCCCTAGTTGGATTTTTGGGCTTTTTTGAGTATGCTGAAAATATAAGCCCTACTTCAAAAATAAGCCCTAGTTATGGTTCCATAAGGAAGTGTCCAAGCTGCTAAAAAAGGTAAAGCACACAGCAAGACTCTTCATCAAACAAAGCAGGCACCCCCAAAAGAAAGTAGACAGCCTCCAACAAAAAAAAATAAATCGCACTTCCCAGACCCCAAACAATTATAGTGGCAATTGCTGATGGTGGATGGGCTCTCACACAGAGATCTGTGTTGCTGTGAGGTCCCTCACCGTTACAGCTGCATTGCACTACATTTCTTACACACAGATTGAGTACCAGTATCACTCCTGCTTCCAGTAATCAGGGGGAGCCAATCGCTGTAGTACTAAAGGGGACCTGAAAGCGACACAGTTTGTATGTGAGAGCCCATTCACTTGCCAACTCTAATAATTTTGGGTCTATAAAGTGCGATTCTTTTAGGGGGTGTCTGCTTTCTTTTGGGGGTAAAGTTAGCAGTACATAGAGAATAGTAAAGTTAAGCAGGTCATTTAAACCTTTCTAAATATGCACCCACCACTATCGGACTGGTTTTGCACAATAATAATGGCAAATCAGAAAAGAAAATGTGCATCTGAGCCACAAGTAGGATTAATACAAAATAATGATGTTCCAGAATCTGATGACAAGATTATATTTGAATAAATGTTAATTAATTTGTGCAAAAATAAATGTGGATTGTTGTTCATGGGAAAATATAAGACATTCCCTGTAAATAAGCCATAGCACATATTTCGGAGCAAAAAATATTATAAATCCCTGTCTTTTGTTCAGGGGGAAAACGGATATTAATCATTTAAAAGACCATTTGCAGTGTCCTATGCTACAGACTTGTAATTTATCTGTAAAAAAATCGGATGCCATACTGATGATCTGAATGGCATCCAATCATGACAACATGATTAAGAACAGTTAACCTGTTTGAAACGCGTAGACAGACATCTGGTCTGCCCCTAACTGTTATCATGGTTTTTCTATGTGTACCGCCCCGGGGCTTGGCCGGCTGCTGAGCCGCTCGGATCTGTGCTCGTCGGTGGGTGGCTCGAGCTCCTCACGGACCCAGGGGTCACGTCGCTCTGAAAGGGGCTTGGCGCTACACGTAGGGACTTCGGTGGGGAGGTCCATGGCCGGAGCCGTGGTTGTTTGTAGGGGATTTGAGTTCGAGACGCCACCCACGGGTTGTGGTGAATGGTTGGACACCACCGCTGCCGTTGACTAGGCTCCCGGGGGCGGTGTTGCACAGCTTAGTGTTGACCCCTCCGTGGGTAGGGGGGATGATGGTCCCGGGGGCCCGAGGGAGGTGCTGAGGCGTGGGTATGGATGCGTGTAGGCATGTCGGTGCGGCGGGGTGCGCGGCCCGAAGGCACTGTTGTACTCATTATTACAAACACGCTGGAGTCTCTGGTAAACCAAACAAGATGGTGGATGGTGCCCGCAGCCGGCTGCGCTTTTCCCCTTTTTAGGTTGGTGGTTTCCGCCTTTCTCCTGCACCTCACTTTTGTAGAAATGATGACTCCTATGCCTGAGCAATGGTAGTCCGCTCCCCAGCCTGGTGTGTGCCGGGAGAGCCCTTTTTGCCCGCAGACGTTGGCCAGTCGGGTCTCTATGCCTGGGCGGTGGCTTTCTACCCTTGTGGTTGGGCTGTTGTTTTCAGTCGGGTCTTAGGTGGGAAAGGGCCTAAAGTCCAGTCCTCAATCAGTTGTTTTGACTCAGCCCAGTTTTTTCTGGGCCTCATACTGGGTCTGAGTACCCCCCCTGGTCCTCCGGTTTCCAATCGGTTCCCCGGTTTGGTACCGGCGGGCCACCACCCGTCCCCGATCCTTACAGTTCCACCGGCTGTAATCCCAGCTCCTGCAGGCAGCCACCACCATCTGCCTCCTTGCCAGAGGTGACTGGGCTCCAACCCAGACACCTGGTGTAGACTATGGCAGACCTGGACACAGGTCTGCCCTTGAACTTCACTCCACTCCACTGTCAAGACTAAACTCACTGTTTTTCCTGCCTCAGGGCCTGTGAACTCCTCGGTGGGCGTGGCCAACCACCTGGCTCCGCCCCCTGGTGTGAACATCAAATGACAACCTGGCTAGTTCAGGGCGTCACATATGTGTCGCGCCCAGGGATATGGGGTACTCGGTCCCAGGGGATATCTCTCTTGGGAATGTCATGGTGGTGGCCGTTGCCCGGTTCCGTGCCCTGGGCCTTTTTTGAAATGGGGTGTATTTACAGGAGATTTAGCTTAATGTTCAGACGTGACGCCACTTGCGGTGTTGCGGCTATATATGTGGAGCCGCTGCTGCAGAATGTCACTATTGGGGCTAGTGGTAATTGCAGTCTGGAAGGTAGGCCCTCCGCAAGCAGGGCCGTGCCCCAGAGGATGGGTGATGTGATGGGCGTCTGAAGAAGGTAGTCCACACAGAGGTATAGTGCAACTGGTTTTTACTCACTGCTGGTAGGTGGTAACAGGTTACCCGAGGCCAGATGGTTTCACCTTTAGGTCCCCTTCATCCCAGTGCCAGTGTAGTAATCTGGTACCTTCTTCCCCTGCACCCGTGTCTAGTAAATGGATCCCTGTGGCGTAGAGCAACTGGGGGTTCCCGTCTGGTGGTTTGTCCACTTCTGCCCGCCTGACGGTAGCGTGAACCCTGTGGGGTTGGAGTCTCTGGTCCTGTCCCTGGTTCTTCCCTTGCTACTGAATCTTCAGATTCTTAGGGTCAGCGAGGTCCTTGATGGTCCCCTTGCTGTGCAGGTGTTATTAAGCCTGCCTGGAGCTTCTGCTTGTCCTAGGGTCCTGTACCCCGTCAGTGCGTAGTTCCGGAAGTACTCCACCGGCAACTACTCTCCTACTTGAGTCACAACGTCACTTTGATTCCACCTTCACTCCTCGCCTGTCTGACACTTGTCTGACTACTCTCCACAGTCTGCCCCTCCCACCTGGTCAACTAGTGGACTGGTCTGGCTCCACCTCTAGGAAGCCATCCATTGGTCCGACCCTAGCTATGTACCATTGTATGGGGTATTGTTGGGGATAAACTGGGATTACCTGGGGTTTTGGTGTTACCGGCACTGGTCTCCCGGTCCCTTGGGGGTAGGCCCTGCATCCTTGTGGGGATGCAAAACCTTGTAGCACCCTGATGGGTTCAGAGGCGCTACATATGTTTTTAAAAAATTTTTGAATAAAGCCATGTTTTAACTTATGAAGCGGTTGCTGGATTTACCTCCGATTTGACTCAAATAATGTATTTGCCTCAACAAGAGCAATTTCTGGTCTGGAATTTGGCTGATAATGGAAAGATATGTGACCAGACGTAACCATCACCAGCCTCCAGTAAATAATGCTGCCAAAGAAGTGTTATTGGAAGCTGGTGATGGACAGCTCTGATCACATTCCCGTCCAAGAACGTCCATGTTCCGGAGAAAACTCACACATTGTGGACACATTGTGAGATGACAGCACATTGGAAATTAGGAGACCAGTGCTGTGGTTAATACATTATATGAATAACTGCAACACATACAGTACAGACCAAAAGTTTGGACACACCTTCTCATCTCTAGAACAACTATTAAGAGGAGACTTTGTGCAGCAGGCCTTCATGGTAAAATAGCTGCTAGGAAACCACTGCTAAGGACAGGAAACAAGCAGAAGAGACTTGTTTGGGGTAAAGAACACAAGGAATGGACATTAGACCAGTGGAAATCTGTGCTTTGGTCTGATGAGTTCAAATTTGAGATCTTTGGATCCCACCACCGTGTCTTTGTAGAAAAGGTGAACGGATGGACTCTACATTGGTTCCCACCGTGAAGCATGGAGGAGGAGGTGTGATGTTGTGGGGGTGCTTTGCTGGTGACACTGTTGGGGATTTATTCAAAATTGAAGGCATACAGAACCAGCATGCCTACCACAGCATCTTGCAGCGGCGTGCTATTCAATCCGGTTTGCGTTTAGTTGGACCATCATTTATTTTTCAACAGGACAATGACCCCAAACACACCTCCAGGCTGTGTAAGGGCTATTTGACTAAGAAGGAGAGTGATGGGGAGCTAAGCCAGATGATCTGGCCCCCACTGTCACCAGACCTGAACCCAATCAAGATGGTTTGGGGTGAGCTGGACCGCAGAGTGAAGGCAAAAGGGTCAACAAGTGCTAAGTATCTCTGGGAACTCCTTCAAGACTGTTGGAAAACCATTTCCGGTGACTACTTCTTGAAGCTCATTAAGAGAATGCCAAGAGTGTGCAAAGTAGTAATCAAAGCAAAAGGTTTCTACTTTGAAGAACCTAGAATATAAGACATATTTTCAGTTATTTCACACTTTTTTAAGTATTTCATTCCACATGTTTTAATACATAGTTTTGATGCCTTCAATGTGAATCTACAATTTTCAGAGTCCTGAAAATAAAGAAAACTCTTTGAATGAGAAGGTGTGTCCAAACCTTTGGTCTGTACTGTATATCCCATAATAGCCCTGAACAGAAGCAATACAAATAAGAAATCAGACAACCGAGTCTGAAAAAAAGCTGTGTGACAACCCTTGGCAGCTGTAATGGCAACCATGTTAATTGTCCACATGATTTTCCAAAACTAGATATAGGACTGAAATGAACTTTTAACAATTCATAATTTTTTTCTTTTTTTTTTTGGGGGGGGGGGTGATAACCTGTATTAAAAGTTGACATTCAAGTGTACAATTTTAAAAAAATACATGAATAGTGATTATTTAATATACTCAATACTATTAGTTACTTGCACGAATAGTAAGGTATTCACAATATCCGTTACTCGACGAGCATTTTGGTGTTCACCTTGTGAATTTCTAGTCCCTTTTGTAAATGTTTGTCATCTGATTTTCATCCACTAAATTTGCTGGGATTGCCGGTCAATCACAGTAATTCCCCCGCCCACCCTCTGTAACAGTGTCTGTGATTGGTTGCAGTCCTGCTTCCTCCGCCCATCCTCTGTAACTGCCCACACTCTTCCCTCACCCACCCTCAGTGTCTGTGATTGGTTGCAGTCTTGCTTCCTCGCTCACCCTCTGTGACAGCATATGTGATTGCTGTCACACTAGCTGTCTGGGTTCTCGAAATGTAGTGTAATAATAAATGAATAATTGAAAAAAAAAATGGCATAAGATCCCCCGTATTTTGATACCCAGTGCCGACAAAGCAGCCAACTACAGGCTGTAGCCCCAGCTGTGTGCATTATCTTGGCTGTGTATCAAAATACGAGGGACCCCATTCAATTTTTTAAAATATTTAAATAAATAATTAAACAAACTTTGTGATGGTCTCCAAACTTTGGTACTCAGTTAAGATAACACAGACAGCTGGGGGCTGGTATTCTCAGGCTGGGGAGGCCCATGGTTATACTATGACAAATATTAGTCTCAGAAACCAGGCATCTTCCCCATGCTGTCCCATTCAGTTTCAGCACTTTGTCATTCATTGCAGGATTTTTACAGCCCTCCCAGACCGACTTGCAAGGTCCCCCAAAAAAAAATTTGAGTTTACCATTGACTTGCAATAGGTTTATTATTCAGTATGAATACACAAATAATACAAATTATTTGGTACGAAGAATCAGAACCTGAATATCTGTCTATTAGTCCATCTCTATTAACAAAGTCTTAAATTAACTTTTATTCTATTACTATGTGGCTTCTGAGACATTAGGTAAAAGGCCACTGGAGAAATTGGACGGCAGCAATAAATGGGTGACGGCCTCTACTTTTATGGTCATCTAGTGAAATTGAGAACAAATGTTTATAAACCAAAGTGACTTTTGCTTTGCCCTATGATGACATATTTTCAGTGTGTACTATAGCCGTTCACTCTTCACTTAACATTTTGACCTTTGCTATTATTACAGCTACAATATCTTGCCAAATGGATCTTTAATAATTCCAGTTTAAACAAAATCAAGGCTTCGTAGTTTTTAGTTACCGTATATTCTGGCGTATAAGACAGCTGGGCGTATAAAACGACCCCCAACTTTTCCAGTTAAAATATAGAGTTTAGGATATACCGTATACTCGAGTATAAGCCGAGGACCCTATTTTACCAAAAAAACTGGGAACCTTATTGACTTGAGTATAAGCCTAAGATGGGAAATGCAGCAGGTACTGTAAATTTTCAAAAATAAAAATAGATCCCAATAAAATGTAATGTGCCCATCCTTATCCCCCCTTGTAGTAATGTGCCCATCCTGGTGCCTCTTCCTTTGGCCCTTTAATAACGTGCCAATAGTTTAGTAATGTCCTCCTACTGAATCCCTTCTTATCCCCTATTATGCCGTTGTTTACACACAATAAAATGTATTCTCTCCTGTCCTCCATTACTGCGGTGTCCTCAGCTGCTTCTTGCAGACCGCCGACACATAGATCTCTCGGTGATCTTGTCCGGTGCACGGAGCCGCCGCTGTAGGATGCAGTTGAATGCTTTATGACGGTGGTGTAAAGCATTCAACTGCAGTAAAGCCATGATGGCAGCCTGCAGCGGAGGCTCCTAGCACCGGATGAGATCACCGAGAGGTCTATGTGCCTGCGGTCTGCAAGAAGCAGCTGAGGACCCCGCAGTAACGGAGGACAGGTGAGAATAATTTTTTGTGGGAACCTCACTGCAAGATCTGAGAGGCAGAGTCTTGGAGACAGGGAGGACTTTTAAATTACCTATTTATAAGCCATATAAGACGACCCCTGACTTTTGGAAAAATTTTCAGGGGTTAAAAAGTTGTCTTATTCACAGGAAAATACGATATTCATTCTTCAATATTCAATCGCCTGATTAACATTTTTGTTCTTCATTTTAAACTTGCAAAATCTGTATTTAAAGTTTTCAACAAAACCACATGAAATGCAAATTGTGTGCATATTAAGGCAGAACAAATGGCCACTAACTCTTGAAACAATGCATAAAGGAAATACAAGAAATACCTTTTTTAATCATTAAAACCAGATTTTAATAAACACTTTCTATTGTTAGATTTTTGTATTATTTTTTTCTGCAAATGATAAGAGGGGCCGCTATTTTGCTTAAGCTGATGTTAACAGCATTTAGATTGCTCTGAGTGAGAGAAACACAATAATAATCTTGTAGTTATGAAACCTTTCAATGGATAACAAAAATGAAATAAGTGATGTTACAAAGCAAGCTTTCAAGACTGCTTAGGTCTCTACATCAGGCATGGTAAGATGAAGAGACCTAAGTAGTCTCGAGAGCTTGCTTTGTAACATCACTTATTTTATTTATGTTGGCCATTAAAAGGTGTAATAAATACAAGATAATTATTTTGTTTCTCCCACTGGGAGCAATCAATCTTTTGTATACTGGCTAAAGGCCTACTTTACATGTCCGTGTAAAAAATGCATATGTTGCACGGTCCGTTTTGGACATCCATCTGGCCATCCGTTTGTCCATGTGTGTCATATGTGTGCTTTCCGAGTGACACTAGACGACAACCAGGGAGGAGGGGTCAGACAGTCAGTAAGTGGAAGTGAGAGGAGACGGACGTAACCGTACTGACAGGAGAGTGTAACGGTGACCTGAGGGCCCAGACGTGTGGTTGCCAGTGAAGTACGGTGGAGTACTCCTAAAACCATAGCACCAACGGGGTACAGAGCCCTAGGTCAGGCAAATGCTCCAGGCAGACCTGATAAAATCTGCACAGTGAGGGGACCATACAGAACCTCACTGACCTTAAAGTTCAGGACATAGTAGCAACGAGAGAACCGGGGAGCAGGACCAGAGAAACCGACCCCACAGGGTTCAAGCTACCTGTTATACAGACTAAGACTGAAAAAGAAACAGGACCCCCAGGCGCTCCAAGCCACGGGGACCCACTAACCAAAGACAGGTGCAGGGAAGACAGTCACCAGGTCATCACGCCGCCACTGGAACTAAAGGGACCAGTGGTGAGGACCAGCCTTCATTGGGTTGCCAGCCATATCAACGCTGTGAGTAAAGAAACCAGTTACACTGCAATCCCTTGTATGGCCTACCTTCTTTCCGCGCCCAACAACATCATCTATCCCCTGGGGCCTGGCCCTACTTGTGGAGGGGCCCAACATCCAGGCTGCCACCAACATCAGCCCTAGTAGTGAGAACTGTGCAGCGGCGGCTCCACTTAAATATCCGCAACCCGCAAGTGGCCTGATGACAAAAACTTTTTATGACATCTCCTTTGTAAATAACCCCCTTTTAGAGCGGCCCCCAGGGTCACGGAACCGGGTAACGTCCACCCAGTGACATATCCAAGTGAATATACTGCCTCGGACCGAGTACTCCAAAGCCCTGAGGCGAGCCATAAACCAGCTTTAATAGTAATCTTGCCTTTGATGATAACGGAATGACTACTCCGAATTGATCTCTGCAAAACAGGAAGCTCTTGTATAAATGAGGAGGCGAGATAGAGTCAGATGCTCTTGATTCATGAAGAAGTGCCTCAGTCCACGCCAGAAATCTTACAGCAATCAGTGATTGGTAGCATCTCACCCCCGCCATGCCCCAGCTCCACCCATTTTGACATAGCTGGGAGAATCTAGCATGAAAATGTTGCAATATTTTGATCAACTTCAAGTTGCAACAAAATATTGTGATTTTTCAAAGCAATAGAATTCTGGTGAAGTTGATTCGATGAATTGGGGCTGAAGGATCAGTCTATTTGGAGGCTCAGTAGTTAGTGTGAAAGGTACAACTTTTCATGATTTTTAACTGTGCATAATGACCACCAAAAATACAGTACAACCAAAAATATTCCTAATGTTAATATTTGATTATAAAAAATGGTTATTTTTTCATACCACATTCCCTTTTCAAAATAATTTTTATGTGAAAATACTAAAAATTTAAATGAATCTCTTGATGACTTTTCTTAAAACCCTATTTAGGGTTTAATTATAATTATTTCCTATAGAATCACAATGCAGTATCATTCAAAATACTTTGTATTGTTCTTTTGTGCTTCCTACTTTACACGAATGACTAAACAACATAAACAACTTAGTATTACCACTCCACATGTCTATAGTGTGTCCTTCTACAGTCTCTTTAAGCCTACTTGGCACTCTCCACAGGGAAAAACTTTACACCTGAGCATTGTATGGCTTATAAGTGCTATTACTCCTTACACTGACTTGGCACTCACCACAAGGAGAAACTTTACACTTTAAACACCCTATCAGAAGCCTCTCACCCAGCTGAATTAGTTTTCTGCTTTGCAATATTAAGGGACAAACATTCCAAAACATGTGTCTGCAAAAGAAATTTCTGGTTTGTTTTCTTAACCTAAGTCATGTCACAGGGCCCTTTAAAGGGGTTGTCCAAGAATGTATAATAAAAAGGTCCATGTCATGTAATTCAAAGAACCATTCTAGTCACATGTCAGGTGGGGCTGCAGGCTGAAAAAACACAGCTCCCAAGATATGTGTCTCAACTGTCAGACGAGCTATATTATAAGAACTGATACCGGTTATGTGCCGGAGAAGGGGTGGTGCCAGGAACTACACGTAGGTACTGAAACCACACCCACGCATCACAAAGAGGGGGTATACAGGATAGTGCAAGAGTATGAGCAGGTTTTCAGCAAGCACCCATTAGATTTCGGGAGGATTAAGGGGATTCAACACCATATCCCTACAGGCCTACACCCACCTATCAAAGAGAGGTACAGGCCCATTCCGCCAGCACACTATCAATGCGCTAAAGACATGTTGAGGAACATGAAGGAGGCAGGGGTCATTCGGGATAGTTGTAGTCCCTGGGCAGCCTCACTGGTGCTGGTCAAGAAGAAGGACGGCACCATGAGAATGTGTGTGGACTACCGGAAGATCAACCAGATCACGCATAAAGATGCCTACCCTCTCCCCCGTATTGAAGAGTCACTAGCTGCACTGAGAACTGCTAACTTCTTCTCTACCCTTGACCTTACTAGCGGGTACTGGCAGGTAGCGGTTGCGACAGAGGACCATGAGAAGACGGCATTCGCCACTCCCATTGGACTCTGCGAGTTCAACAGCATGCCGTTTGGGCTGTGCAATGCCCCTGGAACCTTCCAACGGCTCATGGAGTGCTGCCTGGGACATTTCAACTTCAAAACGGTCCTACTGTACCTGGACGATGTGATCGTGTACTCCCAGACGTACGAGGCTCATCTGGAACATTTGGCTGAAGTGTTCGCGTCCCTAGCCAAATATGGGATGAAATTGAAGCCCTCTAAGTGCCACCTACTGAAACCCAGGGTACGGTACCTCGGACACGTGGTGAGCGCGGAAAGCGTCGCCCCAGATCCCGAGAAGATCACTGCCATTCAGGACTGGCCGAGACCGACCACGGTGAGAGAGGTGAGACAGTTCCTGGGCCTGGTGGGCTACTATCATCACTTCATTAAGGGGTATACGAAGATGGCCGCCCCCATGCAAGACCTCCTCGTGGGACAGACCAAGGGTGGCAGGCCCTCTGGAACCCCGTTGGCATGGGAAGCAAAACACGAAGAGTCTTTCCGCCAGCTGAAGACGGCCTTGACAGGGGAAGAAATCCTGGCGTATCCCGACTATAATCTCCCATTCATCCTCTACACCGATGCCAGTAATGTAGGCTTGGGAGCCGTCCTGTCCCAGGTCCAGAACGGAAGGGAAAAAGTGATCGCCTATGCCAGCAGAAAACTCCGGCCCACGGAAAGGAACCCTGAGAATTACAGCTCCTTCAAGCTCGAGTTCCTAGCCCTGGTGTGGGCCATTACTGAGCGATTCCGCCATTACCTCGCAGCCGCTAAGTTCACCGCCTATACGGACAATAATCTGTTAACCCATCTGGACACGGCCAAACTAGGCGCATTGGAGCAGCGGTGGGTAGTCCGGCTGTCTAATTATGACTTCACGATCAAGTACCGAGCCGGCCGCAAGAACACCAACGCGGATGCGCTATCCCGGATGCCCCACCTATCGGATGAGGGACCGGAAGGCGATGATCTAGAAGAAATCGAGCTGCCCGCATTCCACCGGCCACCAGTCAAGAAGCTGCATGTCCAGCAGCAACAGGTGAGCCTGGACCCGCTGCCAAGTCAGGGATGGCAAGAAGCCCAAGACCAAGCGCCTGCCGTCCAAGTGGTCAAGACCATGATTGAACAAGTTTCCACTAGACTGGACCCTGCTGCTCCGCCTGAGGCCCAACGGCTGTGGAAAGAACGAGCCCGGCTGCATCTGGACCGGGGGACACTGTATCGGGAACTGATCAACCCGAAGACCCATGAGAAGGTTCGTCAGCTGGTGGTCCCCAAGCTAGTGTGCCCACAGTTCTACGGGCTTACCATGATGGTGCCGGGCACTTTGGGTGGAAGAAGCTGGAGATGCTGTTGAGGGAGCGATTCTATTGGAGTGGGATGCGGGAGTCTGTGGAGGCCTGGTGCCGAGAGTGTGGTCCCTGTGCACTGAGAAGAAGGGACGAGGCCAGCCAGAAGGCCCCTTTGCGCCCAATCATTACTCATCAGCCGCTGGAGCTGGTCGCCCTCGACCACGTGAAGCTCACCCCTAGCCGAAGTGGGTACACCTACGCCCTGACCATTGTAGACCACTATTCAAGATTCATGGTGGTTGTTCCAGTCAAGGACCTGACCGGCCGTACCGCCGCAGAGCATTCCAGGCCTATTTCTGCCAACCGCACGGGTACCCGGAGAGGGTGCTTACCGACCGGGGCCCGGCTTTTGAAGCGGAGGTGTTTCAAGAATTCAGCCAGTTGTACGGCTGCAAGAAAATTCGGACCACGCCTTACCATGCCCAGACCAATGGCATGTGTGAAAAGATGAATCATCTGGTCCTGGGTCTCCTCAAGACGTTACCGCTAGAAGAGCGGAACCTGTGGCCAGAAAAGCTGCCTGACCTGGTCGATATGTACAATAACATCCCTTCCAGCTCTACCAAATGTACACCCACCAGTGTATCTGATGAGAGCTCGGCCAGGCCGGTTGCCAGTAGACCTAGAAATTGGTTTGGAAGCTCCAGTAGCCCTCCCTTCGACTGCTGGATGGGACACTCGGCGGAGAGCGCAGTACCGACACGTCCAGGAGTACGTAGAAAGGAACCTGTGTCGGAGCCGGGAACAGCAGGAACAGTATTTCAACAAGCGGGCTCCAGCTGGCCCCTTTAAACCTGGAGATGTAGTGCTGAAATAAAAAAGAAGAACCCATAAGCTCGATGACCAGTGGGAAAAGACCCCGTATGTCATACAACCCACTGAATGGGAGAATGAGAAGGCCTACCAGATTAGTCGTGACCAGGGGAAGACTTCGGCCACGGTGTCCAGGGACCACCTGAAGAGGTGCCCATCGCCGTTGAAGGTAGCAGCTGAAGTTCCAACCCCCAGATCAACCGGGGAGAAGGAGAAAGAGGTGATCCACACAGTAATGGGTGATTTCCCAGCGGACTGGCCTTCACAGAACGGCGCGGTGCTTATTTCGGTGATAATGTTCCCACAACCCATGGAGGAAAAGGAGACGGAAGTACCCGCCAGTGAACCAGTGCCCAGGGCTGCAGCTGTACCCAGTCTACCTGAGTCTCCGCCGGCCCCACACAGTACACGGGAAGAGGAGCTGACTGTCTCCTCTGTCCCCTTGCCCTCCACTGTTAGCATTGGGCCCAGAAGGTCCACACGCCCCAACCTAGGCCAACCCCCGCTTAGGTACAGGGAAACTACCATTTAGGGGTGTCATATGTTAAGTGTGTAAATATGTGATTGAATGACTTTAATGAACCGTGAACCTTCATCTGATTGTCCATGTGATTATTCCGGCCGTTGCCGGCAGGTTGTCCCCGGAGGGACCCTGTATGCTTTTACCCCCCCCTGCATGAGAGACTACTCATGGACATGGCCGAGAACTGACAGGCCACCCACAAACTTGTGGGCTTGTAAATAAGTTGAGGGGTGATTTTCCGTCGGAGCCGCCTCCGGAGAGGCAGATTGGAGGAAGGGCCCGCAGCAGAGCAGGCTGGGGCCCGGCCACCACCAGGACCGGTGGCCATCCTCCGGGGGTCAGGGGTCTCCCAAGGATATGGGGTCCCCTGAAGTGACAGCCGGGTGCGAGTCACCGTACCCATTCCCGCTCGGGCAGCCTGAACCTGGACTGGGGTCAAGGGGTGCTGCCCTTCTTAGGGGCAGCATCAGGGCTAGGTTGCTTGGGTGGGAGAGTGGAAGACATCCGTCCGTCCGTCTGTTATTATTAAAAATGTTTTGTTTGTATGTGCAACGTTCAAGTGTCCTAACAAAAATACTTATGTTTGAAAATGTTTACCTGTTATTTATATTTTTACAGCTTTTGAAAAAAATAAAACCGGTGATGGACGGGCAGCCCGCGGACGGTCTGCATTTCACCAAGGGGAAATGTGGCGCCCTGGCCTAGCCAGGTCGTCACAGATAATATACAAACACCCTCACCCCCATTAGACAGGGACACCAGCCAAACAAAAATCCTTGTTGCCTCCCTCCAGTGTCTGATGTCCACACCAGGTGGGGCGGAGCCAAGCGGTTGGCCCCACCCACCGAGGAGTTCACAGGCCTGGAGGCGGGAAAAGTGACAGTTGAGTGTTGGAGTTGAAGTGAGAGGAGCAAGCACTTGGGTGTCTGGGTTTGTGGCCCAGGCACTGACAGCAAGGTTGGCAGACGGTGGTGGCCGTCTGCAGGAGTGGTGGAGCAACGCGGAACCGTAGAACCGGGGTCGGGCGACGGCCCGCCGGTACCGACCGGGGAGCAAAGTGAAGCCAGCACACACAGGCAGGGCCATCGGACCCGACCAGGCTTGGAGCCGCCGACAATAGTCAGATCCGAATGTGACTGGAACCCCAGGGGTTTCACAACAGCAAAATTCCCGATTGAAGGCAACAGTCCACACCGTGAGGGTATACAGCTACTGCCTAAGGCTAGATACCCAAAGGCCAGCGCCTGTGGGGAAACGGGCTCCTCTGGTACCGATACACCGGGGAGCGGACTACCGTTGGGAATCCATAGTAGTCAGAAGGAGAACATCAAGGTGCAGGGAAAGACAGCCCCCATCACCTGTCCGGGGAGAGACACTGCAGTCGGCTGCGGGACCCGTCCATCCAGCCGTTTGGTTTACCGAGGACTTTGTACCTTTCTTGCTGAGTGAGTACACCCGTGCCATCCGGCACCGCGCCGCGCTGTCCCTGCAACCCTGCACCTCACCGACACTGCATCCCCGTCACATCATCGGGCCCCGGGACCACCAACCCCTACCCACGGAGGGGGAAAACAACATCCCAGCTGCTCCTTACCATCGCTCCTGGGATCCCTGTCCTCAGCAGCGGTGGTGCCTATCTTCACCACGACCCGTGGGTGGCGTCACGGACTAAATCCCCCAAACCAACCACCCCTTTCACTCACGGGCGAGGAGCGCCGCTCGAGTCCCCGGATCCGGCCCACCGCTCGAGCCACCGAGCAGCCATCGCAGCAGCGCCGGACCCGAGCGTTAGCGAGCGCAGCGCAGTGGCGTCCTCCCCGCCCGCGACAGATACACAGTTCTCTGGAGCAGTATTTTTCAGACTGCAGCCCATCCTGACATGTGACTTGGATGAACTGCAATTTAAATTACATGATGGGGCATATTGTATTACATTTTTTGAGAACCCTTTGAAAAGTTGATATTGTCTTTCAAGTATATTGCTTCCAATAGGTGGCACTAGAGTTCATGTCCTTTTCCCTTCTGAAAAGGCTATTTGCATCTATACAGACTGACACAGCATTACTTAAACACTATTAATAAAGTGATTGGTAACACCCAGTTGTCTATTTAAATTGTGCAATCTGGAAGCCAACAACTAATTTCTCTTTTCAGGGCTATAACTTTTATTGTATTTGTGTTTAGCTTTCTAAGTGTTTACTAAGTCCTACTGTTGAGATATGCTTTTAATTTGATAAGTAATACCATACTTCATTCTGTAACCCATTATGCTAATGAATGTAAAATAACTTGTACAATATTCCAGTGATAATGACTCTCAGTAATGTAGTATTAATCTGTATGCAAAAAAACCTCATATAAGGGTACTTTCACACTTGCGTTCAGCGCAGTCCGTCACTATGGAGAATAGCACAGTCCGTTAACGCACTGTGCTATTCTCGATAGACTTGTATGGACGACGCACTGTAACACAAGTGTCAGCGTTGCAACCACTGGACGACGTAGCGTCGTAATTTTGACGCTGCGTTGGGCGGAAGGAACGCAGCATGTAACTTTTTTTGAGCAGCGCAATCCGTAGGATTTCACTGCGCATGCTCTTTTTTTTTTTTTAAATAACATAAACTTTATTTTGTCTCTCGGTGGCCGAACGTTCAGCTGAGCGCCCAACCGCCAGCATGTGAGAGCGCTCAGCTGAGCGCCCGGCCACCGGCATGTGAGAGTGCTCAGCTGAGCGCCCAGCTGCCGGCATGTGAGAGTGCTCAGCTGAGCGCCCAGCTGCCGGCATGTGAGAGTGATCAGCTGAGCGCCCGGCTGCCGGCATGTGAGAGTGCTCAGCTGAGCGCCCGGCCGCCGGCATGTGAGAGTGCTCAGCTGAGCGCCCAGCTGCCGGCATGTGAGAGTGCTCAGCTGAGCGCCCGGCTGCCGGCATGTGAGAGCGCTCAGCTGAGCGCCCCGGCCACCGGGTGATCAGCTGATCGTTCACAATAGTCTGCTGCCGGTAAAACTGTAAAGAAGAAGAAAAAAAAAAGTAAAAATAAAAAAAAAAGCTTTCCGTTATTTTGTACGATCCGTTGCATCCTTTGTGCCATTATATGCAATGCATCCGTTGCATCCGTCACAGTACGCAATGCAACGGATGCCGTTCAACGCAAGTGTGAAACTAGCCAAATCTTTACATTTAAAAAAAAAAAAAAAATCTTCTCTCTACTTTTATAGTTCTGTACATTCCCTTTCACCATTCAACTAGGATGATCATGGTGGAGTAGTCATTATGTCATATTATAGGACTGTTACATGCTCCTTGTTTGGTAGCGGACTTTTTCCATTACATCTGTATAATATATTTACAGGTTTCACTTAGTAAAACATTCATTTCTCCATGTAATTACATACATTGTCTTCCTTTCTCATGTTGTGGGGAGAAGCAGACACTACTCAAGTTGCTGTTATCTGTCTTGTTCTGGAATTGAGAGCATTTCAGGAACACAGGCCAAGAGGAATTCACCATTTCCAAAACTGGCCCACAGCCATCTTGAGCCGCCTCACAGAATGATCTGCACGGTAGTAAGGGATAACTAGGAAGCAGAGGGAATACAAAGATATTTCATTAGGTCACATTATTCGAGAAGGAAAAAAAATATATATACTTAAAGGGGTTGGCCACTACTTTGACAATGATGGCCTATCCTTAGGATAGGTCATCAATGTCTGATCGGCCAGGGTCCGACACCCTGCACCCCCGCCAGACAGCTGACTTTGCTCCCTGCAGCGGCAGCAGGCAGCCGGAAATGCTCAGTTCTGGTGCTGCTCCGTCTTCTAGTGGTTGCAGCTAGGAACTGTGCATCTGCCTCCTATTGATTAGAATGGAAGGTGGAAGTGAAGTAGCCGGCAGTGGCCGCTATCAGAAGAAGGAGCAGCACTGGAACTGAGCATTTCCGGCCACCTGCTGTCGCGACCAAGGTCATCTGTCCGCTGGGGGTTCCTAGTCAAAGAAGTGGACAACCCCATCTATCCTAAGGATAGGCCATGAATGTCAAAGTAGTGGAAAACCCTAACATTCAGGTACAAATGGTAGAAAATATTGTTGTTTAGGGATGACTGTATTTATTTTTATTCTAACATATTATTGAATAATTTTCTGTAAATGTATGAAGCATTAAGATTGTGCTTTGCAGACTATTTCTAGATATTACATGGTTTAACTATATACAACCCCTGGCAAAAATTATGGACTGGCTCTGAGGATGTTCATTCAGTTGTTTACTTTTGTTTAAAAAAAGCAGATCACAGACATGGCACAAAACTTAAGTAATTTCAAATGGCAACTTTCTGGCTTTAAGAAACACTAAATAAAAATCATGAAAACATAATGTGCTAGCCAGTAACGGTTACTATTCAAGACCAAACGGGGGAAAAATTCAAACTAACACATGCATCATATAAGATCTGCTTGTTTGTCTGCATCTAAGGCCTCCGTCACACATCAGTGCCTCCGGTACGTGTTTGCCATTTTTTACACGTACCAGAGACACGTACACACGGGGACCTAGGTAATCCCAATGGTTAGGAGACACGTAAGTATTTAGGAACGGAACGTGTGTCCGCTTCGTACTTATGTGTCTCCGTGAGTTCCAGATATGTCCATGACATGTCCGTGTTGCTCCGGCAGCACGGGTGTCACACAGCCCGCACACGTACCACATGGGTGCAGTGTGGATGCGGTTCCGTGTGACACGCGCCGGAGAAACACACATGTCAGGTTAAAAATAAAAAAAACACACACTCACCTCCACGAGCCCTGCAGTCTCTGCCGCGGCTGTCACCTGCATCCGACCCCCAGTGAATTTGAACAACGCATCTTCTTCACTAGGGACCGGAGGCAGCGTCAGCGGGGCGTGGCCAGTGCTGGACACTGTCATTCAGCACCACAGACAGCTCCGGAAGAATCAGGTAAGGCGGGGCTTTCCGTTCTCCGTGTGTTATTACGTATAACACACGAAGAACACGTACGTGCCATAAACACGGCACACAAAGAACAAACCACCCCTTTAACACGTACGTGACAAAAACATTACATTTTGTCACGTCTCCAACACGAGAGATGTCAATTGAAACAAAGGAGAGGCTTATCAAACTCTTAAAGAGGGTAAATCATCACGCAATGTTGCAAAAGATGTTGGTTGTTCACAGTCAGCTGTGTCTAAAATCTGGACCATTTACAAACAACATGGGAAGGGTGTTAAAGGCAAACATACTGGTAGACCAAGGAAGACATCAAAGCGTCAAGACAGGAAACTTAAAGCAATATGTCTCCAAAACAGGAAATGCACAACAAAACAAATGAGGAACGAATGGGAGGAAACGAGTCAATATCTGTGACCGAACTGTAAGAAACCACCTAAAGGAAATGGGATTTACATACAGAAAAACTAAACAATAAAAAGATGACTGCCTGAATAGAACATGTAAATTTCCATAGTCATTGTTGATGATATGGGACTGCATGTCTGGTAAAGGCACTGGGGAGATGGCTGTCATTACATCTTCAAAAAAATGCCTAAGTTTACATTGAAATTTTGGACATTTTTATTATCCCATCAATTGAAAGAATGTTTGGTCATGATGAAATCATTTATCAAGATGATAATGCATCCTGTCATAGAGCAAAACTGTGAAAACATTCCTTGAAAGAAGACACATAAGGTCAATGACAGGGCATGCAAATAGTCCGGATCTCAATCCAATTGAAAATCTTTGGTGGAAGTTGAAGAAAATGGTCCATGACAAGGCTCCAACCTGCAAGGCTGATCTGGCAACAGCAATCAGAGAAAGTTGGAACCATATTGATGAAGAGTACTGTTTGTCACTCATTGTGCTGTTCCTATTTGTTTTAGTTAAAACTGTTATTTAATGTTTTTCATGCTTGTCTCTGCTGCCATCTACTGGTCAGACCTTTTGGCTCCTCTGTTTCTTTTGTCCAGCCCTTGGGAGTGTCTGCTGACCCTCTTGCATCACTTCCTGGCATATTCAGTTCCAGCCAGAGTTTTTGTGAGAATCACATCCCTTATTGGAGCTGCTATAAGCAAAGTCTTCTGACCTTAGTGGCTTCAGAAACAAGCATCACAAGAGAACCACAATGTCAGGTACTTGGACTACTGTACTCTGCATGTCCTAACCTTTGGAGAAAATAAACCACCATTGTTTCATCTCAGCATGTGCATGTTTAACTCTGGAGCGCTCTGGTCATGTCTGCCTCACCTATAGGAAAACGAAGGTAAGATTCTCACACCATTCCATAACTACGCACCTTCAATCGCCTTTAAGTGGGGACAGAACACTCATTAAATCCATGCCTCAGAGACTGCAAGCTGTTATAAAAGCCAGAGGTGGTGCAACAAAATACTAGTGATGCATTGGAGTGTTCTTTTGTTTGTTTGTTTTTCATGATTCCATAATTTTTTCCTCATAATTGAGTGATTCCATAATTTTTCCCCCCCTGTTTGGTCTTGAAAAGTAACCGTTACTGGCTAGCACATTATGTTTTCATGATTTTTTTTAGTGTTTCTTAAAGCCAGAAATTTGCCATTTGAAATGACTTTAGTTTTGTGCCATGTCTGTGACCTGCTTTTTTTTTTAAACAAAAGTAAACAACTGAATGAACATGGTCAGAGCCAGGTGACTCCATAATTTTTGACAGGGGTTGTAGTACACTATATATTACATCGTGACAGTCAATAATTTGGTATAAAAGTTTGAATATACTACAAAACATTTGGATATATCTCTTCAATTCTTTGCTACCCAAACAAATTGATTGTTTATAGCAGTTTAAAAAATCCAAACATAAATCAAAATATATCTGCATCATTTTAATTACTTATGCTGAATGAATTTTGCTGACAAGTTCAGAGCGGGGTAACGTGGCCAGTAACCCCAAGGTTCCCAATTCCTCGGATCATATTTTGACATTATACAGTGTTATAATGTGATCTGCATACTATCAGTGGGGAATTGTAAGATACTGTCACAGCTGTCTCTTGGCATTATGAGACTAGTGACAGATTCAGGGCTGGAGAGTCATTTCCATGCTAGACTGTCAATATTAAACGTATTTCCTTTCCTTTGGCAGTTGTAAGGTTAATGTCAGTACTCCTTGCTGTCAAGCATTCTCATTACCTTCCCAGGTGTTTCCGGTTTGAACCACTCTCTATATACAGTTAGGTCCAGAAATATTTGGACAGTGACACAAGTTTTGTTATTTTAGCTGTTTTCAAAAACATGTTCAGAAATACAATTATATATATAATATGGGCTGAAAGTGCACACTCCCAGCTGCAATATGAGAGTTTTCACATCCAAATCGGAGAAAGGGTTTAGGAATCATAGCTCTGTAATGCATAGCCTCCTCTTTTTCAAGGGACCAAAAGTAATTGGACAAGGGACTCTAAGGGCTGCAATTAACTCTGAAGGCGTCTCCCTTGTTAACCTGTAATCAATGAAGTAGTTAAAAGGTCTGGGGTTGATTACAGGTGTGTGGTTTTGCATTTGGAAGCTGTTGCTGTGACCAGACAACATGCGGTCTAAGGAACTCTCAATTGAGGTAAAGCAGAACATCCTGAGGCTGAAAAAAAAGAAAAAATCAATCAGAGAGATAGCAGACATGCTTGGAGTAGCAAAATCAACAGTCGGGTACATTCTGAGAAAAAAGGAATTGACTGGTGAGCTTGGGAACTCAAAAAGGCCTGGGCGTCCACGGATGACAACAGTGGTGGATGATCGCCGCATACATTCTTTGGTGAAGAAGAACCCGTTCACAACATCAACTGAAGTCCAGAACACTCTCAGTGAAGTAGGTGTATCTGTCTCTAAGTCAACAGTAAAGAGAAGAATCCATGAAAGTAAATACAAAGGGTTCACATCTAGATGCAAACCATTCATCAATTGCAAAAATAGACAGGCCAGAGTTAAATTTGCTGAAAAACACCTCATGAAGCCAGCTCAGTTCTGGAAAAGTATTCTATGGACAGATGAGACCAAGATCAACCTGTACCAGAATGATGGCAAGAAAAAAGTTTGGAGAAGAAAGGGAACGGCACATGATCCAAGGCACACCACATCCTCTGTAAAACATGGTGGAGGCAACGTGATGGCATGGGCATGCATGGCTTTCAATGGCACTGGGTCATTTGTGTTTAATGATGACATAACAGCAGACAAGAGTAGCCGGATGAATTCTGAAGTGTACCGGGATATACTTTCAGCCCAGATTCAGCCAAATGCCGCAAAGTTGATCGGATGGCGCTTCATAGTACAGATGGACAATGACCCCAAGCATACAGCCAAAGCTACCCAGGAGTTCATGAGTGCAAAAAAGTGGAACATTCTGCAATGGCCAAGTCAATCACCAGATCTTAACCCAATTGAGCATGCATTTCACTTGCTCAAATCCAGACTTAAGACGGAAAGACCCACAAACAAGCAAGACCTGAAGGCTGCGGCTGTAAAGGCCTGGCAAAGCATTAAGAAGGAGGAAACCCAGCGTTTGGTGATGTCCATGGGTTCCAGACTTAAGGCAGTGATTGCCTCCAAAGGATTCGCAACAAAATATTGAAAATAAAAAAATTTTTTTTGGGTTTGGTTTATTTGTCCAATTACTTTTGACCTCCTAAAATGTGGAGTGTTTGTAAAGAAATGTGTACAATTCCTACAATTTCTATCAGATATTTTTGTTCAAACCTTCAAATTAAACGTTACAATCTGCACTTGAATTCTGTTGTAGAGGTTTCATTTCAAATCCAATGTGGTGGCATGCAGAGCCCAACTCGCGAAAATTGTGTCACTGTCCAAATATTTCTGGACCTAACTGTAGATTCTCTACTCCCTGTAGAGGACGCCGGTTATACTGAATCCTCAGTCTGAGATTTGGCCTGGTGGTGGAAGGAGCTGTTGGAACCCTTTCTGTCTGTTGTGATATAGGCTGCAGTCCTGGTGCCTGACTGCAGCCAAGAAGTTGCAGTTTATCCTTTGTTGATTCCCCTGTTTGTCTTCCTTCCCTTGTATGTTGTTTTAGTGCAGTGGTGGGGCTAGTGTCTCTTACCTGCCCAGTCACTAGCCAGGAGTATTGTAGGGTCACTCAGGGCTTCACGTTCCTGCTCAGTGACAGGTGAGTAACCTGTATAGGGACTGGCTAGGAGTGCAGGGAACAGTTGCAGGTAAGTGGAGGAGGTATCCATCTTCCCTCTCACTATTGCTAAGGCTCACCATTGTTAAAGTGTCACCGATGTACACCTTTTTTGTCGTGGTGAAATCCCTGTTTGTCTTGTGCTTTGCCTACATGCTGGACCTTCCCCAAGTCTGTGCGTGACAGATACTCTATGGTGGTATTCTGAATAATAATAGTATTATTATTATTATTATTATTTGGATACTGTATGAAGTTATAATTTGGGTATCTATCATGGTATTATTAATCATAGTATCCCATTATTTTAAAGGGTTGTCCCACTGATCTCAGGAACAGGTCTATGGGAGATAGAGACAGCTAAGCCCTACCTAGGATACTGGCTGGTTCATTTATTTGATGCTTTTTATACTACTATAGTTTTTTTTCTATTACTTTGCTCTGCACGCCAAACCTCAACATCTTTACATGTTTTCACTTAATATGGCAAAATTTGGTAAATTATGTGCTATTTCACAGATTAAATGTTTGTTCTGTCAATCAAATTAAAATTGCATGTACATCTTTATTTCAGGCTAAATTAAAGGTGTTTTATCCTTGAAAAAAAAGTAATTCACCTATATCAATTTGGAAACATGAAGACTTAGGGCGGCTTTGCACACTACGACATCGCAGGTGCGATGTCGGTGGGGTCAAATCGAAAGTGACGCACATCCGGCGTCACTTGCGATGTCGTAGTGTGTAAATCCTAGATGATACGATGAACAAGCGCAAAAGCGTCGTTATCGTATCATCGCTGCAGCCTCCGACATTTCCATAATGCCGGTGCAGCGACAGGTGCGATGTTGTTCCTCGCTCCTGCGGCAGCACACATTGGTGTGTGTGAAGCCGCAGGAGCGAGGAACTTCACCTTACCTGCCGCCAGCTGCAATGAGAAGGACGGAGGTGGGCGGGATGTTTACATCCTGCTCATCTCCGCCCCTCCGCTTCAATTGGCCGCCTGCCGTGTGACGTCACTGTGACGCCGCATGACCCGCCCCCTAAGGAAGGAGGCGGGTCGCCGGCCAGAGGGACGTCGCACGGCAGGTATGTGTGTGTAAAGCTGCCGTAGCGATAATAATCGCTACGGCAGCTTTCACTATATATCGAACGTGCGACGGGGGCGGGACTATCGCTGCAGCATCGGTAACACATTGTTACCGATGTTGCAACGTGCAAAGCCCGCCTTAGGGGCGATCTTATTACAGTGTACAAATCAGGGGCGGACATATCATTGGTACGACCTGCGCAGCTGCCAACTTCCACTTCTACCGAAGCATGGAGTTTCCCATAGACTGAAATATCAGTATGTATAGGGCCCATATACTTGTCCTTTTCTATCTGTGATCACCACTGATACAAATGTATGATGGGACAATACAGAAATAATCTTTCTAATTCTCCTTTGTCATCTAGCCCTGCAATGGTGACAAGGGACATCCAATATGCCTAGAGGAAAGAAAGAGTAATCATAATCACATAAGGTGATTCAGTGAATATACACACATATATATTTGGGAATTAGCTCTGGTAGGCGATGGCAGGGATGCAGTACAGAGGCATACACGGGTTCTCAGTCCAAAAAGGTCAGTGTTTTATTCACAATTGAGAACAAAAACATAAACCCAGTCTTACTTAAGACCACGAAACACATTAGAGGTCCAGCTTGGTAGCAGCATAACATAAGTCCCAGACTTGACAGTCCATTCAGCTGTGGTTTCTCCACAAAGTCTCCTTCAGCTTTCCAGCCCAACCACCCAACACTCAGGAGATCTCGCTGTCTATTTTTGCTGTGCTAACTATTCACCTGTGTACATCGGGCGTTGCCTCAGAACCTGAGCTACCAGAGAAGATCCAGACCTGAGATGAATCTTTTCTCTGCTGCTTACCAGTGCAAAAAGCACATGCTAGGATGCTAGGAAGGATGTATCTCCCATCAACCACCATACCCTTTACTACATCACAACAGATTATATATATAGAAAGAGAGCAAGAGAGATATGTGGCTGGTATAGTGTAGTGGTTAAGTGCACTGCCTCCAATATGGGAAACTGGGGTTCAAATTCTGGCCCTGTCATGTGGAAAAATATATATAAAAAAAGAAATGAAATTACCATGTACCTTGGGAAAAAGCCTCCTAACACTATAATACCTACCTTCCAGTGGCTGTTATAGCATAGTGGTTAATTGCACATCCACTAGGGGTCCTTAGGCAAGACCCCTAACACTATGATGCCTACCTCAATAAACACAAGAGTGTTACGAACAAAGAGTCAGGCCGGCTCGGACGTCGCCTGGATTAACAAGGTCCGCGTCAGATGTTGAAGAACCAGGACAACCTGATGATAAATGGGCTACTGGAACAAACCATACATGGACAAGGCAAGAGAACCTGGATCTGATAAAATGCTACTACAACAGCAGACCAAATGAGAGAGGATACATAAAGCGTATGAGGAACCTATGGATGAATACAAGACCTGAATGCCCATTGACTGAGAAACAATTAGGCACCCAACACTTCAATATCATAAAGAGAAAGCTATTATCACAACTTGAGATAGATCAACTGCACTGCATATCCACACCACAGGAAGACCTGGAAGAACATGTGCAGCCCACTGAAAATCCTGATCCAATCCTACAACCCACTGAAAATCCTGATCTAGAGGGTACAACAGCTGATCTGAAACAGAAAATCATAGAGGAACTAAATACCATGAACCCCAGAGACCGATTGCCAAGGCTCAGCAGAGAAATACCACCAGAAAGTATGCTAGAAGACGCCAATAGAGCACTCGCATCAATACCTACCACCACCATAACACAAACTAATAAACTGTTAATAAACTGGCTCAGTAATCCTGGAAATGCTTGGCTATACCAAAAAAAACAACAGAAGCACGTGCCCACCATGGAAAAGAAGACTGGAGGCAAAAATCAAGGTGACACGAAGAGAAGTCAGCCAACTAACAGAAAAACAGAAGGGTGTAAAGGCCTGACTCCATCTGAAGCCCTAGAGACTGCAAAACAAAGTCTTACAGCACTGGCAGCAAGACTAAGGAGATACACTAGAAAAGCTGAGGCCAGGAGGATAAATGCCCTGTTCTCCAAACAACCATCCAAGGTGTATTCCCAGCTGCAGAGTAACAGCACAGTAGCAGCAATTCCACTGATAGCAGAGACTGTACAATACTGGAGGGACATATGGGAGAAGGAAAAAACACACAACACGCGTGCAAAGTGGCTGCAAGATCTGAGAATAAAACACAATAACCACCCAGAACAAGAACCAGTCACCATCACAGAAGTAGACATCCAAGAGCACGTCAAGAACATGAAGAGCTGGACAGCACTTGGCCCAAATATGATCCACACCTACTGGCTAAAGAAATTAACAACAGTACATGAAGGGCTGGCAAAACAGATCAACCAACTGCAAGAAGCAGGCCACCACCCAGCTTGGCTAACACAAGGAAGAACAATGCTGATCATGAAGGACCCTCATAAAGGAACAATTCCATCCAACTACCACCCAATAACCTGCCTTACAATGACATGGAAACTCATGTCAGGCTTCATAGCCACCAAGCTACAGAACCATATGAATCGGTACATTAATCTAGCTGAGAAAGGCATTGGGAACAACATCAGAGGCTCTAAGCACCAGCTGCTAGTGGATAGAGCAGTCGCTCAAGACTCAAGATCCAGACAGACCAATCTAAGCACAGCCTGGATTGACTATTGGAAAACCTATGACTCAATGCCACACACATGGATCTGTGAATGCTTAGCTCTCTACAATGTCAACAGGAAACTGAAAACCTTCCTCTGCAACTCAATGGGGCTATGGAGGACAACATTGGAAGTTAACTCAAGGCAACTAGCACAAGTGTGTCCATCAAATGTGGCATATACCAATGTGATGCACTATCCCCATTGCTGTTCTGCACAGGCTTGAACCCCCTCAGTCAGATAATAACAGAGTCTGGCTATGGATAGAAATTCAAGGGTGGAAGCATCATCAGCCACATATTCTACATGGAT